>NC_064669.1:11040259-11349426 GCF_943734685.1 Anopheles coluzzii
ATCCTGCAGGCAAGGCCACTTTGCTTTCTTGGTTCGGACATGCGTTTTTTTTTATTCGCCTTCCTTTGTTTCACCCTTTTCCAAATCCCCTTTTGCCCGGACGACGGCCGATGCAAACTATGCAACAGGGGAAGAAGAAGAACAAGAAGAAGCAAGCGGCAACGTTTGTGCAAAAAAAAAACCCCGTAGCTTGCCAGTCTCGGCTCGAGAATGCCGAGAATGCATAAAAATTCCATTCAACACTGCCTCGCAACGTGCCGGCTGGCTTGGCTGAACGGCTAGACCGAGGCGGACCGAGAAGAATAGAATAGCTTCCCGTGCCCGTGTGCGGTACCGTACGGGTGTTTGTGATTTCCTCTCCTTTTCTGCTCTGCCCCTTCGCTTCGCTTCCACTGAAATGATACGAAAAAATGGCAGCACAAAAGTTCAAAAAAACTAAAAAAAAATAACACACCCAACAGACATAGGGATGGGCGAAGGGAACGCCGCCGGCCCGGAGAAGCTGCCAGCGGCAAATGTGGAAAGAAGCAACAACCAACAACCAACAACAGCAACAAAAACAACACAGAAAGACTACAACCATCCATAATGGACATTACTGTTTTCAACGAATTTTGCTTACCGCCAGCCTATCCGCGCACTCGGCACGGCGCGGTTGCCAGTTTTTACACGGTGTGCATCCGCATTTCCGGCGTGCATCTGCATTTCCGGGCGTCGTATGTGTGTGGTTTTTTGTGCTTCACATACTTCATTTCTCGCGTTTTTCGCCTGTGCTTGTCAAGCTGGGGGCAGGCACTGGTGGGGGAGCGAACTCGCATTAATCTTTTTCATCTGGTCGCTTGGCGTGTGGATGCGTTCGCGACAGAAACGCGTCGAGTAGAGTCTGGCTGGGCCCTGCCCTGGTTTCTGTGCCGTGTGGCAATTTTTATTTTGTTTTTGTGTTGCTGTACTGTTTGGTTTAATTTTTTTCTTTTTTTTTCACAATATGCTAGATAAACATACGGCTTGCGAATTTAGCAATGTTTGTGTTGTTTGTGGGATGTGTTTTTCTTGCCCGGCGAGCGTGGAAAAGGGAAGCGTAATCTGTAAATGATCGTACAATCTGATTATCTACCGTTCGGATGCAGCAGTATGGACCGAGCAGCTGTTCGTTTAGCTGTAATAGCTACGTCGTCTCAGGGATTCGGATGCTGTGTGTAGGTGCTATAAAGCGCCTGAAGGCATGCAATAATTTGGTTTATTTATTTTTGGTATTTTTTTTTACACGTTATTATGGAAGTCACTTACTTTTGGCTGTGAAAGTGTAATGCTCGTCACATCGTCGTGTTTTGCGAGCATTATTCTCACTAACTATCTCAAAAGCATCTTACGCGCTAGATTGCCAGCTCCCCTGTTTCTAATCGTTGCTTAGGTGAATTTTGCCTTGTTTTCTCGATTGTTGTTTATGTGTCTCTCTGCACGTTGAATTTGGAGCAATGCAATAAAAATAATCCAATTAACCATGTTCAGAAGACCTTAAGTGTAAAGTAATAAATGATTTAAAGGCGTATTTTCCTCTTACAATCGAGCCGTCTCGACGTCGAGTTGATGAATTTTGTGTGTTCATTTGTATGGAAAAGTTCACTTTGGAGTTCATTTTCTCGACTCGAATCGATTCGAGTTCAAAATAAAACAAGCCTGAATGTCTGGTGATACGTATCCGTAGTAGGATGCGTCTGATTAACGAAATATCAATCAATTAGACGATCAACCACGCAATCAGATAAGAAATACAAAGAAATGAAAATAAGAATAAAGTTTAAAAAAAACTTTTTAAGGCACTAAAAATACCTTTATAACGTGAGGTTTGATTAATTACTCACATTTACCATTATAATTAAAATTTTAATGAAATGAGCTATGAAATTGTTATCACGTGTTTGAAGCATTGTTTTTTAAATGCATTAATAACGTGCTTTTCAACTGTTTTTAGTTTTATTTTTAATTCAGTAGGAACGGTCGAAAAAGGCCGTATTGCTTATTGTTTGGTTGGGTGGAGCTCCAATACAATCATTACATTGGTGAGTTTCAACCGTTTTACACCGTTTCCGAGCACCAATTCCGCGCCCAACTCATTCAACTGTAAATAAACATTTGATCCCTAAGAAGTGAAACCCCTAAATTGATCCGTTTGCGCCATGGATTTAGCCTTTGTTAGTGAATTCATTTACAAAATCAGATTGAATTAATTTGCCAATAATTGATCCCGATCAATGTCAAAATTAACAATTGACTTTTAAAATATTACAAACGCAATTAAAATGAAACTCCAAACAATTAAATTTCAACGAAATGAACATCAAAGAAGCGAACCCGTGTAATTTAAACGTACGTGAATATTGCGAAAAGCAAATGTTTAGTTGCAATTGACCAATGTTCAGAAAGGCATCAGAATTTCAGTTGGCAAATGTCAAATGTTTACTTACTGTTGAAAAATGTTCCAAAGCATCTCAGCATTGTTTACTTGCGCTCGAAAACGGTGTATTAGAAATGTTGCAAAAACGAAACGTGTTACTTCGTCATACTTTCTGGAGCAATGCGAATACGTGTAAACACCTTAATTTGGTGCAAACTGCACATCAATTGCTGTACATTTATTCACCACAGCTCTGTCGAACAAAACTAAGGTTGGTCGAAACGCCTACAGCGCGGCTTAAATTGCAATTTCAAAAGCATACTTTAAGGCACCAAATTAGTGGAGAGCACATTTTTACACAATAGCAGCCTCTTAAATTAATGAAATGAGCATAGCATTTTTACCAATTATTAGTGCTTCCAGAGTATGTCCTCTTTTTCTATCTGCTTCCTTTTGAAATCTGCCGTGAAAAACACACCCGCACGCGGGGAAGTATTCTTCAAAATTCAATAAAAATTCATACACATTGACTGCTGGCAGCGTCCTCACGGACGACGACGATGACGACGACAACGACGACGATGACGACGGGTCTTATCTATCGCTCACCGGGCAGCCTTTAATTTGAGCCGTGCCGTGCTGCGAAACCAGGTTCCCCCGAGGCTCTCAGCTCAAGTCTGTTTACCCGTGTGCTCGCCACGGTTTGTTTGTCCATAAAATTTTACGCCACAGAGGATGCGAAATGAATTTCAATACTGGGTGTGGAACCCGGGGAGAGGAGTTTCACAAACGCCTGCGAGCTGGGGGCAGCATAGGAAGCAGGAAAGACGCCTTCCGCTGCGTTCAATGTACCAGGTACGAGCAAGAAAAGATGGGGGAAAGAAAGAGAGAGAGAGTGAGAGAGGTAGATAGATGGCGGACACCTTAAAAGTCTTACTCCACCTTCTAGACTAATGCTGGCAAAAACTGGAAACTACCGGACGATCGAAAACAAGCCTTTGCATCGGCCGTGCTCGTTTGGGATCATTTTAATTATCACTCATTCTGTGTGCGTGTGTTTTATGGGAATTGCTAAAAGCGTGTGTGTGTGTGTATGTTTGTGTGTGAAAGAAAGAAAGAGTCACCGAGTACGCTGGTTCGCAGCGAGGCGTCGATAATTAACTTCTCCGTTGCGCTGGCGGTCTTGCAGATGCGAGGGAGGCCGGTTGTCCGAAAAATGGCCCCGGCATAGTCACTCTTAATGGAAACCTTTTCTTGGTGACGGTGCCATAAGCATCATCCCATCATGAGTCTCAGGTGACTGATAGCTGATAAGGCCCGCCCGGGCTCGGTTGTACGCCCCAAAACAAACTGCGGCAGCTACGTCTTCTGCGGAATGGTCGCGCCAGGACGCACCGTGCGTCGACACGGTGGCAAAATGTCGGTAATTTTCTCGCCTCGAGCACACTGATGAAGCCTCATCAAACCATGCTTCAAGGTAATCAGGGGTATGCGATCGGAACGGCCGGGCAGGGCGTCGGTAGGGCGAAAGGAAACAAAAGAGCATCCGCAAACAACCGACCCGAACCGCCGCCGCCGCCGCCAGCGACTGTTGACTTTTCCATCTCGGGCCGCCTTTAACATTTAAGCCAACAGCTTGGGACTGCAGAGAGCACCTTCAATGGGTCTCATTTTTAGCACGCACACAGTCGCACACACGCACGCGCGCAGGTGTGCCTGCGGGGCGGAGAGAATCGAAAATGGCAAGCCGTCTGATGCGGGCGTCTTTTCCATTTCGGGTTTGCATCCGAAACATGCTAAAATTATGCTGGATGTAGTCGCCATCGAGGAACTAGACACAGAGCAACCGCGCACCGGTGCCTATCTTTAAACGCAGACTGGAAACGGTACTGCCAAACACCCGGCCACCGGATCTGCATTTAATGAGACCGGCCACCGGACAACAGCACACTCAACAAAGAAGCCAGGCTACTAGCCAAACGCTGCAAACGCGAACCCGCTTCGAGCCTTCTCGCCCAATCGTAAATCGAATTTGGTTCCACGCTTGATGTAGCGCCGTTAAGCTAGACTACCCGCATCGCACGGCGCGTCGCACGGTCCGCTGTTTTAGCTCGGGAAAGCTTTAGTTTGGAGAATGAGTGTGATTTTAATTAAATTTTGCCATTCAATCGATCGTGCTCCCGCTCGAGTACGGTGTGGAAAGAGTGTGGCCAGGCACGGTACGAAAAGGGGGGGAAACAGCATTCAGCAGCATCAAATAAATGCCAACTCATGCCACTCGATGATGAAAGGGGGAAGCGAACGAACGTTCGGCGGCTTAATCTTTCTGTATAGACACACACGCACATATACGGGGTGGACCCAGTGGGACGTCGTCAATAAAGAAGCTATTAAGCAGCGGCACAATAAGCTGTCTGTGTCATACTGGTTGCAGACATTCATTAGTATTGTTTTGCAGGCACCGGTGCAGTTTTCTCGCAGCTACTCACAACATCTCTGGATGGCCGAATTATCTTAAAGCTATGGAGTGTTGGTTGGAAGGCAGGTTCGCCTAGCATTATCCGGAGCCGTTTGGAATCGTCTGAAGCCGTCAGAAGTGGCCCGGAGTCGCCAGGGTTCTTTGTCATACGTAGTCATCCGGAGTTGTTAGGAGTCATCTAGAGTCGTCCAGAGTTGTTCAGAGTCTGATCTGACCTCTGCAAATTGGAGTCGTCCAGAGTCGGTGTCGCCTGGAGTTGTCCGAAGTCACTGGGAATTTTTCGGAGAAGGTCTAAAGTCGTTCGGAGTCTTCCGTAGACTTCCCAGAGTCGTTGGATGCGACCCAGGCTATTTGTTAGTCCGACTTCGGAAAAGTTTTAGTCTGTACTATATATACATATGCATAATTATAGCAAGTAACTAGGTGTTAGTGATATCAGTGAAAAGCACTCATGGTTGAACCACGTAGCAGAGTCGTCCGAAGTGCAAGTAACTCGGAGTCGTCTAAAGTCGTCCGGAGTCGACTAAAGTCGTCCGAAATCCGAAGTCGTCCGAAGTCGTCCGTAGTCGAACCCGTATACACCTTCGGACGACACCGACCCAGGTCTACTTTAACTTCAGTCGACTCTGGACAACTCTGACTTCCGAAGACTCCGACCAACTCCAGACTACTTCAGACGACTTCAGACGACTTCAGACGACTTCAGACGACTCCAGACAACTTGAGACGACTCCTAACGACTCCCACTCCCGATGAAGCCATCGACTTCGGGCGACACTGGACTACTCCGGACAACTCTAGCCAACTCAGAACAACTCCAGACAACGCTGACCGACTCCGACTCTGGACGACTTCGGACGACTCCAACTCCGGACAACTTCGGGCGACTTCTTGCGACTCCGGGCTACTCCGGACGACTCCAGTCGACTCATGACGACCCCGGACGACTCCGTACGACTCCTGATGACTCATGACGACTCCGACTCCGAACGGAACTAGTGATTCTGTTTTTGCCCGACTAAGAATCGGACTAACAATAGCTGGAATTAGATCGCAGTCTTGGGCACGCTGTAGAGAGCACGCCACAAAGTAACAACACAAGCCTGTTGCATGTCCATGGCGAGATATTACCGTCAATGATCCGTTTTATTCACTGCAGCTGCCGGCACCTACAAACCCTTAAACAACTTGTACAGCGCTTCGTAATCCGGGAAGCCACGCTGGTACTTAAACTGCTCGAACAGCTTCTTGACATCGTCGAGCGCTTGGCGCACCGCGGCATCCGCCTGCCCGACCGTTGCCTCCACGCGGCCCGTCTCGTGCGCCAGCCGGATCAGATACACGTCGTTGTTCTGCTCGCCCTGATGCTGCAGCAGCGTCTCCAGCAGGGCCCGCAGCGCCCGAACGCGCTGCACACCCACCGGCAGTGCGTTCGGGAAGCTTACCATCCGATCCAGTCCTTCCGCTGACCACTGCTGCTTGAGCGCCTCGTACAGCGGCTCCTCGACGCGCGCAAAGTACTCCGGATAGTCGCGCGCGAACTCGACCACCTCGTGGAACGTGCCTGCCTGCAGCTCCGCCAGCCAGCGCTCCACCACCTTGCCCTCGTACTGGGCGTGGTCGGGCTTGTACCGGTCCTCCAGATGGCGCACATCGGTCGAGAAGATCACGGCCGGGAAGCGGCCATCCTGCCCGTTCGATTTGAGCAGCTCCGCCAGCTGCTTGTACACAGCGACCCGCTCGTCCGCGCCCGGCACCAGCCGAACGAACTTGAGCATGCGGGCCACCATGCGCCCGTCGGCACCGTGCGTTTGGTAGCTTTCCTTCACCATCTCCGCGAGCGAGGCGTTCACCAGCATCGAGTGCAGTACCAGCGCGCGCTGCACACGGTCCGACTCCATGCTGGTCAGCATCAGCTCGTGCTGCAGCTGGGCACCGTACTGCCAGGCCTGCTCGATCAGGTGGCGCTGCTCGCCTACCATCTCCTGCAGGTTGGGCAGATCGTGCTGCAGCGACACCTGGAGCACATTGACGCGGGCGCTCACCTCGCTCAGGTAGGCGGGCAGCTTTTCGTAGATGGCGTTCACCTTGGCGGTCCGCTCGTCGTGCGCTTCCTGGCAGCGCTGCTTGAGCTCGCGGTAGGCCTGCTCGTGCTCGGACACGACGCAGGCGGCCAGCTTTGTCGACCCGTTGCACTCCTTTTCGTTCCAGGTGGTGGACGCTTTCAGCAGTGCGCCGTAGTGCTGCCCACACGCTTCCAGCTTGTCGGACGATTCGGGCAGCCCCCGCGAGTGCACAATCGAGAGCGTCAGGGCACAGGCGGCGAGGGTTGCGATCAATGGTGTCATTGTTGGGCTGCTAAAAACGCTTACCGCGTCGATACTTCCGGATTGTGAGGCGTGCTGGGGGTTTTATACGTCGCTGCGATGCTGCAACAGGCTCAGTGTCAGCAGCAGGGTTACAAATGGTTTGTTTGGCAAGCTGAGGCGGTCCAGCTAGCAACAAAACCCCGTCCTGTCAGTGTGCTCAAAATTAATCGCTTCCCCATCCATCACGCCATCCCGGGGGAGCGCGCACAGAAAAACATTTGCCCGAGGCAAACGTGTTCCTGCATCGGGAGCCCCGGGGGGCTTATAAGAGCGCTACGGGTGTACCGGCAAGCCACAATAGTTGCCGGAATGGGTTCAGTCGCTGTTAGACTGTGGACGGTTTTGCTGCTGCTCACCACGGCAGCCAGCGGGCAGCAAACGCCTGAGCAAAGTGCCTGCGTGTCCCATGCGGGAGCGATCCTGACCGCACCGCTCATCCACTGCCACCCGCTAAAGGCGTGCGACGGAGAGGCCATCTTGAAGCCCTACCTCGCCCTCTACCAGCAGTGCCGCATTAATGCGTCCGAGCGCGCCAACCTGCGCGATAACTTCCTGTTCCGCCTGAACCACTGGCACGACGATCATCCCTTTCTGCTCGAAACGGTCGCGAAGGCGTACGAGCCGTTCAAGGCCGCGCTGGAGTCGGAGCAGGATGCGCATCGAAGCCTTAGGCTGGTGCCCGAGCTGCAGCGAAAGCAGCTCATCTACAGCATCGAGGCGGGCCGGCTCGAGGACGCCCACATCCTGCACATGACGCTCAAGGGCCAGTGGAAGCCGGACCAAATCGTGTCGGCCATCCAGGACGGCTACCACGTCAACCCGACGATCATGGAGCATCTGCTCGAGTTCGTCCGCGCCATCCCGGTGCGTAAGGAGCGGGCCGCCTACTACAAAGCGATCGGGCCGGTCATTCGCAACTTCAAGCTGACCCTGACGTACGTGACGCTCCTGTTCGCGGGCGATGCGACCGGCGTGTTTGACACGCGAAAGGATCGCGACGACTACATCTCGCAACCGCTCACCGTGTTCGTGCACATGCTGCGCTGGCAGCTGGCGAACCTCGAGTTCGAGTTCCACCTGTCGCTGGCGGAGCGCTTCCCCCGCTACTACTCGCTGCACATCGAGCAAATCTTCTTCTTTGCGCCCCCGCACTGGCAGAAGGCGGAGAAGCGCCGGCTGTTCGAGATCGCGAGCCTGTTCAAGGCGAAGGGGCACCGGTTTGCGGCGATCGAGCAGCTGCTGAAGTGGGCGCACCAGTACGCACCGACGCGCGGTGGCAAAGCCCACCTGGAGGAAATACTGCCCACGCTGGCGCTCGAAACGGAGAAGCTGCGGCGCACGGTCGAGCAGACGGGCAAGAGCTCAGCGGAGCTGGTGCGGCTCAAGAAGCTGGAGGAAAAGTTCGTAAGCAAAAAGGATCGCTGGAACACGAACACCTACCGCACGTACCTGCACATGATCAAGACGAAGGGTAAGTTCGGCCAGCATAGGATGGAAATGGAGCGCAAGGGTTAAATAGCGGGAATGGCACATGCGAGGCGATGGATGAAATACAAGTCGTTCGGTGAGCGGAGTCACCAAGCAAGCATAACTTTCGTGCGTACAATGTGTATGATCACTGATGACAAAGCGCTTGGGTGGGGCGCTTGCTGCTGAAGCGTGGCTGACAAATGGGGGGGGGGGGGGCTTGAACAAATATTTGCGCACACGATAATGCTCTTGTTTGCCATGCGCTGACGGAAGACAAATCGCTGCAAGCGACGGCTCAAACCTGCTCAAACCAGGGAAGGTTTGCATAAGGTTCACTTATAAATGAGCGTTCGTGGCTACTCGGGCGTTCAAGTCATCTCGAGCAGGAAGCACCGCAGCATGTCACGTTTGCCCACTGTACTGTTGCTCTTAGCGAGCGCCGCAGTCCTCGCGGCTGGCGGCCAGAAAGCAACCGAAGACCCGTTCGCGGACGAAACCGACCAGTGCCAGATCAGCGTTAGTGCCGAGACGATGAAATCCCTCCACGGCGGGTCGATGCAGCCCGACGGCACGTGCGACAACCTGTGGGAAAGCTTTCTATCCCAGTTTCACCAAGTCCGGGAAAACCTGACCGCGTGCCAGGAGCGGGCAGCCGCCGGACCAGCGCCCGATCCTTCCAGCCAGTTCTGTCAGCAGCTGCTGGACGATGCGCAGCGGCAGATGGAGCAGGAGCATCGCCAGTACGCCGCCACCCTGGAGGAGCAGCTGCACGCAGCGCAGCAGGAAACCCAGCAGGAGCAGGAGATGAAGAAGGCGCTGCAGAAGCAGCTCGACGCGCTCACCGACTCCCGCAACGCGCTGTACATCGATCTGCTGCTAGCGAACATTGCGATCGGCGAAACGAAGCAAGCCCTCTCGTACTACAACCTGATGCCCGCCAGCATGCCCATCGACAAGCTGCACGAGCAGATCGTGCGCTTCGTCTACCGGGTGACGATCTACCAGGACCAGCGGCTGCTAAACCTGATGCGGTTCGTGCGCGACATTCCCAGCGTCGAGGAGCGGCGCTCGCTGTACCAGCTGGCGCAGCGCGAAGTGCAGAAGCGCCCGAGCCAGCGGGACGGGTACGTGGCGGCCGTGTATGCGCTGAGCGTGCGCGAAGATCTGCCCGTCTACCAGGCCAACCGGCAGCTGTACGACGACCTTGTCCGGCAGTCCGAGACCCGCCTCAAGGAGCAGGTGGCGAACGGTAACTTCAAGCAGGCGGCCGAGTTGGCCGCCCGCCAGCCGCAGCACTTCCGGCAGCTGCAAACCAGCCTCGCCACGATCGAGCTGAAGCACTGGCCCAAGTTCGACCGGTTCGTACCGTACGCTAACGCGCTGCCCCAGCCAGCCCAGCGGCTGGAGGTGCTGCGTGTGCTGCTGAGCCAGATCGGCGACCGGGATAAGAAGACTTCCCACAAATATCTGGTAAAGGCGGCACGGCAGTTTGACATTTGCGAGCAGTTTATCGGCCGGGGCAAGGTGGACCAGGCGGTCAAGAAGCAGCTGGAGGAACTGCGCGGGAAGTTTGCAACGTTTGCGAAGGGCAAGAACTACCAGCACTATCTGAGCGAGTCGCGCAAGTCGTCCGGCTAGGCGTCGGCGACGGTCTAAAAGTGATTCAAAGCCCCGTAGGCGAGGAACCCCCGTACGTGTCGTGTAGCGCAAACCCTTCACCATCAAAGCACAGTGAAATAAAGCAAGAATAAAAATAAAAAAAAAAAACAATTGTAATCGAAATATTGAGCAACAGCAAAGCAAAGCCTTTCCTTTGGATCATCCGCAATCGGCACGTTGCGAGTTGGGCGGCAGCGTTGCTTGTGCAATCGCTGGACCCATGCTGGACAAACAGATGAGCACACTGGCCTTCCCAGTCAGCTAATATTGACACTTCATTCGAGCTGGACCATTAATCACGGCGTCTGTTTGCCTTTGGGCCAAGTATAACTAGCACCACGCACCGAACAGACGGGCTCTAGTTTTGTTTCTCTTGCTGTGAGCGACAGTTAATAAAATTAAAAAAACAAACCTATGGATCACAGCAGAGTGTGGTGCTGTCTGCTTACCTTCATCGCAATGGCCGTGCTGTGTAGCGCATCCAGTGCAGCATGCACGCTCCAGGTCCCCGAAACCATGATAACACGCCTGCTGCAAGCGGATCAGCCCGCCGGCGGCTGCGCAGCTGCTTGGGATAGTCTACTGTCTCGGCTGGAGCAAATGCACCACAATCTTACGGGCTGCAGCGAGCGCGAAACGACGAACCCGGCACCACCCGATGATACCCGCACCAGCGCCCCCTGTCAGCTGCTGCTGGACGAGCTGCAACGGAAAGGGAATCAAACCCTGCTCCAGCTCGACAAAGAAATGGCCAGCAAGGCACTGTACGAGCGCATCGAGCTGGCCAAGGTGGCGCAGGACCAGGACCGCATCCAACAAGCGATCGAAACGATGCGCACCGAGCAGCGAAACCACCGGCAGCAGCTGCTACTCCTCTACCTCGATGCGGCGGACCTACGACGAGCCCTGCACCAGTATCAGCTGCTCGTCGCGCAGGGCGATCGCCACCTTCCCCAGCAGATAGTGAAGTTCGTGTACGCCGCCCCACGGCACGAGAACCGCCGGCTCGAGAACCTGCTCGACCTGGTGCGGCAGCTGCCGGCGCGCCAGGACCAGCGCACCCTGTACCAGCTGCTGCAGCCGGAAATTATGAAGCGCCCCACGCAGAACCAGAGCACCCTCGCCATGCTGACAGCGCTCGAGATGGGCCAGGTCGTGGAGGGGAACGGCGAGCTGAAAAAGCAGCAGGACGCCATGTACCAGCTGGTGCTGAAGCGCTGGATGTTTCTGCGCCTCGCCGGCCAGTATCGCGAGATAGTGCAGTTTGCCACGAAGCACCCGCGCCTGTTCGAGCAGATCGGGGCGAAGATCGCCACGATTCATCCGAAGTACTGGTGGAAGTTTAGCTTCACCCAGTTCGTGACGTACCCGAACCTGCTGCCGCTGCCCGAGCAGCGGCTGGAAGCGTTCCGCACCATCATGAAGCAGCTGAAGCAGCGCAATGGGAAGTTTTTCGCCGACCATCTGGCGAAGCTGGCGCCCCAGATCGAGCGCTGCGAGCAGTTTCTGCGGCAGCAGAAGAAGGAGCTGGAGTGGAAGGACGAGCTGGTGAAGCTGAAGGGACAGTTTGCCGACTTTGACCGGCGCAAGGACTACGCGTACTATCTGAAAAACTCCAAGGCGCTCATTAAGAAGTATGCAGACGCTGCGAAGCAAAACAAAAACCGACAGCCCGGGCGCCGCGGAGGTCTTGCCGGGCGCCGCTAATGAGGCTAATAATGTCCAGTCGAATAAATGCAATTGTGTGCAGGAGTTTTTCTGTGTGTTTGCTGTTTTGTTTTCCAGTCACATGTGTATGTTGACATTCGTTCAAATCTATTTTGTGACGAATTTTCCTGCAAACATTACCCCATAATATGAAGCTGCCATTCTGCGTTCCTGTTACTCATTTGTATCTTCTTGTGAATCATGTTTACGCAACAACTTGCACATCAGTTGCGGCTTGCAAAACATTATTTAAACTGCATTTCAATGAGACGCCGCACCTGTTCAAAGCTTTGCCATTCAATTGTTTGCTTTGCGCATGCTCATTCCGCTCAAACCGTCTCGCTTCTCACGTTGGTTGCAACACCCTCAGCCCGTGATTTGCGTACAAGGTGCGATCCATCAGCGATGGTTCGTTTTACGATTCATATAAATCCCCTTCTAGTAAAACTAGAAGAAGTATGCAATGGTCAAGAAGATTTAGTGTACGCGTACGCAGATGAAATTTCGATTATATCAAGAAGTTATAGGAAAATTGAAGTCATAAAATAAATATTTATAGAATTGGGACTAGATTCTGGCGCAAAACTCAACCAAAATAAATTGAGATCAATTGATGTAGGGTATATTTCAACTAGAAATAGAATGAGTGTAGACTGGCTAGATAATAGAGAGAGGATAAAAATACTTGGAATATTTTTCTCAAATTCATTAAGATAAACTATAACGCTAAATTGAGAAGTAACCTCACACAAATTTGCGCAGATAATTTGGAGTTACATGGCAAGAGATCTGAATATTTTTCAAAACACATATTTAACTTCGAAATTATACTATGTTCGTTCAGTTCAATCGATAAGCAAAAAACACTGAACGTACATTAACATTAACATTAACATTAACTAATCAATAACGACCTGCTAATTTCTGTTGACAAGTGTACGTCAATGTCGTTCTTTTGAATAGCTACTCCGATAAGTATCAGGGACACAACTACCGCGGTGCAATACAGTCTGGGATGTAGGAGTCACCCTGGATCGCAAACTAGATTTCCGACAACATTACTGTGATATTTTAGACAAAGCTAACAAAATGCTAGGATTTATTCGTTGACAATCAAGAGCGCTCAATGACCCGCACGGCTTGTTAACTCTGTATAAGTCCTATGTTCGTTCCATCCTCGAGTTTAGTTCTACAGTTTGGTGTCCGTTCTCTAGTGTACGATCCAATAGGATTGAGGCTGTCCAATAGAAAGTTACTCGTATTGTCTTGCACTTCACTCCGTGGCGTAATGTAACCCCTCGTCCATCGTATCATACTCGTTGTTTGTTGTTTGGTCTGGACACACTTGCTAGGAGACGTGATAATGCCCAATGTACGTTCATGTCCAAACTTATTGTCGGTGAGATATATTCGCCAGAACTATTGGCTTGAGCCAATATAAATGTTCCGTAACTACAGACTAATAAGAACTGACCTTACAAGACGTGCATACAGCGAGAACGACCCTATGACTGCGGTGGCTTTATTTGACTGGCACCAACCTACAAGATTCTGTTGATCCGTCCTGACATTGTACACTGCGTTTAACCTGCTCTTTGCGATAGTTATTTAAGTTCTAGTTTTAATTCAGTAATAAGGTTGCTTGTTTGGCCAATCACTTAAATACAATAAACAATTAAACAATTAAACAATCCACCCAATATACCAGATATTCCACCATTCTATCCATGCTTAAAAATAATAAGATTATAAATGGAATATCTATCAACAGCCGTAATCCAAAAACCAACAGCAAACTGGATATTCAAAGCAATTGTTAGGTCTTGTTAGTAGTCCACAAATAATTAGAAAATACAATAACATAAAAAATACAATAATAGAAAAACTAATGAAACCAGACAATAGAATAAATCAGGACGAAGGGGGAAAATTGGTGAGGTTATTCAGCAATTACATTATAGGTATAATGAAATGTGAAATTCACCCGCAGGCAAGAAAACAAGCAAATGAAGC
Source organism: Anopheles coluzzii (assembly GCF_943734685.1). Classification (NCBI taxonomy): domain Eukaryota; kingdom Metazoa; phylum Arthropoda; class Insecta; order Diptera; family Culicidae; genus Anopheles; species Anopheles coluzzii. The sequence continues at coordinate 11,054,352 of NC_064669.1, forward strand.
AAATTTAGGTTAAAACGATTTACTAGGCTACATTGAAGTGAATTTTATAATAAAACTGGAACTAATTGTTTTTATTATTAACAAATGAGACGCCTCACCTGTTCAAAGCTTTACCATTCAATTGTTTGCTTTGTGCATGCTCATTGAGCTCAAACCGTCCCTCTTCCCACGTTGGTTGCAACATCCCCAGTCACTGATTTGCTATAAAACATCAGCGAACGGCGCTGATTGACACCACACCACAACCTGCAGTGTAGTGAACGGCACAGTTGCTCGCTTAAGAAGCTTTCAACATGAGGTTGCTTGTCTTGACTATCTGGATCGGCTGCGTAGCTAGCACCTTCGGCGAGCAGTGCGTGATTCAGCTGGTTCGGGGTATGGTAACGCGGCTTCTGGGCCCGCACCAAGCCGCGCTATCTTGCGACAATCTGTGGTCCAATCTGCTGCTGAGCTTTAACTTCACGCGGCAAGACCTGGTAGCCTGCCAGGACGGGGAGCTGCTGGTGCACCCACCCGAGCCGTACTTTTCCGACTGTCAGCAGCGGCTCGATAGTGCCAAGCGGGACGCCGAAGCTGACAGGCGTGCGTTCACCGCGGAGATGCAGAAGAAGATACAGGTGAACCAGTGGGAAGCGGATAGGTACGTACAAGAATCGGACACAATCCGGAACCAGCTTACGCGCCTCAGGGACGAGCTGCGGTCAACCTACCGCTCACTCGTGCTCATGAGCGTGCAGGGCGGTGCTAGCAAGCAGGCGCTCAAGTACTACCACTACTATCTGGAGGGCCAGCCGCCGGGCCAGCTGCTGAGCTCCATCATCGCAGCCGTGTACAGCGTGCCGGAGCACGCGCACGAGCGGTTCGAGTACCTGCTCGACTTTGCCCGCAAGGTGCCAGGGAACAGTGTGCGGCTGGCGTTCTACCACCAGATCACCGCGGAGCTGCGACGGCATCCCGAGCAGCGCGACAGCTACCTTGCGATGATCGCGGCCCTCGACCTGGGCAAGCTGGCCTTCCTCAGCCAAAATGCCGATGCGCGCCAGCTGTACCTCGGCCTGTTCAACCCTGCGCTTAAGCGCCTGCAGGCGGCTGTCATCGCGGGCAGCTACGATGAGATAGTAACGTTCGCCACCGCCTATCCGGACCACTTCGAGCAGATTGCGAACCAGCTCTCGACGCTGGAGAGCGAAGCCTGGAACCAGGCGAACTTTGAGCGCCTGCTGCTGTACCCGAACCGGCTGCCGCTCGCCAAACAGCGGCTAGAGGCGTTCCGGATGATGCTGCTGCAGATCAATCAACGCAACAAGCACGATTTTGCGCCACGGTTGACCAGAGTGGCAAAGGAGCTGGACAAATGCGAGTCGTTTGTGAAGAGCGGTAGCAAAACCCAGCAGTCCGATCTGGAGAAGCTCGTCGCGGTGAAGCGCATGTTTGCGACCCGCGATGCCAACAGAGACTATGACCATTATCTGCAGGAATCGAAAAAAATAATAGAATAGCATGGTCGGCCATGTTTGTATATCCTAACACAAGCCCATAAGCAATTCCCACTGCACAATACACGCTACACACTACAGGGGTTCAATAAATATTCACATACTGCAACGTCGCTTTTGCGATTACGCTCAATCTGTTACTCGTGAAGTACGGGTTGCCTACCATTCAGGCGCTCCACCTTTGCCACATTCGCGATGCTCTGTTGCCCTTCGCCTGAGCATTGTCTGATTGTATTAATTTTATTGTTTTTATTTCTGGGCCTGTCCGTTTTAATACTTTCACTCTCTTTCTATTACCCTTGATGCACACACACACAGAGAAGGCTTCCCGTCCCGGAAAGCCTCCAGTATGCCGGGCCGGCCAGCCACACGCCGCCCACCCGGTATCATTATTGTTTGCCAATTGCCGGGCTGTCGTCATTTCTTTCTATCGGTGAAACGTTCACTCAACTTTGGCACATTCTTCTACGGACTTCCTTCATCCTTCCTGCTCCAACTGCCACTCCTCAACCGGGCAACACACTTGGCGGCATTTTGGAAGGGCCCAACAAAAAAGGGATTGTGGTAATTTATTGCGATTTGAAATTAATTTATGTCATCGGTGATATTACTTCTCCCTCCAGCCGCTTCCCCCCTCTCCAACCCTCTTCCGGGTGCCAACATTGTCTAGTCGCAATACGGCTTCCTACACACGCACACACACACACACACACACACACACACACACACACACACACACACACACACACACACAGGCAACAAGAAACGTTCTACTGATTTTATACCGCCACAAAGCCAGAACCAGCGCAGGCCAGTCCCAGAAGAGTTTGTGGATGCTTCAGATGGTAAGATGGCAAAATACACACTCACACATACACACATACACACACACACATCCACACGCTATGGTAGCTCAGTGAAATCGTAACGGACGCGATTGTGTCGTACAGGAAATTGGTTCATTCGGTGAAAATGAGCAGAATCTTGATTCCGATCCGGACAGCTCCGGCAACGAGTATTTCGTGGGTATACTTCTTCTTCTTCTTCTTCTTTTTTGCCTGTCCCACAAAGAAGAGAGTCTCAACCCAGTCCATTTCCAACGCAATCTGTTTTTCCGTCCGTATCCCCTGCTCACTCGCACACTCACTCAAAGGGAGATCGATAATCGGCCATTAAACTTTAAGCAAACCATTCGGGCCGGCGTTGGTCCGTCCGCACCATAAGGAAGTGAGCTACGGGGAAAGGTAATAAATCTTCGATTTGCAGGCTTTTCCTCTTCCGCATTTCTGGGCACTTCTCAAATGTAACCGAAAACACCGGGACCGGGGGCGACCCGTTTTATCCGCGCCGGATCGGGGACGCTGGACCAGTGGATTTCTTCGTCCGGGTTGGGCCGGCCTCTCCTCCTGCGGCACACCGCACGCAGCGGCTCCCCCCCCCCCCCCCCCCCCCGCAAACATTGGAGGACAAATTTATGATTCTGAGCTGCTCAGCCCATCGCCGCTCGTGCCGTACCAAAACAGCCAGAACCAATCGGTAAGCCATCGGCCGCTTTCGTTGTCCGCCAGACGATCGATTCAGACGCCCCCGCTAATCCCCCCCCCCCGGCCAATGGGCCTGTGCGAACATTGATTGCCTTTTAACATATTGAATACAGCACGTTGGGACTGGAGCTGACTTCGTTTTTCTTTTTTCTTTTGCTGGTTGCCACTGTTGGTGAAAGCAACTTCGACTAACGACATTTGGCGATTCAATAAAAACGATACTATAACTTTTCTTTCGTACCCCCTTCCCCCGATCACACCCCCGCGCCTGTGCAGAATCGGCTGGAAATCTTAATCCGTCTGTGTGCACACTACACTACGGGCCCGGGCAGGAGTGTGCCAGAGAGGGGGGAGCTCACTATCGGTGTGGTTGATTAAACACGGACGAAAATCGATTGATTCTTCAAGTTTGGCCTGATGCGAAGGGATGCTAATACCCGGAGCGGTGGGCTAAAATTAATAGCACGAAATTACGCTTATCATAATAGCAATTTCTGCGGTGGAGGGAGAACGGCCTCCACCACCGCTTTACTATCTTGAGATATCTAAACAGTGCGATTCATTCTACTGTCATGGTCTGATCTTAAATAAAACGATTTGTAATCAAATCATTAGTCTTTAGCTCTACTCTAACGCCTTGAAGTATGCTATTTGCTGGAGAAAAAAAGAGTCAAGCTATGTGGGGAAAGCACGTGTTTTTGTATTCCTGCACGTTTGTGACATTAATTAACGAGTTTTACGTTCATGCGCTCTAAAACCATATGATATGTACATTAAACACCTACAATATTCTTCTTTTATCACTCCCGTCAGTGTGTGTGTGTTTGTGTGTTTTTTTTTTTTTTTATTAGTAGCCAAACAACCAGTCCCAGTTTCACTACTACCCGCAAGTGTATGGAAAACAAATTCAACCATAAAGCACGTTACTGCCTTCCGGTTGAGCGAATCGATGCGGTGCAAGCAAACAAACAAAACAGCACTGTTACGTATGTTTTGCCACCTTTGCTACGCAAAACAACACAGTACCAGCGGTTTGCGTTGCAGTTTTTTTACGCTACATCCATCCCCTGAAAGGTAGGCTACCATTATAGCAGAACGCCACGCTTTTTACGACACCGACGGTCAGCCAAACACGACCTTAGGCACTCGTTTACCCAATTATATTGCGTGAGTACTGTGACCGAAAAAAAGCACGCCAGTTGGTGTACCCCGTCGCCATAGCACACCAGCCTGTTTGGCTGCCGGATGCTCATCGCACTCAACGGTAGCTTTTATTCTCTCGTAAACCTTGCCAACCGGGTATTTGCGCGGAACGGTTGAGGATTTTTTTTCTTTGTTTTTACCTCTTACCGATACATTCAGATTAAATTTTGCTAAACAGTGCAGTTTTACGGGCAACTATTAATGGTTGGTGAATCAGTGAACCCAACCGAAATACAACATAAAAAATAACATCTTCGCAAACAGCTGAGAAATTATGTTGCATACCTTTAGGCGCTGCTTGAAACGAAACGTGTCTCATCGGCCGAAGTAAAACGATTGCATACAAGCAGGACCAAATGGCTCACAATCTATATCAGCGATGTCAAACTCATTTGACCCCGCGGGCCAAAATGCCAGTGAAAATAATAAGACGGGTCGCATGATATATGATATGATATGATGGTATGACACAAAATCAGACCATTAGCCGCTCTTTTCATTTTGGGATGATAGCTACGTTACAAAAGTTTAATCTTTGATGTAAAAAAAAGTCTAAAAAATATAGCTGTAGCAGATCATTTTCAATTGGTCATAGGCCTCTGATATTTCAAACATTTGCATCATAGCTTAATGGCAACTAACAAGATTCCGTACGCAAAAGTAATGTGCAAAATTTTTTGATGTTGTCTAAAGTCCATACATTGAAACAGGTCGTTCAGCCAAGTTCAGATCTTTACAGAGAAGTGGAAGATGTCATACAAGTCCTTAGTAGCCGCTATTCCCCTCCTGCCAATCTCCATAGAAATCTTCATTCACTATGGCGACCAAAATCAGAGTCATAGGCCCATCAGTACTTTATCTAGTCAAATTGGTCTTGTTAGGATGCCTGGTTGTAAAAGTTTTGCAGAAATATTATTTTCTATCTTTGGTATATCTAAAGATGAGTTCGACCTTTTCCAAAAGAATATGCCAAAAAAGTGTGAGAGCTTGCGTTTTTAATTCCTGATGACTAAGTGATTTTGTTAATTTGTACGTCTTTTTCTTATAGAAAATGCTTAATTAGTCGCCAAGTGCCAATTGATGGCCTATCAATAAAAAAAGTAATGTTCCTCGACTACATACATATGAGTAAGACATTCACAATTTCGTATGAGGTCGAAACTAAACCGTGAGTTGTTTATTTAAAGCATTGTTCATCAAATGTGCGTTGCTAAATTTGTTCACAGGAAAGGGTATAACATAATTTTCATTGATTTTATTTCACTCAGTTTCATCAAAGTAAATTGAATGAATTTTACAGTTTTTGCAATTCTTATCTTTTTTATGCATAGATGCGTAGAGAGAAGGTAGGAAAAACCGACAAGGTTTTATGCCGATGTATGGTCTGACAATTAATAGATAAACCTGCGAAGTTGAAAATATCTTCATATTTCAGGTGTCCGGAATTGACTGACATGTACTATAGAAGCAGAAATGCTTCTATAAATAAATTTAGACTCATGCAGTCGCCGGCCAAACCAAAAAACCTCGCAGGGCCACATTAGGCTCTCGGGTCATCAGTTTGACATCTCTGATCTAAACCACCCGACTGTCGTGTCACCGAAACGAAAAAAACAAAAACAAATCAAAAACAAAAAAAACAGCAAAAAATTGCTCGAATGAGCCGGCAAGCTGACGTTTGCTTTTAATGGAGAGCAAACCCCGATAGCCAGCGCCAAAGTGATGCCGGGCGCTCATCCGCGCTGATCCGCGTTCTACCGCGCCCATGGTTCGCCCCGGCTGGCTGCAGCCTGGCTATAATGATATGATAATAATCGTTTACGCCAGGCCCTTGAACGGCAGCAGGAGGAGGCAAGTGGAAGTGGACCATCAAAGGCAGTGCCAGGTGGGTTGCGCAAATCGGTGTGTTGCAGCAAATAAAAATATGACAGAGCGGAGGACGAGGTACACCGACGTACCGCGTAAAAAAAACACCCTTCGGTGTAATGGCTTAAAACTTTCACCCTGCCAGCTGGCTGGTGTGTGGGGGGTTTTCCTTTTTTTTGCAGTGACACGATGAGGCACTTGAGCGATAGAGAGCACGTCAGGAGGTATCAGAGAAGGACAGAAAAAAGAGAAAAAAACGCTCATCCAACCGAACCGCTGGGGCTGGGCTGAGTGTAATTATAATGTCATTTAATTCAATTACCTTTCCCTTACTTAACGAATTTCACACTCAAACCGTGCGACGAAGATAATGCAAAGAAGGGCGGTGAAGTACGCAGGGGAGAAAGGGGAAAGAGAGTACTCTGTGTGTCCCATCCGCACCGGACCACCCGACAGCATGGCAGCAAAGGTGCGAGAGGATTTAGAATCTCCTCCGGGACATACGGACGAAAGTGCGAAAAGTGAAGCTTGCAGCGTGTGCGGGGCAAACATCTGCCTCCTCCCCCTTTATCCTCTTCTCCTGATCGTCTGTTTGCTTTCTGGGCAGGTGAGAAATTCAACCTCATTTACCAATTTGTGGCCGTTTCACGGCACGGGACGAGGGTGACTCTAGCAGCCCTATCCAGGAGGATCCGGAGATGATGCTTTCTGTGAACATTTTTTGTTTGCTTGTGTGTGTGTGTCCCCTCTCCGTTTCGAGCTAAGGGGTTTTGTGAAATTGGATTCGATCCGGTCGATCCTGCCCGGTGCGCTGGTGCGAATGACGCTATTGTACACCACTGCCCCAATCGATAATCTCTGCTCGAGCCTTCCAAACTTCAAGTGCGCCTTGTTCGGGGCGGTAAACGAGAAAAAATACCCTCTCCCCCCCCCCCTCTCTCTCATGTAATCAAACACTCAGACGGAGCCATAGATTACTGGAAATGATTTCTAAATTTACTCGGGCATTCGTGGGAATTCTATTCTCTGGCACGGGCACTGTCTTCCCCTGCTTGCAGCTTTCCGTTTCGTTCCCGGCTGGACCCCTGGATGTCCGAAGTGAAGAAAGCGAAAATATTTAACAGAGTCTCGAAACCGAAGTAAACAAGCGTCCAGCAGTAGCAACTGAAATAACAATCGGCTGCAGTTTTAATTAAATGCATCAAATGCCCTTGCTACGGCGAAGAGGAAACCGGTTGAAAGCGCAAAAATATTACTCCAGTCCTGCAAAGGACAATTTTAAAAGCATCTCACGTATACTACTGTTTGTGTGTGTGTGTGTGTATGTGTGTGTGTGTGTGTGTGTGTGTGTGTGTGTGTGTGTGTGTGTGTGTGTGTGTGTGTGTAGGTGTGTGCCTGCTTGTGTAATCCATACCCACTGACTTATGGAGCACATTTTACTAGCCATCCTGCTATTGCACAGTGGTCAGCAGCCTTGATGAAAGTCAAAAAATTGAACTACTTATTCCATTAATCCGAGTAAGGCAATGTTGTCTACAGTATTAAAGTAACGACAGGAATTTTCAGACCTCTATTGCTACTAGTTATAAAGACATAGAATCTCAAACGCTTAAGTTGTGTAAAAAAACAGGTTGACTATTTTAAGCTATTCATACCATCGCAACATCAAAAATTTTCAATTTTTTTTTGAAAATGAATAGGTTTTAGAAAAGGTTTTCAATCTATTTTCAACAAAGATGTTTAGTTTTTTTTTTAAATATGTGTATCAGTTTAGAAGTTAAAGAGTAAAGTGTGCCCTACTCTCTCTTCAATATCTCAATAAATTATCTTTGACATCACGCCACATTTAAACATCGCAAACACCGTCCCATGAATACCACGTCAAAGGTTTACATCGAAACAAAAGATCTGTATTGAAGTTAGTCACTGCTTCGCACAACTTTGGCATATATTGGCATTTTAATAACAGTAGCACGCTTTCCATACGGCAAAGAGTTTCCCGGTGAATAATTGTTCTTGGGGTGTTCGAAGTAGGTGTCTATAAAAATTTAATCATTTCACGCGAGGATCAGCGATGATGTGAAGATTGAACATCAATATGTACTATCCAAGTCACTTCCGAATAAAAACATCATTACAGGGTTACCAAGTCAGTATCGAATGTAAACATTGTTATTCACCGCGTACAAGATGTTAATCCACATCAATCTGATATTTCATTTCCATCATCGTAATTTTTCATTTATTTAGCATGATTTTCAACACGTCTCTTGCTGAATTATGTTTACATTCGAATAATTATGTTTACATTCGACGTGTACCACCCTGTATTCGCCGCCTCCAAGATGTTTTTCAACAGCTGTCAAATGGTGTGTTCAAAACAAAATTTCAGTTCTTACACATGATTTTCAACACATCACAACAAAAAACTGTAAAACTCAATCCAGCTTGAGACGTGTTGAACATCATGTGGAAGAACTGAAAAAATGGTGATGCAATTTCAACATTTCACAGCTGTTGAAAAACATCTCGTAAGCAATGAAAAATGTTGTAGACATTAGAAATTAACCCGCAAAACCTTGTATGATGGAAATGAAATATTAAAGTAATGTGATAAAACATTTTGCACGTGGCGAAAATAATGCTTACATTCGAAAGTGACTTGGAGAACCTTGTATTAGATGTCTGCAATGAATGATTTGAGCATCAAGCACATTGAAATATTTTATATGAATTCTTCTTTCTTCTTTGGCTCAACAACCATTGTCGGTCAAGGCCTGCCTGTACCACTTATGGGCTTGGCTTTCAGTGACTAATTGATTTCCCCCCATAGCAGGATAGTCAGTCCTACGTATGGCGGCACGGTCTATTTGGGGATTGAACCCATGACGGGCATGTTGTTAAGTCGTACGAGTTGACGACTGTACTACGAGACCGGCTCATTTTATATGAATATTTATATGATTTTATATGAATATCACGATATATTTCATTATATATGTTGGCATGAAACGGCGGTCTATCATAAACAAAGCTCATACCATACCAGGAAAAATCAGATCCATCCAGATCGTCGTCCCGTAGCAAAAACTGGCAGTCTTGGAACGTAGTTTATTATGTATAACCCCGAATATTGATTACGGAGCCAAAGAAGAGCTTACTTGGGTAATAGGATTTTGTTTGAATAATTCATATATTAGCTACATGATCATAAAACAATCCTATTTTATTTAATAAAGATTCCCAACTCTATAGTATCCATAAGAAATTATGTATTAAATGAAAAATATTTGTATCCCGCTTTTTATTGTACGATGCCCACTGTGCATTGTGCGCTTGAACCAGGCGTCAGTTAACTCTTGAATTTTAATTGTTAAGCACGCTGTTAAAACTTGTTCCGGACAGCTTCCAGTATGGATCCGGATCACGTACTGCAGCAGCCCCCTGTGCCAGTTAAATGCTAATGCATTTTACATCGGTAAGCTCCGGCTGCCAGCGAGTGTCCGATCGTGCGCTGTCCCAGGCAAGCTGCACATTTACTTTTGGCTCTGTTGCTCTGTTGCTCGTTCAGCTTTCCCCTGCTCGGAGTGCTGTCAATTGCATTTGCAAACGATTTGCTACGGAAACGGACCATTTCGATCGTACCCCGTTTACTGTACCACTTTGACCTCACATCGTTTGACAGCGTTAACTTGCATCTAAAGCACGTTTGTTTTACGCATGCCGTAGATGCGCTTCTTACGTCGTTAGCAGTTGGCTGGCCCACCACCGTACAATCCGCTGTACAAATCACCGCCAGCTGTTGCGGCAAACTGCTGCAAAATGTCTTGCTATAAACTTTCACCAAAAAGTCCTTTAAAATCCACTCCACGCATAGACTAGGGTGTTACCTCCGCCTGCCTGTCCAGGTTCAGGTTGCTCCATAATCGCATCAACTCCGCTACCATTAGCATTTGGTTTTGCTGTTAGTTTTTAACCTTGTCGCGGCACCACCATCCCCTCCCAGTCACCCAGTCCCTTCACCCAACGCTACCCTTGTTATTGTGGCCGGCGCGTAGCGCGGCATCAATCAAAAACGAGTTAACGCGAGCGCGCGCGCGCGCTTTCTGCTTGCCGCTAATCAATTATCTTAGATTTTCATCCCCCATCGGTGCCTTGTCGTCGGCGCCGCACGACACATAATCTTCCCCCCCCCCCCCCATCTTCCTTCTTCTTCGTCTGTAGGCCCTCGGATGGGGAGGATGAACGCTTTCTCATTATCTTTCGCAGCTGCGGGGTTCCAAACGAAGCTAATCGCACAAATTGGCTCGAACCAATTAAGGGTTGCCTCGGTCGGCCAGGGTGCCCGTTCCGCTCCGGCTCGTCCTACGGACCACCGCGGGAACATAATTTTATTAGCGCCCGTCCGCACGAACGGAACGCAACCGGGCGGCCTCTACAGCTTGGGCCCTGGAATGGACAGTTTTCAGACAATCGTGTCACGAACGAAACGATTCTAATTTGATAGAATTAATTTCCATTTTGCAATATCATTTATTATGCTCAGCGGCCGCCCCGACTAGGGCTGGGGTGTGCTAGCGTTGCTGTTGATGTTTTTTTTTTTTTTTTTTTTTTTTTTGGTAAAGATGCCCACTCAGTAGCATCTTCCGAAGGGAGTCAATTAACGTTCGGTAAAACACTGCTGCTACTACTGCTTCTTGGGCCCGTCGGCAGAGATCAGCTGTTAAGGTGACAATTTTGTTATGCGGATTGCATCGCTGTAGGCGCTTTCTGACACCGAAGCCGAAGTGATTTGCTTGCCACTGTTGGGTTGAATATTTTCCTTCTAGCAAGATGTATACGAAATTGTCACACGCAATTTACCCAACTAGCATAGCCAAGTCCTCCTTTCAATGTTTTTTTTTTTTCAACACATAACAGCAACCATTATCAATGCACAAACGCTCATTGCATAAAGTGTTTATTTCCAAACGTCAATTAGGATTAAATTTGCTGTCTTGCTTCGGCTCCTCCATTATGCAACATGAACTCAGGAGTGTTTGAAATCGCTCACGGTATCGCACCTTCGTCTGCCAATGCGTTATCACGGCCTTAATGGCGGACGCCTCCACGCCATCGTGCCACTTCAATTTCGGCCTACTAAAAACTAAAAAGCCTACTAAAAAGAAAAAGACGCTCTGATCCGACTCACGCTTTAGATTCAACGAACCATGTCTGTTGAGCCGTATGTACGCGAATAGCATATTTGCTCACCATGTGCAATCGTATGGAGCTATCTTCTAAAAAAAAAACTTTGAAAAACCCCTGTGAAAGAGTGAGAGAATATACAGCAGAAGCGACCTTAACTGATTGGTTTCACAGAGAACTAACGACTGAATGATTGATCCGATTAAATGATCCGGATCACTATTATGAATGAACCGGAACCGAGCCGATTTCGAAAAGATCTGTTTTTTAACATCTCTAATGTATAGTCCCTGCGTCGTCCATCGCGACAGGTTCTTTGAAGTGAACTACTTTCTCAGACTGTAGAAGGGCCGGATGGCGACCGGACCTTTGATCCGAGATAGGTGAACTCTTGGATGACTTCAAAAGTGCGTTCACCTATCTGTACGTCACCCCTTCAGAAGTTTGGATTTGTAGTTGGTAGGCTCACTAATGTTGCCACCATCAGTTTGATCTTTGCCTCGTTTATCTGCAGTCCGAGGTGCTCTGCCGCCTGCTCGATCTCTTGGTAGGCTTCTGCTGCAAAAGAAAAGCCACAGACCAGTGTTGTATATATCATCAGCGTTTGCCAGGATCTGGGTTGGCTTATAGAAGATGGTTCCCGAAGTCTATACCCTCCACCGAGTCCCGGATAGCCCTATTTAGCTCCAAGTAGAATAGGATACCGATCGGGTGCCGGTCTCGTGGTACAGTCGTCATCTCGTACGGACTTAACAACATGTCCGTCATGGGTTCAAGCCTCAAATAAAGCGTGCTCCCATACGTAGGACAGACTATCCTATGGTAATAAATAAGTAAATAAGTCACTGAAAGCCAAGCCAACTAGTGGCACAGGTAGGCCTTAACCGACCACGGTCGTTGTGCCAAAAGAAGAAGAAAAAGAAGAATAGGAGACAAGCTTTGGTGGTATCATAAGACCCTGAGAGTTTTCCATCCACCTTCACCTGGTAAGTGACGTTGGTAATGGTGATTCTAACCAGCCTTATCAGTTTGGCCGAGATTCCAAAAGAGCTCATAGCGTTGTACAGTTTTACCCTGACTATGCTCTCTCTCTCTCTCTCTCTCTCTCTATCGTTCTCTTGTTGGCCTGCTCACTATGATCCGATCCGATCTCCAACATCCGATCTCCAACGGATCTTCATTCATCTGATCCAGTCATCGAATTCGCTTTGCTTCCTTACGCCTCATGTCGAACTGGGAATCGCTGATGAACACCTTCTTGACGGGGCATGAGTCCGGCATCCTGGATTCTGCATCTCGATGAAGCAGTCGATGAAGCCCATAGTATGCACGATTTCGTTGTACAATGCGCCTCCGGATTTCGCCGATGATGTCGTTGGCTGAAGTAATGACCGTCCCATTATAGCAGCATTCCTGTAATATCTTTAGATTGTCGCCGTCAACTAATACACTGCTTCCCAGTTGATCTTAGTCTTCGGCAAGCAGGTACTTCGTCTTCGTCGCATTGATTCTCAATCCAATTTTTGCTGATTTCACGTTTGAGTCGGGTGTACGCCTCATACACCTTCGCTGTCGTCTTACCAATAGTGTCGATGTCATCCGCGAAGCCAAGAAATTGGAGCGACCGGTAGAAGATCTTGCCACGGATGTCGTTATCTAGTGCTTCGAATGACACCTGGCCATGCTATCATCTACGGCTTTGAAGCCAATGAAGCGATCGTAGATGTTGTGCCTGTATTCCCCCATCTTCTCCAAGATCTGCGGCATGGTAAAGACCTAATCAGTGGTTGATTTTCCCTTCCAGATCCTCTTTACTTGTTTCTGACTATCTCTTCGACGTGAGGGACGATCCTGAAAGATCAGCGAGAATATTTTATAGGCGATATTCAACACTGTAATATCCCTGTAGTTGTTGAAGTCCAGCCCGTCTCCCTTCTTGTATATAGGAGTAGATGATGCCGAGACTCAAATCACAAGGCCACACCTCAGTAATATTTCGCACGTTCGTTTCTCGGCTTGAAGAAACTGCCAAGATGTTATTTGAACAATGTTCGCTTACTTGCTCCTGCTTTACTCTTTAGGCTAGATCGTTATTTCGCAACGAAAACAAAGGCTCATCCAATCAAGCCCTGAAAGGGGCAACAACTATTTTGGTGCAAATTGCCCTAATGTATGCAATCGGCGCACAAACCGGTACGCGCTTTATCATTTTGCTATTGACGCCCGAGAGCTTTCCCGAGAGCGAGTCAAACCTCAGACACAGGAGTAAAATAACATTGCAGCTTCGCCTATAAGCGGACGCAATTGCTCGCCACCGTACCGCTTACCTACCTATGCAAGCCAGCCAATCAAAAGCGCGTGTGTGTGTATGGGCTTTGTTATGATTGCGACATTGATTCTAGCGCTCCTAGCGCTGTGTAGCAATCACGGCAAGCCTCAGTAGACGGCACTCTAAAGCGCCAATTATCGCAATAACATCGCGCGACAATTCATTGCCAGGCTCGCTAATTGAAAATTTGCACCGAGCGAGCCCCCGGCTCGAAACAGTGTTCACGTTCGGCGATGCCGGCTGAGATTCCCGATAGCTCGCCAGCACCCCTACCCCCCCCCCCCTTCCCCCGCTCCTTCATCTTGCTTCTGGCAGCGGCTCATCAAGACGTGACACGACGTCACGAAGCAATCTTCATCGACAACATGCACACATTGGCCGATCTTGCCGGGGCGAGAGCGGCGGCGTCAGAGCTACTTTTGTAGCGCCATTTATGTTGTACCGCACAATAAATCCTTCCCAGCTTGCCCGCCTGCCCAGACCCTCCTCAGGGTATCATGCAAACCCCGTAGAGCGGGCCGTGTTCACAATTCACAAAAGAGCCCGGACCGGGGCAAGTGAATCAGTTCATTATGGAAATGAAAGCCACTCATCAAGCCGGCTGACGGTCGTCGTCGTCATCGTTTTGGGGGTTCGGTGCCGGCATCCATCATCTCCAAACTGTGCGGCAACGGTCCGAGCGCATACCCTCCATCCAATCCCCGCCCGACAGTGCTCACTTGGGCGGCATCCGAGCTTCTCGTTAACACACGCACATGTTCATTCACGAGCCCAATCGAAACTGTTGGATGACAAATTGTCTCCACCCGGAGCACTGCCCGACCCGTTTTCTCATTTTTTTTCTCTCTCTCTCTCTCTCTCTCTCTCTCCCTCTCACTCGGTTGTTCTAAAGGTTTAACAAACGTTCACACATCTTTCTTGCTGATAGCCAAATGCTGCGGTTAGCGGCCTTTTCCACCCACCCGCCTTCCCTTCCGTCGGGGCACTCCAAACACATATACACGCTCTCTAGGGGTTGTTAGGATGTGTAATTTTGGCATTTGTTTTCGCCGACTGAAAGCCCGAGCAGTGGGATGGGGCAGCCCAGCCCGCTTGTTGCTGATTTCGACAGCAGTGGCAAACCGTTCGCCCCTTTCTACCGGCTCCTCCTCCAGCGCCACCCGGAGCGCACAGTATGGTCGACCGGGTTTTTCGGCCCGTCCTATCATTGCTCTGCCCCCCCCCCCTCCTCCTCTCCCCCTCTGAGGGTAGTGAGGCGTTGAGTGTGGAAGACAAAGGAGGAGGAGAAGGGCGAGTTATCGCTCGAGCCCAGCAGCCCGGTACCTCCTAAGCGAGCGTACGAGCCGCCCCCAAGAACGGGCATTTATCAGCATCAAATCACGCGTCGCATATGCTAAAGACGTTGACGTTGGTTTCTGTGCGGGTGTTAGTGCGTGTGCGTGCGTGCCCGTGTGTGTGCGCTTTTATCAAACGACACAATGGCGACGGCGTCAGAGCAGGCGATGGTCCTGTCTTGCTTGCTTGCTTCTTCTTTTTTACGACCCATTGCAAGGACCGTTTGGCTGCAAAGACGCAGGATACAGCGCAAGAGAGCGAAGGACTGCTAGGCTTAGATTTTGGGAAATGAAATGAAGCCAGCGTTTTCTGGGCCGTACACTTGGCGGCGTGTGGCCACCGACAGTGTACCGACCGAATCGGTGGTATCAGTGCCACATCACACACACACACACATGGCCCGGGCCCAAGTGGTGTGGCAAAATAAATACGATGAATTGAGAGGATTTATTACGCAACAGCGGTTCCAGCGGAGCTGGATACCGTCAACGAGGACGGAATGGGTTTTGATGACTAGTCGAGCTCCGCTAGCGTAGAGTAGAGTCCGTAGCAATTTAACCGTTCCATTGCGACCAAACGCAACTCACTTAGACCAGTGCTGTGGTCAGTGGACCTGTTTTCTTATCTCACCGTTTCTTCGCTTTCCAATCTTCTTCCAGCTGAGCCAAGACATCGGGTACGTGCTGTACTCGGCGCTCGGATCGTTCTACATTCCGAGCTGCATCATGGTATTCGTCTACATCCGGATCTACTTTGCGGCGAAGGCCCGGGCCCGGCGCGGTATACGCAAGAAGCCGCTCAAGCCACCGAGCGAACAGGTAAGATAGGCGTGCCAAACCGATCGTCTTCGCTACTTGAAACCGTTGCGCATATTTCTTTAGGCGGTTTATTTGAACGTTCACGATCATCTCGTAGGAATTTTGTTTATTTTGTTTGATACAGCCGTTCACCGTAAAGGCAAAACGATAGGAGATTTAGCATAAAGTTGCATTTCAATACAATTAGTACATCTTATTACAGTCGTTGTCACTAAATTTTGGCTATAAGGCATCAATTTTCCCACTCTAAGGCATCAACTGTGAAGAGTGCGCCTCAATTTTGAACTGTAACGCACCAGTATTTGTCTGTAAGTCAACATTTTATTACTATCGTAGAAATCGTGACACATTTACTTACAGTCAAGAATGCCTTACAGCAGAGACGTCAAACTGGTAGCCCGCGACCTGTTCAGTCAAATTAATTTTGCATTTCTGCTTCTACAGTACATGTCAGACAACTTCGGACACCTGAACTATGAAGAGATTTTCAACTTGGCAGGATTTTCTGCTAATTGTCATAAAACCTTATTTAACAAAATTGCTCAACCAACCGATATCAACAACGCAAGTTTAGGCACTGTTTAAGCATATTGGTTCGGGAAAGTATAAGGTACTAAAGTAAGTAACAATTACTAAGTACTTGTTAGCCTTGCTCTATCCGACTGTTAGATGAAGATATATATAAGTCCACTGGTCTAACCGACCTGAAGTAATGTATGGACCTTGGACAGTATCTAAAATAAGAATTCACGGTTTTCAATACCAGCTCAAAAATGTTGAAAACGAAAATGACACTAATGTCTAGATTAAATTTACTATTTTGCCATGGATAATCCAGTCACTGCCAGGTATTGCCAATATATTTGCGTACTAAATTTTGTTAAGTTGGCAAAAAACATCCAAATTTTAAGCAAATCAGAGGCCTATAGCATATTGAAAATGATCCGCCTCAAACTTCCTTTAGTAACACATAAACAATATGGCGTCATCCATCAATTACGTAACGCAAAAATTGTAATTTTTCCATCTCCCCCCCCCCCCTTAGTGTAACAAATTGAAACGTGAGAATAAACCCCCCCCCTCCCCCCTTCCACAAATTACGTAACTGCTGGACTCCCCCCCTTAAATAGCTTAGTTTATTGAACATAATTGAGGATTTTTGTGTTTTTTCTTTATTTTCTTTATTCTGGTATATTCACAACTGTTGAATGAACTAAATAAACATATTGTATTTGATATAAGGAAAAACTGTCCCTTGCAGAAAAAACCTCGTTTATTGCTCATTTGTTATTCGAAAAAAAAATCATACATTTTATTTTGATTTACGTCATAAAAGTTAAAGTCCTCCACACCCCCATGAATCAAATCGTAACGTTTGACGATATCCCCTCCCCACCCCTATCAGCGTTACATAATTGATGGATGACGCCTATTTTACATTAAAGTTTTGTTTCTGTTAAAACGTAACTGTTATCCCAATATTAAATGAAAGGAACTGCTGAATCCTTTTTCTTGTGTCATATAATATCATATAAAATCTAGGTGGTTGTCCGTGTTACTACGTTTAATAGCGTTTTAACCCAAGTGGTGTCAAATGAGTTTGACATCACTGCCTTAGAGGTAACAATTGTGACACGCTGCCAAAAATGATGCCTTAGAAACAAAAATGAGTGGGTTGAAAGCCAAGTTTAGCGGCAAAAACTGCAATACAAGTATCAGTCTCTTGAACGTCGTTAGTTTCTATTAAGGAACGTGATTATTTACACTCTAGCAAAACGTTTCTTAGAAGTATTGATGATTATAATATAATAAGCTGTCCAGACCTGCCAGTTTAAAAACCAAACGGTGTCTCCACTAAGACCCTATTTGAATTCGTATCGTGTCAACAGTTAGGAGAGAGCATGCAATTGCAAGTTCCTTCACGACATTGTGAATTGTTGTTTTCCAGCAAAGTATAAATTCTTATGTACGATTCGATTGGAAAAGAGATGTGATGATAATGAAAAAAAAAGAAACAAACCGCCTAAAAGTATGCAATCTCCATAGCAAATGTACCCTTTTAACCTGCAAAATGTAACACTTACACCTACGGTTTTCCTCTGTGTCTTGCAATCTTCCCCCAACCTGCCTATTACACTCCTTCTGTTCCCTATCATCTCCTCCCCATGCCCCCCTCTCCCCCCCCCCCACGGATTTCCCACTGCTACCCATCCCACCCTTTTCGCAGGATACAAGTTTTACGCGGAATGCCGGTACCGTGCCGATGCCCTCGCTACCCAGTGCCTCTAGCAATAACAATCAGTCGGCGGCGGCGGCGGCCCATCATCAGCAGCACCCGGTGCAGCTTTCCAGCGGGGCGCAGGGCGGTGGCAGCACGCAGATCGCGACGATCGAGCCGCCGCCGCGCGGCACCCCGATGCCGATCCCGGTCGTGACGTGCGATTTCGCGTCGGACATGTCGACGAGCGAGGCGGCCACGGCCGAGCAGGACCAGCACGGCCCAATCTCGCCCGTCGCGCTCGAGCCGAAGGACACGCTCAAGGTGACGCAGCCGGCGCAGCAGGGCCGGAGCACGAACGGCATCACGGCGGCGGGGGCGGCCACCGAACCGGTCGCCTCCCCGTCGTCGGCGGCCGCCCGCAGCCGGGCGCTGTCGGTCGGCATCGACACCGACATGGTGAGCGAGTTCGACCCGTCCAGCTCGGATTCGGGCGTGATCAGCCGCTGTGCGGTGGTGAAGCCGCTCAAGTTTCGCCTCTGCCAGCCCATCTTCGGCAAGGGCAAGGCGAAGGCGCGGCAGGCGAACGCGAAGGCCGCCGGCCACGGCGGGGCGCACGCGGGGCGGGGCAACGCGCCCAACTGCACGCAGCCGATGCTGGCGGCGCCGGGCGGCCAGCAGGCGATCTCGCAGCTGATCGCGGCCAAGCAGACGGACAGCGCGTGCAGCGAGCTGGAGCCGGCCCTGCCCCCGAAACCGAAGCCGCGCGACCCGGAAAAGGAGAAGCGCCGGATCGCGCGCAAGAAGGAGAAGCGGGCGACGCTCATCCTCGGGCTGATCATGGGCAGCTTCATCGCGTGCTGGCTGCCGTTCTTCTTCCTCTACATCCTGGTGCCGGTCTGCCCGGACTGCCACATCCCGGACAGCGCGTTCTCGCTCGCGTTCTGGCTCGGCTACATGAACTCCGCGCTCAACCCGGCCATCTACACCATCTTCAACAAGGACTTTCGGCGCGCGTTCCGGCGCATCCTGTTCAAGTGATGTTTAGCGTACGTGTGCTGCTATCGCTGCGTCTCCCGTAGCATCGAGAAGGCTACGGAGCGGGCCATTGGCGGCGCACAGCTCGGCGGCGGCTACCGGACCGGCGGCTACCTGCGATGATAATACGCGCCGCTAGGTGGCGCACCCGCACCGCTGTTCCTACTACAGTCACCACCATCGTCATCACCAGCACCGGCGCCAGCGTACCGCGAGCCGGCCGGCACCATCGCGCTGCTCGTCTTGGTGGCCGCCATCGCCGTCGCCACCATCGAGCCGTGCTGGAGGAGGCCCTGGATGGTGCCGCGGGGGATACCGGCGCGCGAAGGGTATGCAACGCCGCCCATCTTTCGGTAACACCAATGCGAACAAGCAGAGAGCAATAGCTGTAGAGAGAAGGAGAGAACACGAAAGATTAAAAATGTAAAGCAAAAAAAGCAACACAAAAACACTCACACACATATTTACTGCATCTTTGAGTCATCTTTGTACACTCTCACATAACACACACACATATACATGCGTATAGCTGTGTGCGTATCAGAATGATTTGGGTGTAGTGTTTAGCAGTACTTTTCCCCACCAATTACTCTCCCACCAAGCGTAAACATGGCGAACGGACGTGCGAGCATTGTGAAACGAGAAAAAAGCCGGAGAAGCAAACTACGAAAATAAATACTGCGGCAGAGGGAGATGAGGCGAACAAACAGCATCAAATGATCAAAGCAGACGACACGGAGAAGCTATCCGGCAATACTTAAACAATTATTCGCACGAAGCTGTGTACTTATCTGCAAACCAAACCGTAGTGTGCGTAGCGTACTACCACTATATATCTAGCTAAAAATGTAAGGGACGGCCAGTTGGACACTAAACAAGTAAAAATCGAGTTACGGGCAGCACGGCAAAGCAAACCAAATCGCCCCCCCCGAAGTAGGTGGTACTATGAGTAGGAAAAAAAAACATAAATAGACGGTAAGACAGTGGGTTTCTGCACAGCATAACACAGTGGGAAGGGACACAAGCGCAAAGCGTAGGGTACACAATGCACAACCTTCCTTCCTGGAACAGCCGACACGTGTACATAGTGCAGGCAAGAGGCGGTATAACAAGAGCGAGCCGAACAAAAGCCCAGGAATCCAGCAATCAAAAATCAAACCTCTTCTCGCAGTTGTGGCGCTCGGCAGCTGAGGTGATGAGTGAACTGGGAGTGGTCGTTTGCTTCGCTCTCCGCGTCTTAAGCTCGGCGGCCGGCGGTGGGGCTTGCTGGCGGAACACAAAACCCGGTGACTAGTGGGTCTGGGACTTAGCTAACTAATTTCAAACTAGTAATTATCAGCACACGTGCGGGCAGCGTAAAAAGGATGGGTGATACGAAACCGCTGAAATTGCGCCGCGTAGAAATATTTAGCAAAACAAACAAAAAAACGCCCCCACACAGAGCGATGCATTCGCCGGCTACACCATTTGCATTCAGATTCGGGGGAAAGTTGGGCGAGCGAAGGGTCAACAGGGATGGGCAGGCAAATTGGAACCGTGTTTGTCCTCGGGGCAGGCACCGGTTTTAAGCACCGTCAAACAAATGCTATTACTTTATTTGTGTTTAAATAGCACACGCACACAAACGCAAATATGTCACTGTGTTTTTTGTTCTTTTTAGAACCGAACCGAAACCACCCGCCCGCGGGAAGCAGATCCGGGAGCGATGGAAATGTAATGAAAATTGCAGAAACATTTAATAACAAAAAAACCTTTGCACGCAAATTTTAATTATGCATTCTAAATCGCTCCCGCTCAATGCGGTGCGTGCGAATCCAATTTACTTCTCGACGATTTCATTTTGCGAAAAATGTTGCCACCATTGCCACCACCAACCCCAATCGAGCTGGATGCATTTGGGGAAAGCTGAGCGCTAGCTGCAGCGCAAGAGGGAAAGAATGTACTAAAGGAAGGTGAAAAGAGGAAGCAAAAACAACAACAAAAAAAACTTGTAAAAATCAATGACTAATAGTTGGTAAATACCGGTATTAAACAGGGGGGTTGGGGGAGCGGAGACAGCACCTGCGGTGGCGGGGACCGCTTCCGGGCCCCGCCGCGCGTCCAAGTGCGAAGCTGCCAACCCCCTCGATCGAACGTGATGCGTCCGAATCCTGTTTTTTTGTACATAGCGGAAGCGGCCAGACAGATTGAGGGAAACCACACACACACACACACACACACACAGCATATTGCAACCCAGGCAGAGAACAAGACAATGCACATACAAACACACACATACACACACCCACACATGCGTACGGTAAAGCGAGTAGGACGGTGTGCGTGGTCGTTTCTCGAGGGTAAAGGATGTTGCGTGAAGTTGTTTTATAAAAACAAACGCGCCACTTGTGTCCTTGCCTGAGACAATTCCGATGCGCAACCAGGGAAGGGAAGGAAAGGGAACAGGAAGAGTTCGGTGGAGGGGGGGGGGGTTGTTTTGGGGTGCGGAGGACTGGCGAGGATTGAGGGAGGCAGAGAGCGCGGCAAAGGCACGAAACTCGCACGCTCTCACCCACAAGCAATAACACTGTACCGGAGTACGGTACTCTTTACTGATGCTTCCTTCTCAACCCGCCATCCCCTTGACCACCACCCCTCACCCCTCTCATGAGGCGATTGTTTTTTCTCTCTCTCTCTCTCTCTCTGTAAATACACACTATCATAAACTTCAAACTACGCGCCCCCAGTAAACAGACGGCTTGATGCGCTAATCGCAAGGCGCATGCTTGCAACGTTCAGGCTTATTCTAGCTCTTTTGCTCGATTTGGGTCGAGTAGAGAGATTTGAATCGATTGCTCTTTAAAATTTGCTTGTTGTTTTCGTTTCTCGGAGATGTCTTTTAAAAACACTCACAAAATCATAATTGTAGCCAAGAAGTAAGGATTCTCCTTATAAAAATTGAATTGAAATGATTCTTCTTATCTAACCTTCCCGCTAAACATTGCAAGGGTTTCGAGTAGTAATCTTCTGTAAATTCTAAATAATAACTGCTTACCTTCACAAGCTGTTGTAATCCCAGGTGACATTTGCTCGCACTTGTTAGTCCTCATCTGCTCGACTACTACTCGAAACTACTGATATAGTGAATTTGTGTGTCAGTAAATTAGACTCTCTTCTATGGATGAACGATAGCATCTTGCTGATTTAACATTCAGAGCTTTGCTTTTTGATGTCAAACAGAAGCATATTTTGTGGGACGTTATTTTCTGAAAATTCGGTATTTTTTAAAGTATAAAATGGCTACATGACCGACTATAACGAAAGGAAACGTTATTTTTCGGTAAAATCAGAAGAAAAAAAACGAAAAATTCACATCACAGTTGATTTTAAAGAGCATTTTTCTATGTTCCCTTGAACTGGTGCAGTTTCAAGGAAGTTTAAGGTTCCAGTTTAAGGTGAATTGATCGAATGCTCGATAATTCATGCTCGAAAATGTCAAATTTCAATGTGACATTTGTTCTAAATTTTTAACCATGATCTGCTCGAATGGTGCTCGAAATACCAAAAAATGTGGATTTGTGTGTGATAAACCGTGAAGAAAGTATCAAAATTTCGATTGTGCGTGCGAAGGATGATGGCGTCCAATTCGTTTTAGATTAATTTGCTTGAATATTTGGATAAAAAAGGAGGTACATTTCGTACGGCGTTATTTGGTGAAAATTCGATGGTTTTTTGTATAAAATAAATTATACGACCAGTAATAAGCATTGGAAACGTTATTTTCCAAAGGATAGAAAAGAAAGCATCGAAAAATA
Organism: Anopheles coluzzii; assembly: GCF_943734685.1. NCBI lineage: Eukaryota > Metazoa > Arthropoda > Insecta > Diptera > Culicidae > Anopheles > Anopheles coluzzii. The sequence continues at coordinate 11,077,180 of NC_064669.1, forward strand.
CTTCACTTCACAGTCGATTTTAAAGGGCTTGTTCTAAAAGTCTCTTTAACTGGTGCAGTTTAAGGGAAGTTTAAGGTGCCAGTTTAAGGGAAATAGCTCGAAACTCCGATTTTAGAACTCGAAAATGTCAGTTGTGTTGGAATTTGTTCTTAGTTTTTTACCACGATCTACTCGAATGGTGCTCGAGATACAATTTTTTTGGATTTGTGCGTGATAAAACGTGTTGCAAGCGTCAAAATTCCGTTTGTGCGTGTGTATAACCTTCTTGTATCTGATGATAATGGCGCTCAATTCGTTTTTCAGATTCATTGGTTTGAATATTTGGCGAAAAAAGAAGCCACATTTCGTGTGGCGTTATTTTGTGAAAATCAGGTGTTTGTTGGTATAAAATAACTATACAAACAGTGATAAGGCTGGGAAACGTTATTTCGCTAAGCACAGGGAATAAATCAATGTATAAAGCCACATCGGAGTCGATTTTAAAGGGTTTGTTCTAAAAGTCCGTGAAACTGGTGCAGTTTAAGGTTAATATCTCAAAAACCCCGATTTTCTAAGTCGAAACGTCAATTGAGATGCGATGGCGCGCGGGCTATAAAGTTGTACGGAGTGTAAAACCTCATGCGAGTTCGCCGACTGCTCGAAATTTTTTGGGGCATAGTTTACTTCATGTCTGCCAAAACATTGATTTCGATCCATTTTCTACTTTGGGTTTTGATGTCGACAACGACAGACTTGAATTGACTCTAGAATCGAAAGAACACGTAGACGTTTTAATGGATAAATCTCTCTTGACGTTTGCATAAACAATGTTTTTTTTCGGCTTGTTGTAGATAAAAAAAACAAGCAAAGAGATATAATTTCTTTCCATGAACATCCTTTGAAAGGTAGCTATTTAAGCTTACTTGCAAAAATAAATCTACAACCTTGCGAACTGCCTTCTGTCAGTAATCCACAAGTTTCCCCAGGACGGACAAAGACATCCGTATTGGCATGTTGTTAAGATCTACCTTCGATTTTCATCACTTTTTCGACAGTTTTCTGACATCAAAATTGTTGGAGTAGAGCTTTTGCATCATGTAAGGGCAGAAAAATTCGATGGACAACAGCTAGGAGATGTCTATATCGGGATGTCGGACTAGGATGTGATATCAAAATTCCTCCGAAATTCACCTAAAATGATCGCATTGAATTTTCCTGATATTTTTCTTCATGTACCTCAGGTACTATTTCACTGTTTGGTCGATTGCATCGACATCCCCGGCCAGGCGAACTCAGCGATATATCGACTTGTCCCTCGGTTTCCATTTGCAGCATCATTTGGTGCTTCTTGTCGCTCAGGGTCGTCGGCCATTTGGAACCGGGCGTTCTATCGATGCTCTTACTGTTATCTAATAGTGCCAAGACGCTGTAGATGCCGGAACAGGCTTACGATACGACGTCTACAAACTGCCGCACGGAGTCCGTTTTCAGCCCTGCGGGTTGCCGTTCTTTGGACACACGGGGAGCGCACGCTCCTGCACAAAGTTGCTTTACTATTTTAGTCATCACGGCGCGAGTTTGAGTGATAGAGGTGTCAAATTTTGTCTACTGACTCATAGGATACTATTACCAGTGCAATCAACGTTTTTTTTTGTGCGGGTGAAGATAAACCCATGAAAAATTGACAATTATTGTCCATGTTTTTTAATGCAAACGTTACTTGACACATATTCTAGGGACACCTCGAAACCGCAATGAGCAATATTGAACTCGACATGTCGAGAAATGTCGATTGCAAGAACAGGATAAGCCTGAACGGTTTGTAACAATTAGCCAAAACTGATCTGAATATTGAACCAAAAAAAATAAACATAATCATACCATCGCTCCCCGTGTGTACAAAAGTGGGTTCGCACTCAATAGTCAAGGGCATCGGGCGGCACAAACGAAACCCTCGCCCGCTCGAGCATGCATGTGGGTGTGTGGCAACAGTTTACACGCATAGAGTTGCACAGTAATAACCACAACACAAACACAACAAACACACACACATACATATATATATATACACAAGATCGTCCACAGGGCGACTGGATGTTTTTTAGGGTTAGGAAATCTTGTGCTAAAGTGTAGAGCACACAAAACAAAACAAAACAGCACACCCAAATCCTGGAATGTGCTGTTAGCTAAAACTGTTTCAAATTGTTTCAGAGCTCGTTTTTTATTGCCATTGTGTTTTTATTTACCATTATTGTCATATTCTAATAAATGTTGAACCAAAAATCGCGTCACGAACAAGAATTGTCTGCAAAAGCGAAAAAGCAAAGCAAAAAAAAATTAAATACAGTGGAACCAACCATCCCTCTAAGTGTAAGGCATTTTTAAACAAACAAACTAACAAAACAAAAGAACAGATAAACAGATAAACAGCACGCGTGCATCGGTGCACGAGTGCGCGAATAATGAATGGGGGAACGTAAAGGAATGTAGAAGAAATGTAAAACCAACCAAGAAAAATTATTTAAAACAAAAAACAAACACACTAAAAAACCAAATAATTACGGTAGCTCGTAAGCCCCTGTGTGTATCTTTGCGACAGTATAGTATAGTGAACTTAAATACACACACACACAAAGCCACACATAAACACACACATCGTACTTGTAAGCAGAACACACTACATTACTATGTATTGTCCATCGGGCATTGTCCAATGGTACAAACATGATGAAAGCAAATCAAGTGAAATTAGATGTTTTTTCGCGGATCGCGCGCAGTGCGGTGATGGTGGTGGACCCAAATCAAACCCGAAAAAAGAACTATAATTATATAAATATACATTTAAAAACTATATACATATATACATATATACATACATATATACATATAAAAAAAAAGTCTAACACCACAAAACCATTTGCTCGGCGCGAAGGGCTCCCCTGTATTGGTAAGGTTCGCAAACTACCGTTAATGGCAAAACAAAAAAAAAATTATTCAAACAAACAAAAAACCCCTTTCAAGGAAACGAGCTGTAGGAAGTCTTCGCTAGTATTAGTATTGCCTCCCGCGTGCCCGTTTCTCCATTTTGTATAGGTATGAATGTGTGTGCTGTGTAATAGGGGAAACCCCCGGGGGGGGGGCGGGGGGGGGGGAGGGGGATGGACTACGCCAAACGTAAGTAGGAACAGACATACATACAGACACCCTCCCCCCACTCCCCCCACCAGGAAAGGAAAGCAATTCGAGCAGTGGAGTGCGGAAGACAGTGCGAACTATCAGCATCAGGCAGTTCGATCGGCAATTCGGGTGATAAATAGCGAATAGCGAGAGACGGGAACGGCAGGTAAAAGGGGCGGGAGGGAAGGTTGCTAGCAGGAGAGAGAGAGAGAAAGAGAGAGAGAGAGAGAGAGAGAGAGAGAGAGAGAGAGCACACACCGGCACAGGCACACGCGTTGTTTTTAGTCAGCTGTGGTAATTATTCTAAATAATTCCTACGCCAGCTGCACAAAACCGAACGAAATAGAGAGAGAGAGACATTTCTTTTTTGTATTAAATTATCACTTATAAGTGTGTGTGTGTGTGTGAGAGAGAGAGAGACAGAGAGAGAGATAGAGGGTAAAATATTTAACTGTGCTAAGTTGCTGGGTTGCAACTTCACCCACAAGCAACAATTACCGACAATTAGCCGACAATTTATTAGTGTCTATGTATAGAAATGAATAAAGAAAAACATCGTTAGCTAAATTTAATAAATAAATAAAAACACACACACACATGAGCAAATAGAAAAATACAACTTTTAAAAAGTTACATCATCACACCGGAGATAAGAAGCAGCGCAATAGAAGAAGGGTAGAAAAATAGGGGTAGAAAAGTCATTCAAATTCACGTTTTTATGTCTGGATCCAGTGCGCCAAGGGAGGGATTTTTTTTAGCAAGCCATGGCATTGTTTCTAATACTGCGTACGTGTGGGTGTGTGTGTGTGTGTGTGTGTGGGAAGGTGAACAAAACCAAATGGAAGCAAAACCATCCCTCCCAACCCCCCCGTTGCCCACACCCTTGCGCATAGAGTGTAAGCATAGATGAACGTGTTTTATAGGTGTTTTTGTTTTTTTTTCTCGCTCTAATTTTTTGTTTTACGTTCAAAAAGGACGAAAAGAAAAGAAAAAAACAAACAAAATCAATCAATTGGTGTCTAGTAGTGTGTAACTTTTTGCTGGCTCGTCCCAGCCACCATAGCCATTTGCACGGATAGCAATATAACACAAGAATATAGGATAATAATATAACAAAACGAGAGCGAGAGGGGGGAGAGAGAGAGAAAGTGACCACATAAAACTACAACCGTAACTGGGAAGCTGAAAAATGTGCACATCTTAGATACGACAGTTAGCCAAAAACAAAACGCAACGAGCCAATTGTGGGCTGAAGAGATCGGCTGAGAACAACATCGCAACATTTGCATACATTCTGTCAAATGGTATTAAACGTATTATTCAAGCGGTGTGTCAAGAAAGCGAGAGAGAGAGAAAGAGCGAGAGAGATAGCACGCAAAACGAGGTTTCCGATCGATTATTACATTGTAAGCTAAGCTAGGTGTGGATGTTCCCGTAATTCTGATCGTTTTTTGTACTTAGAAGAAATTGTCTCAACAACCGTTAATGATTACCCACCTCCCCCTTCTTTGTCACTACCATCGAACCTAGGAAAGGAGGACGGGGCGGCTTAAGAGCAAATACTAAACGCAATACAAAACAATACGTGCACAACGTGCAGCCGGGGGAAAGCAAAACATCCAAAACCCTTCAAAACGACACGGCGACCACCACCACCACCATTTTAGGAGCACCGTACCAAGCAAGCCTTCATCGTACCTTTTTCTTCACAACCCACCCGTTTATCTCGTTTTCCCGTTGTTCTGTATGGGTTTTGTGTTTTGAAATTGTACGGGTTTTGTGTTGTCCTTTAAATAACAACAACAAAAAGCAGGCAAATCACAAACACACAACCAAAACTAAATCAACAACAACATCCCACGAGAGACGAACACTAATAGTGTGTGCAAAAAAGAAACGACAACAACTTGTTGGGAACAAACAAACAAAAAAGCGATCGTATCAATGGCCTTCCAGTAGCCAGATACAAAACTACATTATATATCAACCCCCAGAGCGTATAAAACTGTTAAACAGTGCAAGAAGCTACGGAGTATGAATAAGTTGCGTGCGCTTTGTTTTATGTTTTGTGAAAATGGAAGCCTTGCTGTGACAATTTGGCGGTACATTTTATGTTCAAAGTATTTTCTGCCTTTTAATACTGCTTCTTCCCATCATTTTGGTAATGCACAGTTTTTTTGATTGACAAACCAGGATGGCTGTTAGGCCACTTTTCTTGCAACGATCTCTTTTTTTTTACCTTATTGCAATTGGAGACTTGCTGGACAGCCACATCATGTTCCATCGACTTGAACGGACTGGCTAATATGTGAAGGACTAATATCTAGGCTGCACAGCGGGGAGATATAACTTCCATTTTCAGAGCTTTTTTTTAACACTTTTTTAAAGATCCCACAGAAGCAGTGGCTTTAACAAGTGAACTGATGGGGTTCGTCGCTTGCTGACCAATACCCACATGAGACTCAGCGTTCCACGTTTCGGACATTTTTTCTTGCTTTTAAGCGATGGGAAATCACTTGCTTGCTTGCTGTGTGTCAAATAAGGGCCCTTCTGGAACGTTTGTCCATATTTTCAATAGTGAAGCAGAGCTCCCCGGATTTAAAAAATAAAAAAACACACACACACACACACTTTTTATTACAAAGTTACCGTCAGTGTCTTTTCTTTTTTTTTGTGCATTTCACCAAAGTAAACACAATCATTGACGACACCTACACTAAATGCGCTCGAACTTATTTATAGTCAAAAAAAAAAACAATAAGCAAGACAAAAAAAATAAGCACACACAGTGGTGTACAAAAAAACTGCTAAATATTTTTTTCTATGCGGAGGTCGTGGGGGGGAACGAACCTTCTCATGTACAGATGTCGCGAAAAAGTCAGTACTAAATACGGCACACCGACGCCCATTTTCTTGCTGCGCGAGAGGGCCCCAAACGAAGCGATTCAAGGGGTTGGGAAGCGGAAGGGACGGAAAAAGGGAATAAAAACACACACCACCCCTACCGCACCACTACCCACTACCCAGGTTCAGTTTATGAGGCGGTCAGCGAAACGACCAGCGCCTCGGTATGTTAAGCTGAGTGCGGGATGGTGAACTTTTTGATGGGTGAGCGAGGTGATGAAAAGCCGGGCAGCTTGGCTGCTATCCGGACGCTAAAACATTCAGCCAATAACGTGGTACTTCTGTGTGTCTGTGAGTGGAATGGTGGCGGAAGGTGGGAAAACTAATTTCGTGCGTTCTCCATCCCATCTACCCACTCCAACACCAACGCCACTGGAGTTTTCCTTAAAGGGTGCTCAACCCACGGAGTAGGGAGCGACCGAGTGTCAAACCGCGCAATGTACCGAAACCACAGCACCAGCTTTTGTCTGGGCAAGCCTGCACCTTCCACTACCATCTTCCCCCCCCCCCCTCTCATCATGCCATCACGCCATCACAAATCAAACGAAAAGACAAACGCGGCGACATGGCGGTCTGTGGGTCCGAGGCGGAAGCTTCGTTTGCCACAAAACGCTACCAGATGACATTCTACTACTACACACACACACATACACAGACATACACACAGAATGAGAGAATTGTGTTTCCATTACAGCTAGGTTTTTGTTTGCTGTGTGCTGTGCAACACAAAAAAGCCCCCCGGTCGGTTGGGTGAACGCTTTCAACTCGGTTCGCTAGCTCGGAAGAATCAAATTAAAAATTTCATTTTTCATCACCCGTTCGCCCTCGGAACTGGATTGTTGCAATGAAGCTGGTAGTAGCTAGGGCACGAAAAAGTGCAAAAGGGAGAGAGAGAGAGAGAGAGAGAGAGAGCGAATGAGAGAGGTAGAAACAAAACAAACAAAAAACAACATCCATTTTTGCGCGTGGTCAGGTCACGTCAAGAGTCGTAATTCTAATTTTAGTCTGCCCAGCATCCACCGCAAGCGCACATCTTGGGGCCAGCTGGTGCGGGCGGGGCCAGGCATTTAACCCAGCATTAACTAATCTACTGCTGACTAGGTACTAAGGTGCTCAAACCCATTTTCTTGGCATGCGTTGGAAGCTAAATAGGAAAATTTCTCCATGAAGAAAAAAAGCTAATTTCCACCGAAAGTACAGGCCACTGGCGCATAGTGCATACTTGCACTGGTGGCATTGTTGGCGCGTCAAGCTGGCTGACACTGGCGAGTGGTTTTTTTTTTTCTTCTCCCGAACACCGTGCACCCGTCATGTGTGCTTACAAACAGCTGGTTGATAAATGCTTTCACTGCGCGAGCGAGCATTTCGAGCGCCCCATTTGCCGGAATGATTTCAACCGCACCCAACCCTCCACCTGCCCTGCCACGTGCGAATCATTTTGAGCGATTAGTCTAGATTAAGACGTTGCTGAGGGCGCTCGTCTTGTGCGCTTGGGGCAGCACTTGAGGGTATGGAAAGGAAAGTAACACAACCAAAAGTGGCTGTCACTTGTGTACCCCCGAAATGAGATTTAGCAACCCGTCACGTTTGGCCGGACGACAAAGACGCCGGAAAAGGGTGAGGGTTGCCCGATCCGGACAATAAAAGATGATGCCAAGCGCTGTCAGTTGGCCCCAAAAGCGGTGGTGCTGGATAAAAGGTTGAGCATGACGCACAGTAACTGACAGCCAGCACACCAAAAGTGCTTCTGATTGGCTCCGTGGCGGTGCTTGTGGACATGAGGGCAGGTGGCGGCAGAAGGCAAATGGGGGGAGTTTCTTCTTTCGCTCGGTCAATCCTGTCGTGTGTGTGCCCGTGTGTGTGTGTGTGTGTGTGTGTGTGTGTGTGTGTGTGTGTGTGTGTGTGTGTGTGTGTGTGTGTGTGTGTGTGTGTGTGTGTGTGTGTGTGTGTGTGTGTGTGTGTGTGTGTGTGTGTGTGTGTGTGTGTGTGTGTGTTTAATATTTCTCCAAAAGTCGTCGGAGGTCCAGGTCCCAGGCGGCAAATGCTGCGGCCCCTTCGAACAAGAAACCCTCCGCACGGCTTCGCAACTGGATGCTTAATTAAAATTATTTTAATTATCCGTTCCCCCGCCTTCCCAGTGTCTCTCTGTGTCCGTGGGTCCGTGTGTGAAAGTGTGTGTGATAAAGTTAATGTCACACCCACTGCCCACGCTGGATTCGCTCCAAAGTTTTATCGCCTTCCGCTGAAAGCGGACGGAGGAGTGGTGGTGAGGTTTTGCATTTCCGAATAACTTCTTCAAACGGCCCCGGACGGCCTTGAATCACCACTCGCCCATTAATGACTTTTTTTGTTTTGTTTTGTTTGCTGCTGCTGCTGCTGTTGCTCCAGCCTACGTAATGGCCAGCAAAGCCACAACCGGGATGGCCTGTCACTCTCACATATGCCTGTGTGCGACGAGGGGTTTGAAGGGCAGACCCATTTCCCATCCCGCACCCCTTGCCCCAGCTCGGGGACAACTATATTTAATTGAAAAGACCAACAGCGTTACAGCTGTCAAACCCCGTTTGCCAAAACTACTCACCTACCACCGACCATTCTTTTAGTGGTGTGCTCTCTGGAGCGCTCCCGGCTATTGTTAGTCCGATTCCGACTCCGGCTGGATCGGAACCACCATAGTTCTGAGTCGGAGTCATCTGGAGCCTTCCGGTGTCATCCGGAGTTGGAGTCATTTGGAGTTGTCCGAAGTCGTCCGAAGTCATTCGGAGTCATCAGGAGTCGTCCGGAACGTTCCGGAGCGATGCGGAGTTTGAGTCATTTGGAGTTGTCCGATGTCGTCCGGAGTTAATCGGGGTCGTCTGAGGTCATCTGGAGTCATCAGAAGCCGTTCGGAGTCGTTCAGAGCCTTCACGAGTCATCCGGAGCTGAAGTCATTCGGAGTTGTCCCAAGTCCGTCGGAGTCGTCCGGAGTCATCTGAAGTCATCAGAAGTCATTTGGAGTGTTGCGGAGCCATCCGGAGTCATCCGGAGCTGTCCGAAGTCGTCCGAAGTCGTCCGGAGTCATTCGGAGTCGTCCAGAGTCATCCGGAGTTAGCCGGAGTCGTTTGGAGTTGGCCGGAGTCGGAGTTGTCCCGGAGCGGACATTGCACCGACTGTTTTCTGCCGACTCCAAACTCTTGACAACTCAGACCCCGGATGTCTCCGAATAGTTCCAGACGACTCCGAACGATTCCGAACGATTCCGTATAGCTCCGGATGACTCCGAACGACTCCGGATGACTTCAGACGAATATGACTGACTCCAGAAGACAAAAACTCCGGACGACTACAGACGATTCCAAACGACTGCTACGTTCCGGATCGGAATTTCGGTTCGGAGTCGACTCGGGATGTTTGCCAACGTTACCCATCACTAAATTCTTTGCATTGCACCCCCCGTTCCCCCCCCCCCCCCCCCAAAATCCAGGACGATAAAGCAACATGCGGCGAGTAATGCAATAAAGAGTGTGTGTGTGCCCGCATACGTAGGCACAAACAGAGGTTTTGTCGCGTGGAATCATAAATTAACAGCAAACAATGGTGTAAACAAACCAACAAACAAAAGGAGACAGAGTGTGTGTGTGTGTGTGCGCGTGGGAAGGTGGAGGGAACGGAAACCTTCCTTCAGAGAATGACACCCCCGCCTACAACTATCGCCAGTCGGTTGTTACATGGCGAAGTGAGTCGGCGATGGCCAAGTTTAATCATCATAATTAAATGTTCACCACACACACACAGAAGCCACCCTGTTTCTTCCTTCTTTTTTCCATACTTTGTGTGTGGTTTCCCCCACGCGCTGTCTCTTTCGTACGCTTTGCGTTAAGGTTAAGGACCCCGTTTAAAGGTATTGTACACGGGCGAGTTGGGCACTTCTTCAGTTCCCGAAACGCGGAACCATTTCCCTGCCTCTACCTTTAAAGACTATCGGTAATTTTCATTTTGAAAAACCATAAAGCGTCCAATCGAAGTGATGGTGGGAAAAGTGCATTAACTGCAACAACAAAAAAAAAGCCAAATGCTCTCGATTTCGGCACATAAGTTCAAAACTTCATTTCCGACACCCGTTTCGTAAAAAAAAGGGTTCAACTTGAGTCAACCGAGATAAAAGGGAAAAAAGATTAATTTTCATTCGCATCACTGCACCAATTTGGTGGGGCAAAAGGTGGTGAAAATGTTACACCAGTAAATGGGGCAGCGGACAGGGTCGCCGGGCATGATAATAACAAAAAGGCACACACCCATGATCTTGCACCAGAACAGTTAATAAATTCGGTGTTTCGGTTAGTGCTTAGTGCTCGATGGTTTGCGCCAGTCCGAGCAGCTACACGGGACCGCTGAACACAAAGAGGACGACCGCAAAATGGCGAACGGAAATGAACCAAACGGCACCAAGCGGGCGAAACAACACCCCCACTACAGTACGACCATTGTAAATCTGGTTCGACATAAAACACGAAACCACCGACAGCGCCTGTAGCTTTCCCCGCCGTTGCCCACAATGGCATCGCACTCGGTTCAGCTTTCTTCCCAAACCTCCCCCTTAAATGACACCTTCGAGTACAGAACACTATACTGAACATTCAGAGGAAAAAAGATAGGAGTGGATTGGGGAAGGAAGGCAAGGGAGTGGAAGGGGTAGGAAGGCAAAATAATAATAGTAATAATAATAATAAAACAACAAGAACATTAAACAACGAACTCAAAATGGTGCTAATTCGCAGAGTGCTAAGTGGCGAAACAATGGAATCTCGGTACCGAGAGACCTCCTCGTTCCTTCCCCCATCCCTTTGTTTTTACTTTTCGACAGGTACCCTTCCTCTGCTGCCCCTGCTGCCTCCAAGCTGTTACATTATTGTTTTTTTTTGTTGTTGTATTATTTAGTCATTTCATTCCCGATCGATTCTTGCTGTATTAGAACGCTCACACCAACGTAATCAAACACACACACACACACACACACACACACACACACACACACACACACACACACACACACACACACACACACACACACACACACAAGTGGGTGGTTCGCGCGATGAAGAGGAAGCAAGGGTGGGAAAAGGGAAGGGGAGCAAGGGTTGTTTCAGGAAGGTAGACCCGTTTAGCCCATCTCCTCCCAGCGCTAGCCACCGCCAGCTGCACAACGTTTGAGCCCAGCGTGTGTCCAGCTCTCCTCCTGCTCCCTTCCCCCCCCATCCACCACTTTTCCTTGCATCCCGTTCTTGCTGCAATGTGGCTTTTAACAGTAGAAATTGTAAAAAAAAGGTCTAATGGTCCATACAAAAAAAAAAAAACAAACAAAACAACTTCCAACTGGGTTGCCGTACCGAACGCGGGGCTCGAACAGAGGACCGCAAAAACCACACCACACCCAAAACTACAACACGATCATGGTCAATCGGCTCACCAGCACACACACACCCACACACTCCTATAAAGGTTTGAAATTCATGTACAGCGTGGTTAATGTATCGAAATTAAAGCGATGGTGGTTAATGTACTTGCGGCCCGAGTCCGCATTGTTTGGCACGAATGAATTGCTCAGGAGGGGAGGGGGGAGGGGAGGGAGGAAAAAAATGCGCAAATCAAATGGTGTTTTTTTATGTGTATGTGTGTGTGTATGTTTTGGGGTTTTAAACCGGCAAATCGCAATGAAACTAACTTTAATAAATCAAGAGAAACAAAAAATCGCGACCAGAAGTTGTAGCTGGCGGGGATACACACACAGAGACAGAAAAACATACACACCTTAACACACAACATTTATGGTAAGGTCCCGATGGGTTAGCTAGGCGTAACACTCGCGAAAACACACACACACACACACACACACTAACAGCACCCATTGAAGGCTGGAGTATAAACAAAGTGTAAAACGTATGCAAATGTGCGTTTGTGTGGGTGTATTAGTTTGTATCTTTTGCTAATTTCTGTTACTGAAGTATGTTAAGTGTTTGTACAGTGAAAAACATTCAAATAGCAACCAAACCCACACACATACACACACACACCAAAACACATACTCACTAACACAAATGGTATAAATTGTAAAAACAAAAAAATAAATCTACAAACAGAGCTCTAGCAATCAACCCATCATCATACCACCGTTAAAAGGGGTCTACCTGTGCTACCCAATGCTCGAAAGCTCCGATCGAGGTGCCATTTTCGGGGTGAAGTTAAGGGGTGTTGTGCTTTTGCCTGCCAAACCGGGTAGGCTTTTCCGGCACGAATTGCATACCCTGCAGGCGCTGTACATAATTCGACGCAAAACGCGTACGGTTCGAGCAGTGCGGAAAGCTACCCGCCCGAAAGTTATGCAGTGTGCATTGCAAGGCTGACGGCGGTGACAGATTATGTGTTGTCTGTATGTGTGTGTGTGTCTGTCGTTTGTTTGTTTTGTTTTGTTAACTAACGAAAAACAAGAAACAAACTAAAAACCGCATCTTATAACGTTCACGATGGTAACGGTAATGCTCCCCTCCTATGGAAAGGATTCGAAAACGCCCCGCCCCTTTCCCTCCCAAGTGACGTTTCACGAAAAGTGGAGAGAAAAAAAAGTACTTATATTGAAACTAAAACACAACCAAAAGAATAATCACACACAAACACACACACGAGGGCGGGCAGGTATTGCAGAGAGTATTAAACTAATCCACCAAGCGAACGGGTCGGGTGCGAATGTTTATAAGCAAAATCAAACTGTTTCATATTTATACTATATAATTGTTACTTCCTTACGAAACCAAGCAGAAGAAAGGCAAACCAACACACAGAGCAAAACACACTCACTCACCCAAAGAACAAAACAGACAAACAAAAAATACTCCTACTTGGGCGAGCTGTGACGAAACCAAAACAAAAAACAAAACGAAACGCGCGAGCAAACTTCCTATCAAAAAGGTGGCACGCCCTTCCCTAGTGCATTAGCTAATCGTACTTATATAAAAAGTGAAGCCGATCCATGCGCGTCATAGTTGAACCGAACGTTAGGGTGGGAAATACGGGAGGGGAAGAGGGGTGGAAGGATGCCAGGAAGAGGCTCCCAGTTTAAGCCGTTTCTAGCTGCACGCAAACACGCTCGTAGGTAAATGGGCAATTTGAAATAAATAAAACCAACAATAACAACAACAACACTCCCACGCACATCACGTACACAGTAACACACAAAGAAACACACACACCTACGAGGTACGCGTCATGCTGGTACTCGCCCAGAAGGAGCGGGTGCGAACGTTCGAGCAGCTCGCGAATTTTTAAATGTTGTCTATCGTAGTTTTGCAATCAACCCCAAATACACACATCGACACACACACACACACACACACAGAAAAACGAAAGAAAAAACTATAAACACAGATAGCGTGTGATTCGCAACAAGACTCGCACACAACCACCCACTGTCACACCGCTCCTAGATGCGACCTACAGACCTACTCCCTCTAGTTCCTGTGTAGTGTACGTGAAAACGATAAAAATAAAATCCCATGGGAGCCACGTGTGGGGTGTGCGTGTGTGGGTGTGTGTGTGTGTTGGCTCCCGGGGGCGTAGCAAATTGCATACTAGCGCGGGAGAATAAGAAGAAGAAGAAGCAAACAAAGAAACCAAACAAAAGCTATTGAATGAAACAATCAAAAAAATGCCAAATTAAATTAACCAGTACCACAGTACACGACGACGACGACGACGACGCCAGCGGTCCAGTGCAGTAGTGCAGTGCGGGGTAGTGCGAACGGTAGGACGAACAAGGCATGAGGCACAAGGGGCAAGCGAGCAAGTTTTAGCAACAATCACGGTGAAACATAACTAGCTACCATTAAACACACATACACACACACACACACACAAACGCCAACAAAACACAAACAGATAATCTCAATCCACATCAAAACGAACCAATAGTGCAGAGATACATTTATAAATATTTGCATACATTCTCATCTTTACTCGTACACACACACACACACACACACACTTATTCACTGATGTGCACACACACTCATACACACAGATTACAATAAAAGGCGCAGGCAGAACGGGGAGAGGGGCGAAGCATAAGTCGGATACTCTTGCTCACCAATCTTGCTCCCAATCACCGCCGGGTTGCGCTAGGCTGGGGCTGGAGTTGGATGAGCAGGAGCGGCGAAGGAACAAAAATTGAAGTGCTGTCATAGCGTAGACTAACACACAGACAAAAGCAACCCAACAAACCATATATTAAAAAAAAAAAACAAACAAACAAACCCAAATTGAATGCGGACAAACTCGGGATGCTGCACACAGTCGTACTATATTAAAAGAAAGAACAAAAAAAAACACAAGCAGGAGTGCGTGAGCAAATCGCGAACGAATGGAGGTAAACAAGCAAACAAACAAAAAAAAACAAAACAAAAATGTAACGTTTCAGAAATATAAAAAATTTAAAACATACCTGTTCAATTTGAGTGTTTTTGCTGTTTTTTTTTTTATTTTGAATTTTTATGTTTTCTATTATTTTCGCTAAACTTCCAATTGGTGCTGTTTTGTGGCGGTGGGTAGATCGAAGCAGCCAGTTTCCTAATTGCTCGCTTTTCTTCCGAAAAAAAACACATGAATGACTGGGCGTCTCCACTAGAAAACACCGGGCGTCTCCATTGAAGAAAGAAATGTTTTTCACACAAATAACAACGCAAGCTTGCACGCTTAATCTTCCCTCCCTTGCGTTTCCAAAAAGGAGCCACACCACTGTAGAAGAAAGAGAAGAGAGCAGGAGAGAGAGAGAGAGAGAGACAGCACTAATTTATTTAATAAATGATGCGTTGTAGCTTTTTTCCAATAAGAAAAAAAAAATGCCAAAAAAACCAAACCACCACACAGCGCCCAGAAACGGAAAGGGGGGAGCGCGAGCGCGCGGTAACACAGGAAGGAAGGGAAAGTGGGTCGAATGTTAACGATAAGATCGGTACCGAATGGATGTCTTTCTTCGCGCGCGACAAATGCGGCTGGCTGCTACCCCGTCGGCGTCGGCAAAGCAGCAAAAGTGCGAGAAAAGCAAACGTGAGAATAATATTTATACAGCGAGCAGCAGTGGCGGCAAGCGAAGGCCATAAAGCATTCGGTCTCCAGGGGGCCGGGAACATCCGGCATCGAACCGTACGGGATGAGCGCATCGGCAGCGCTTCCCAGCCGTTGATGGCTTACTCGCCCTGGGCTAGGGAACCCCAATGTTTTTCCTTCCCACCTTTTTTTTTTGCGCCAGTGTTCCGCTTCCCCCCAGAAGGGCCAATGTCCGCACCAGCCAGTAGCATGTTGCTCGAGCCCGATGATGAGTGACTGGCGCAAGACACTGGATAGATGCGTGGTTTTGGGAAAGCCATCCATCCCCGCTTGTGCTGTGGTGTTGCGCTGTTACCCACTTGAGGAATGTGTTTATTTTCAGCGTTATTGATTTTGCTTTCGGTGCGGCAATATTTCCACCCACCCCCTTTTTGTTAATGCTCCGCTTGCCTCCCGGTTGGGTGCCTCGCACACAGCTCAATTCGCGTGTAGCGTTTTCCGCCCAAACAGGCAACAAATGTGGGGCGTGCTCCGACGAGGCAAGGCTAGAGTGGAGGGGGGGAGGGGAGGGAGGTGAGATAATAAAACAGCACTGCAATAGAACAACAATAACAACAACAACAGCAACAACAAAAAACAGGCAAAAAACCCGACCCAAAAACACGCCACAGTTTTGCTTGATTTCGTTCCGCCGGCGAATGGTTTGCCTGTTATCGGTTCGGTACAACGGTGTTAAGAGGGAGATGGAAGCGGGGGGGCTGTGAAGATTCGATCGAAGTGGATGATGGCCTTTGCTTGCTCGCCAACAGCGACGAAAGGGCAAGGATGCCATAAATCATTAATTTTGCTCGAGTGTTTTTCGCGCTTCGATCCGCGACCATGGCGCAGCCATGTTTTGTTATGCGGCTGGCTTCTGGATTGTGCGATAGGGCAATGAAAACTTTGAACCGGTGGACAATCCGGTAAAAGCGGTGAACAATTAAAAAACAAATAAAACAGCAAGTGCAAACGAAATACGCTGGTGGGAAAATTATTCACTTTGAGCAGTCGCGCGGACACAAAAACGGGGCCGGGCGCCTTTCTGTCGGCCAGGACCAAACATCCTGCTGCAGGGTGGCAGCAACCAAAACAGCACGCGATCGAAAGAAGGAAACCCGGTTGGTACGGCCACTGTTTCACAAACCACTTCAAAACTGAAGAAGCGCATGAGAGGAAGGAAAAAAAACCCGCGGGCCGGGTGTCTTGGGGAAAAAGTTTTAAAATAATGTTTAACCCGATACACAGCCAGCACCGGCCGGCTGGTGTGCGTGAGTTTTGTCCGCGCGAAAGATCAACCCCATTTCTTCCCCCCTTTTGAGCGTCCCATCACCGCCACCACCTGCACCCATTGGTACCAGAAACAAAACAAAGCAAAAAAGCTACCCAATACCGCCAATGAAGCATTTGAGCTTTTTTTTCTTCTCTCTCTCTCTCTCTCTCTCACACCGGAACGAAACAAAGGATCGTTAGCGACCGTGGGCTGGTGAGGAAGCGATGGGCAACTAAACACCGACCTCCCCCGCTCCCCCCTCCACTACAGCTACACTGACCAGCGAATTTATGTAGCGAAAGGCGGTGTTTGCTGTCTGCCGCTGGTTGATTTATCGGCGGCCGACTGCAAATCACTCGGCAAATGGGCCCGGCAAAGAAAGCGTCTGCGCAAAATTGCTGCTGCAAAATTGTCCACTACGCCTTCCCTCCCCCCCCCCTCCCCTCTACTTCCTTATCATGCCATTTGCCTTAAAGCATCGATATTTATTTTGTGCGCATCTTTTTTTTTTAAATTGTTTTCATTATCTTTTTTTTTAACATCGGCGCTTTTCGCAAACGAGACGATTAAAGTGTTTTTGTTTGTAACGACTCGCAACCTGAAACCGGGTGTCTAAACGGTATCAAGCACTGAACAGCCCGCCCAGCGAGCAAGATAGAACCTTCTTCGGTTTCATTCGATCGGTGGCGGCCGTGTCGGTGTTGCGCGTTTAGGTGTAGGTGCGTCTGTAGGAGTGTGCCCATAAATGAGGTCAGCTCGTTAGAGGGGGGCCGACATTAATGATGGCCGCACTTGAAGCAGCACCAGCAACGCTGTTGTCCTGCCGTGTGTGTGTGTGTGTGTGTGTGTGAGTGTGCAGTCGGTTGAGGTAAACACGTCCGCCGCCGGAAGTGGTTGGCACTTTGCTCCATTACGCCCACGCGCCCAACTGCGGCCGCCTTCCCATGCAAAATGCGCACGGAAGGTGCGGTGGGTTCAAGCGCACACTCAGCAGAGGAGCAGCCACTGCTCCAAGATAAGCCTACGCAGCCCAAGGTCCCGAGCGGCCGGGGTGCAACAAGTGAGACAGCGGCCTGAAGATAGCATCAGCGCTCGTGTAATTGCCACATCCCCTCGGGACAATTAGCCAGGCCAGGGGCAGCCGCACCACGCCAAAAGGGGCTTTGTGCGAAGCGCCCGACGTTCCAAACGCAACGCCCCATCGCTTTCGTTTGATCTCAGCTTCTCCAAGTGCACGGTGCAGGTGAAGCTTGCCGAGCCTGGGCATCATTCGCGCATCGGGGTCACCGTACTGCGAGGCGAAGGCCGATGCACGAGGCTGATAACAAAAAAGCTCCTACACAGCGATAGTTGCTGTGTAAAACATTCATAATGAGCGTCGATTGCTGCGTAATTTGCATACATTTAGGCACTCTTTCTTTTATTTTTAGGGCCGTTACGCCCGAAAGTTATGCAACGCTCGCAAACAGTGCTTAACAGCTTTACCCAGCAGTAGTGGTGCTCACTGCCTGGAACACTGTTGCATGCCGCAACCACTTGCCAAGAACAAGCTAACATCGCGCTCGCGTGGAATGGGATAGCAGCTTCAGCGATATTGATAACGCTTTCAAGCATTTTCAAGGAAGTTAGCCCCCCAACCATCTCCCCCCGCCACCGGTCGCTATCGTCTTATCCCACCAGCGCTTACCTGCCTTCGTGCTCGGTGCTTCCATCTCGCGCTCACAAAGGACCCTCGGGCGTCGAAGGTTCGCTGCTGGCTTCCATCCTCTGCGCACTCCGGTGACGGAAAGTGGCGAAAATTGTCAAGATATTTGCATACATTTGTATCAGCATTGTTGCGCTTTCACCCTACCACCTGTGTTGGCACACGCACACGCATCTAGCTCGCACAAACTGTCTTGCTTGTTCTTTCGCTCCCCCGGCCAGGATGCGAAAACCAAGCGACACCGCTGCCCTTTGCACCTGCCGCACAGAGACACCCATCGCTCTTCGCCTAATATGGCGGAGGGCACTTTGACAGGGGGCAGCCAGAATGGCACGAAAACAAACTTCACCTGCCACACGGCCACACGCCATCATGGTTGGTAGAAATTCGCAAAGATTCCGTTTTCTTTTGCTTTAGCTTTTTCTGCCTCAAAGTTTTACCCTCGCCACCGTCGGCTGCACTAAAGACCAATGTGAGGACAGAAAAAAACGCCATGGGGTTGTGTGCAAAAGTTATGTGCAAAAGTTGTCGGCTTTCGCCTCTATTTTTGTACTGGCACAGTTTCGGGTCCATTATTGTTGCTGCCTGCGCTGTGTGTTCTTTCGCCAAAGGGGCAGGCAAAAACAAGGAAAGAAAGAGAAAGTAAGCAGTCACGCGAATGCAGACACAAACGAGTGACATCCGGAAGACCATTTGCGTCCGCGTGGACAGAACCCAGCTGACAAAAGTGACACGGGAGCGGCAACCTTTCAATCCCTGCTCAACTTTGTGCAGCGCATTGCATAACCGTAGGCGTGTATGTAAGAAAAATCGACTTTCTAATGAGAAACACGCGATCAGATTAGCCGTATTAGTTTTAGTTCTACTGCCTATTAGCAGTAAGGTGCTCTTTGGGTCTTGCAAAGTAAACATTCTAGTAGTGATGGATAAAGCTACCCAAACTCGAACATTTTGCAACCGACTCCCAGAATTAACCGGTTTTAAATCGTCTGGAGCCGTCCAAAGTCACTTAGAGTTGGAGTGAAAACACATCACGAAATGAAATACCTGACCACACATACATTGCTCCGGCCGAAGACGGTGGCCAGAGGCCGATTTCAACTCCCTACGGCTACAGACGACTTCAAATGACTCCGGATAACTCCAGATGACTTTAGACGACTCTGAACGACTCCGGGTGACTCCAGATGACTCCGATTGGCTCCGGATGACAAAGACTCCAGGCTACTCTGGACGACTCTGGATGACTCTGACTCCGATCGACTCCAGCTCCAGACGACTCCGGGCGGTACTTGATTCAAAATAACACATCTTTACACTCTTATTATGATGGTAATATAAGCATTTATGACCCGTTCCAACTGAACAAATAATAAATCAACATGTATGACGACTCCTAATGATTCTTGATGACTCTGGGCAACTTCGGAAGACTCCAGACGACTCCGAACGACTCCAGAAGACTCTGAACGACTCTGAGGTACTCCGGACCACTCTAACTCCGGGCGGAACTAGTTGTAAAAAAACACATCTCGACATTCAACTTATGATGGCAGTATAAAAATGTATGATGACTCCGAACGACTCCTGACGACTCTGAACGACTCCAGACGACTCTGGACAAGTACAGACGACTCCAGACGACATCGGCCGACTCGAGACTCCGAACGACTTCAGACGACTAAAACGACTCCAAAAGACTCCGGACGACTCCGGACGACTTCGACTCCTGATGACTCTAGACGACTCTGGTCTACTCTGGACGACTCTAGACGACTTCATAGGACTCCGGACGGTTCCGGACGACTTCAGACGACTCCGGACGACTTTGAACAATTCTGGATGACTCCGGACAACTCCGGCTCCGATCGACTCCGAGCACAACTAGACTCCCAAGAACACACCTCTACATTATT
This sequence comes from Anopheles coluzzii, assembly GCF_943734685.1. Lineage (NCBI taxonomy): Eukaryota > Metazoa > Arthropoda > Insecta > Diptera > Culicidae > Anopheles > Anopheles coluzzii. The sequence goes on from NC_064669.1 coordinate 11,097,245, forward strand.
CTTATGTCGTACTGGTAATATAATCATTTATGACGACTCCGGACGATTCTTGATGACTCCTGACGACTCCGAACGACTCCAGACAACTCCAGATGACTTCGACCGACTTCAAACGACCCCAAACGACTCCAGACGACTCCAGATAACATCGGCCGACTCTAGACAACTCTGAACGACTAAAACGACTCAAAAAAACTCCGGACGACTCCGGACGACTTCGACTCCTGATGATTCTAGACGACTCTGGTCTACTCTGGACGACTCTAGACGACTTCATCCGACTCTGGACGGTTCTGGACGAATTCAGACGACTCCGGATGACTCTGAACAATTCTGGATGACTCCGGACAACTCCGGCTTCGATTGGCTCCGAGTAGAACTAGACTCCCAAGAACACACCTCTACACTATACTTATGTCGTACAGGTAATATAAACGACTCCGAACGATTCTTGATGACTCCAGGCGACTCCGAACGACTCCGGACAACTCCAGACGACTCCGGCCAAATCCAGACGACCCCAGACGACTCCAGACGACTTCAAACGACTTTGGACGACTACAGACGACTCCAAAAGACTCCGGACGACTGCGGTCGACTTCGACTCCTGATGACTCTAGACGACTCCGGAAAACTCCAGACGACTCTGGTCTACTCTGGACGACTCTAGACGACTTCATCCGACTCCGGACGACACTGAACAATTCTGGATGACTCCTGACAACTCCGGCTCCGATCGACTCCGGACAGAACTAGACTCCCAAGAACACACCTCTACATTATACTTATGTCGTACAGGTAATATAAACATTTATGACGACTCCGGACGATTCTTGATAACGCCAGGCGACTACGAATGACTCCGGACGACTCCGGACGATCCCTGCTAACTCTTTGCAACTTGGGAAGAATCCGGACAACTCCGAAAGACTCCGTATAGCTCTGGACGATTTAAGACAACGCTGGACGACTCTGGACAACTCTGACCCCGGGTGGAACAAATTTTCTGATTTTACCGGAAACATTTGTAAAGCGGAACACGCCATCCTCTAGACAGCAACGACAACATGCAGCTCAATACGAAAAAGCGCAAAAAAATTACATTACCTCTGTTCATGAAATAAAAAGAAAACATCGTTTCAAGTAGTCCGCTACTAACCGAACAGAAAGGAATGAAAATCTGCCTCAGGTTATGCACGGTAGCTTGGGGCAGCTAATAGTGCAACAGAATCTAATAATAGCACGGTGAATCCTTTAGCGCTATTTCAAACCGAGGTCAGCAACCGCCTAAAGCTATAGCCGCCTAAAGCACACAAAGATTGAAGCTTACTTACCAGCATCGCCCTCGCTGCCGGCTGGGAACGGAAACGCAAGCACGACAACTTTCAAATCAAGCACGTGGAATAAATTGGTCCCGAAGCTTCGTTGCCCTGGGCGCGCAGACCGCTGGCAGCAGCACAGGCTCTGCTGTTATTTTGCCATTGTAATGTAAAGTGCCATTGCCTACTTCGGGTCCCAGTCCCGCTTTTTTTTCTTCTTTTTCTTCGCCCGCTCCGTGTGCTCGAAGTGCCCGGTCGTGTCGGCCGGCCGGGGTAGACGGCAAAACGAACTACGAAAACCTTTTGCCACCTTTTGCCACCAGAGGGAAGTTGTCAACGGTCGTTCCACCAGCGGGCCGAATCATCCCATTCCGTGTTGGACGTAGCGCCGACCGCATGGGCTCAAAAAAAAAGTGAGAGAAAACATGTCCACAAAAAAAATAACAACAACAAACAGACAAATCTCAATCACCGAAAGCGAAACAGTTTTGCATCGAGATGGAAACAGACTGGAACCGGCGCAGCCAAAGAAAAGCCATCCGAACCGGGAGGAACTATAGTAATAACAACAGGGCCGAAAATACTACCCAATATCCCCCCCACAAAAGCCGTAAAGGGTTCATTCGGCTAAATCTCCGAAGGCTTTCCGTTACGGCCCCGTTACAGCCAGCCTTTGATGAATACGAGTGCCGGACAATGTCAACGTCGCGTTCCGTTCGGTTTGTGTTGCTTTTTTCCCCCTTTTACTATTCGCTTCTTTTTTCTCGATTCTCTGCTTTTGGCTTAGAGGCAGTTCCCCCTTCCCCCCACCCTTGGCCTGGTAAAGTAACTTCCCAAAAATAAAACGAGTAGCCCGATACCCTTTTCGAAAGCCGCTGCCGCTGATTGGAAAGCCCTTCACCCGGTGTTGTATTTCCGGGGTCGTTTGTCTTCATTTCGGATCTATTTTGTGCGCTTAATGACCTTAAATCTCTCTTTCGCTCCCTCTCTCTTTCTCTTTCCGTCTCATTCGCTTCACACTCCATCTACTGCGCTCGGTTACGGCGAAGAAAAAAAAAACAAGAAAAGACCGGCACGACCGGTGTTCTATTGGTGGTGCTGCAACCAGCTGGCCTGATTTTGTGGAGGAGTGCAGGAGGACCGAGATCTCCATTTTCCGTTGTATGACGTTTCTTTTGCTCCGTTTTTTTTGCCCCTCTGTGTTCGTTGGAACACAATCATAGCCACACACACACACACGTTTCCACTGAAAATAGAGCAAAAGGTTTATTTAAGGCTAACTGTATATAATCCTCGGTAGCACGTATACATCGACCAGCAAGCGCTCGCCATTGCCGGACCAGAAGGCTAACCCCAGTGGCCGGTGTGGAAGGCTGCCAGCCTGTCCAACAAAAATGGTACGACAAACAACCAGCCACACACACACACACACACACACAATGACCAGAGAAACCGAAAAAAAGCACAACGGCAATGAATCCGTAAGCGAAAACCCTCGGGTAGACAATCTCTGGCAAGCGCAGGACGTTCTCACTGCTCGTTAACATTGTGTGCCCGCTTCCTGGCACGCGTAGGTATGTGTGTGTGTGTGTGTGTGTGATGGAGAGTGCAGATTTGAAACATATTACTGCTTCCCTTTTTGTTGCAGCCCGCCCCAGAAAGGGTACCCTTCCAATACATTGGCACAATTCCGTGCATGATCCATTCAGTTTTGCATACATTCGGGCGCTTAATTCGGTCATCTCGATTTCGGACTTGGTCTCGGGTCTTTTTTTCTTCCTTCCCTCTCTCTCTCTCGCTCTCTCTCGCTTTCTCTCTCGCTCAATGGTTCACCGATACTACGGTGAAGCAAGTGAATGCTACAAAACGACTTAAGACGAACAGAAAACATACAAACGTACGCACACAAATGCGGCTACTACACTGCTCGAAATTAGAATAGCACTACGATTTTTTTTTGTTACAATAATTGTTCGTAACGAATAATTGAATAACCTTCACTAGCTTCTTTTCACAAGCTCTTCACTCACCGGTTGTCCGAAGTATTATGCGAGGTATAGAAAATTCTGTGTCGCTTCAGAAAATATGTTATTTTACCATGTGCTTTACTTAAACGGAACTGAAAAAGTCTTGCAATGGGAGGATGCACATGTATGGCCTGTATTTCTCCCTTTTTTGTAGCAAAAAACCGATGACAAAACTACTTAAATTGAAGATCCGGCCCGACCATTCCATCGGTGGCCAAAAATTGCTTCCACCAGCCGCAACCAGATGCGCTGGTGAAAATCGAAATTTCCGTTGTGCAACTTTTAAACTCAATAATTTAATATATTGATGAGTTATTTCTCAACTATCAGGCGTTGGTGGCTGAAATCATGTCAACACTTCATACAAAACAAAACTAGCTTACGATTTTCCGCCTGAATTATTTTAGCCTCACAACTAGAATTATATTCGAGTGCCTGCTCGAAAAAAAAATATGTCAAAATAAGGTCGTGTTTTCATCTGTCCCAAGATGCATTAAAAAGGTGATGAAATCTAGAATCAAAGTGTATGTAGACCAGGCGAAATTAGCAGCATTTCTTTTAGTGAATAGAATGCAGATTTTAAGAGTGTTGTGTGTATTCATGAAGTTACCTGAAGGCCTATACGAGCAAAATATAGCATATAGCAAAACCCGTCCTGTCAAAAAGTGATGTTCTATTTTGGTTTTAAAAAAACAGTTTAAACATCAACCTTCTAAATACATACACCTTGGCGTAAGCCCACCTGTATATTATACCCACTTTGATAGCTGCTCGAAAACTGCTATACACTGCAAACAGCAGACAGACTGAAATTTAAGCCAACCGTCTTAAAAGGGAAAATGCATAAAATGTCGTAAAATGAACCAAAACACTTAATTTGGAAATTATTTAGATGACACAGTTTGAGACACAAATGGGCTTAGACACAGTTTTAAAGCATACAAATTCGTCGTTAGCAGTAAACAAATAATGTTCAAACATTTCGAGCAAAAATCTATGTGAATTTTCATATGGTTAGATACGTTAGTATCAACACCAGCGACCAGAGTGACCAGAAATACCGATTTATCTGTATTCCTACCGATTTTTGATATGCCTACCGAATACAGATGATCAACCTAAAACTATCGATTTTTCATTTATCCTACCGAAAATCACAGATTTTCTCATAATTCTGTCCAAAAAGTCATAAAATCATTTTTTTTATTATTGAACTATAAAACTTAGCTAAATAATCTAGTCAATCTAAATTATCCAGCAAAAATCTTGCGACAGCACTAGTGATGGGAAAAATGAAGATTTCGTCGGAATCGATTCCGGCTAGCTCCGAAGTTTTTTGGAATCGATTCCGAATATTAGGTCCGGAATCAGTTTCCGGAATCGATTCCAGAATCGGCTTCGGAATCGGATTTGGCTCCGGAATCAGAATCAGCTCCGGAATCGGAATCGGTTCCGGAATTGGAGGTTCGGATTTGCCGTCTGCTAAACGAAGTCTTTCTATATTCCGTTTAGGTTGAGAGCTTGAGTCGTTTAGAACCCGTTTAGTGGTCATTTAGTTGATTTGTGGCACTTAGGTTAAGTATGCTGAAAACCCTGATTTGTGAGCATTCGGAACAGATCGAGTATCACTCGCTGTAATTTATATTTTTTGCTCAGGAATTATCAATGAATGGAACTAACTTGTATCAGTGACATGTATTTTCATTCCTAGAATGTTTATTATGTATTTAAAATACATGTTTGATATGTTACAAGCAAAAAAATGTATCAACAGTCCAACTGGTGCTATTCTTACTTCGCACCTGTTTGGCGGAATATTTCTGCAAAATTGAAAAATATCCCATCAATATATTAAAGTAATGTGCTTGCAAGGTGTAAAACCGTTTATTTTAACACATCTGTACTCAAACAAAAATCTTCGCTAGAAAACCCACAATTATTGCAAACAAAAAAAAACCATGATGGTGATACTTTAATTTCACACCGTGTATACTGCTTTTTGCTTTATGTGGACCGGCGGCTGCTTGCGGCACCGGAGACTGCAGGAGCTTTTTCGGCAGAACCCGCCGAGAAGGCTTTGGGTTGTTCGATTTCCCACCCACCCAGCTCTCTGTTTTGCTCCGCACCATTGCATTCTCGTCTGGAGATGGCGCAATGGTCCCCCTTGCCCCTCCTTCCCAAACCTGCACCGCAACACCGTAAACAACCAAGACCCCGCAAAACCCGGAAGGATGAAGCTTTTAGTAATAAAAATTGCAATTTGATAAAGTCCGACCCCGGACAGAGCAGCGATGGCCAGTGCCAAGATACGGTATGAATTATGCTGACCTGCACTTTTGGGCCATGGGTGCCAGGGGGTGATGCGAGGGGAAATCGGGCGAAGAGTCTCGCCAACAAAGTGCCGCACCCGTGTGAAGCTACAATCAGATTAGCGAATGTTACGGAGACGCTCGGACTTTTGCTCTTTTTAGCATATCTTTGTTTGTGTGTATGTGTGTGTGCATGTTTTTTTTGTTCATTTCCATTAACAAGAAGGGAAAGGCAAATGGGGTGAGCACGCATTACGCACAGCCCGAGCGGGAGGGAATGGGGAAACCCCCCGGACAGAGATTATTAATGCAGTTGCCGAACCTCGGGGTTCGGACTTTCAGCGCCGGAAATTATGCATAGCTGTGTTCACCGTCCCGGGTGAAACGCTCCCCATGCTCGTGCTTCCCCCAGCAGCCGGCGGGGGGGGGGGGGGAATGCAAAAGAGGCAAAGAGGAACACCGTTCGGGGCCGTTTGATCTTTTGCGCCCGGTCGGTCGGGTCGAGTCCAGCCACCCTCGGTAGCACTTATTTATTATGGACCAAACTCGGTCGGCAACATTGTAATAATCTTTGGTGAATTATAAATCGAGTTGCTCATCCTGCTTGCTCTAAAACCCCTCCACTGCTAGGTCGGGCTGTGCTGCTCGAATGCCGAAACGACACGGCATCACGGCATCGTCGTCAGCCGAGCGGCATCGTTCGACCGTTTGCCAGCAAAACCGTCTCGGGCACACCGCTCATCGATAGGGAGTGTTAGCCTTACCGCGTGCCGAATCCTTTCCCCCCCGCGAACCCATCCAGCCCTTTCCGCACCAGCCTGATTCGTGATGCTGCGGAGTGATGCTAGCATCTAGCACAGGTGAATAATTAACCGAGCCTCCCCGGCACCCGTTTGCCCCGTTCGCAAATGGATGTACTGCTGCCACTACTGCTACCACTGTATGCAGATTTAACCACGCCCGGCAACGGTCCCCGACGGGGTGGCAACCGGGAAGCGCTACCGAACCCGGTTATCGGGCGGGGATGTAGATAAGCACTCATCTGCCAGCTCATCTGCCGCAGCACCCCGCGCCCGATCGGAATCGAAACACTTGCAGCGTGTTCAGGGCACTCTGCCACTTTGGCAGCGGTTGTGTCGACAGCCAATGGATTACCGGCTCTTGGCGCCCGGCACCGTCCCGGAAGCACTGCTATTGTGTCTGAATTTTACAAACGCTTCTTGTGTTGGTGCCGCCCGCCGGGCCGCTTACACAACTTGCTCTGCTCTGCTTCCTTGTGTTTGCGTTTTCACTGCCTGTACACGCATCGGCATCGTTTGTAGACGCAGGTGGCGCAGGTCTTATTAAAAGCGACACACTTAGCAAAGGGTGCACTGTCTGCATTTAGGCGCATGAGTGGAACGCTTCGCCCGATTAGGGGTGAAGCGACATCTAAGCAGGTGAATTGGAGGCACTTTGCTTGTCTACCTTTCAGGGGCTTTGTGGCTAGAATGTGGTGCGCCTAAAGCTGTGCCACGAGTAAGGAGTTGTCAAAAATGTGTTGTTTTACCCTGTTTTGAACGCTTACTAAGCGCCTAAAGGTATGCAAATAGCCAATTTACTCATCTTAAACCTCCGACGCGAACGATTTGAATTGGTGTTGTGTTTCATGCATCTTTCGTTCATATGACTCATCAGAGATGAGTGATGCGATTCAAAGATTCATAAACTGATTTCATTTAGTTCATTTAATTGCTTTGTTACCTTCAAAGAATGCCTTTAAGGATTAACTGAGTATCTTAACTTAAAAAACGAGCACGGGAGCGGAAAGCATTTAAAGAGTAGCTAAAATCAAAGAGATGATGATAGTAGGTAAACCATCTGCAACAGAACAAGAGAGGATCATCATGGCAATATAATGTATAACAACATAATGTCGTGTTTCCACGCCTAGAAGAAGGCCGGCGACATAGAGGCAAGCAAATGGGGGGGGAGCGGAGGTGATGTCTTTGACCATTTTCTAATCGAGTGCATACCTCAACACCACAAAAATGCCATACAATGCAAACATATTCCAAAATTGAACGAACTAGACTGTAGTAGAGCGTTCTTAAACCGATTCCTGTGATTGAGTACGCTTCGGTTGCCTGGTTTGCGGAGTAAATAACTCGAATTGAGAGACTTTAGAGGGTTCGAAGAAAACTTACTTATTAAGCGGCTTCCATGGAGAATTATCGAGGTGTTACCATCTTATTGTGCGAAAACAGAAGAATGATTGCCCAAGGAATTTTCATATTTAAATTGTTAACTGGACAAACTGATGCTCCTCTGTTGCTAAATAATGTAAATGGTTATGTCCCTTTTAGACCTTCTCGACAATTTTTAATGTTTGAGCTCTGTTATCGTCTGTTATGTGCTAGAGATCTTTTATTATTGCCGTCCATGAATTTTGTATTGGATTGTCATTGATTTGTCCTTTAGTGTCCCGGAATGCAGAAGTGTCATAAGAGGTTGTATTACGTCTAGTTTTAGGAGCCCATGGTTTATAAGACATTCATTGTTATTGTAACTGTGAGTCACGGAGACCCGATACCTTAATAATTTACTAAACAATACCAGGAAAGATCTCTAAATTCAGATGACACCCTGAGTATGAATCCAAGGGTTTCATTTGCTTTGGTTATGACATGCTCCAACTGATGTTTAATTCCCTCGGTCACGAATAGTTGTGGCATGAGACAGAGATACATCGCGAAGCTTATAGTCGGAAGAATATGGATAACAAGAAGAAAATGGAACTAATATCAGAATAAAGGCACATTAAATAAGCAGAACTCTATTCGACAAAGACATTTATGTAGAGTTGAAGTCTTCCACAATCAGTAGATGAAGAAACAGAGGAACCAAAAGAAGATGACCATCTGGATAAACAATAAGGGACTCATTACGCTACCTTGGGTAGCACTCAAAGTGCAAGCATAACTCCAGGAAAATTTAGAGTTAAGTTTTACTCTAAAATATCAATCTTTTAGATAAGCGTCATACCAACTTATTATTATTAAGATTTGTACATCTCCAGAGCTTTGTGAATGATTAGACGCTTATGATATTCAGAATATGGAATTTGTGCGATCACGTGGATCTCGTGGCAGGCATGAATCGTTTCCCAGTAGCAAGGGCAGAATATATTCGACTGTGTGAAACTCGAGAACCTGTATAGACTGGCATTACCCAGTAGGTCGTTACGTCAAGAAGAAGAATAAAAAGAAGCTCAAGCTCTATGAATCTTTTGAGAAGACCATTGAGATGAATCCCTGGAGATTCGTGACTCTTTCGAAATTTATGAAACTTTTCAACCGAGACTCTGATTCATTGAATCATTTCAAAGATTCATTCAGATTCATGAATCAGATTTATCCAAAAAAAATATTCGTGCAGTTGACGTCACACACGTGCCCCAAGAAGCAGTAGCATTCACCCGTTTTTATCCCGTCAGCTGGGCGAGTTTGATGTGAGCAAAGTTCCCCCTTACTTTCTGCAAAGGCTTCCGCTCGGCTTCACCAACCTGGCAGCGAACAGATTTCACTACTATTTCGGTGCAAAATTAATCGCGTGTCGCCTACAGCACGGCCCCCTCGCCACAAGATAGCAGGACAAGGCTGGCAAAGCCTGGCGATGAAATCCTGGCAGAGTTTATTCAATCATTGCTCGAAACATTTCAACCCTGCTGCGGCTCGCCCCACCACCCGCACATGGTGCGGAAGATAATGTAACATTGTTCTAGCGTTCGTTCGTTTGCACAGCAAACCTTACGTCGCTCGGATGTGTGTGTGTGTGTGTGTGTCGTGCCGGCGGCTAGGCATAGAATCGGTGAAATCGCTACCCTCGATCCTACCGTCGATTGCACGCTGCGCTTATCTTAATGAGCCTTGACAGGATGCTGAGCCTCTTTCGGCTCGAGCAGCGAGCGAACGGAGACAATCGAGCAGCGAGCGAAGTTCCAGCTTCATTCTCCGAAACAAAGCAGGGAGGTAACTGTGTAAAATCGAAATCAACATAAACACACACACACACACACACTTTCCCCGTCGGCATGCAAGATAACACACGTTTTTGAGGGGTGTTATGATACACGGGCCAAGAATACAGCAACAACAAAAAACTCAACATTAATTGCTACCGACCGAATGACTTTCCTAAGTAACAGTGTTTGTTATTATCATTATTAATATTATTATTATTTTGCAGCAGGCAACAACCACCGAACAAACGAAGCAAAAATTTGTCTCGTCCCAATCTAAAACGGTCACAAAACTTCCACGTCCACTTCGCCGCGTTTGTCCGCCAGCAGTATCCGCGCGCCCGATTTGCATAATGACCGCTCACTGGAGCGGTCTGAATTATGACGGCTGTAAATTGGCTGCTCGGTCGTAACTGGACCGTACCCGGTGGCAGTGGCAGAGGACGTGGTTCGCGGGCAGAAACTGTTGTTGTCCCATGCCCCACAACAAATAGCGCCATTGGAGGGCGACGCCGACGCAAGATTCCAATCTTGCCGGGACGTGCATTATCCATCGAGCTGGATCTAATACTTCATAAACAACTTCCTCTCTCTATCTCTCCCTCTCCCTCCTTCTCTTTCTCTCTCGCCTCTCAACCTTTGCATGGCTTTCCCACGGCAAACCCTTCGCTATCTTGTCAATCTGGGTGTATTGATCGGAAACGGCAACGGCCCAGCAAGCAGCAGCTCGCGTCGTCTGCTGACCATAATCGTTTCGGTTCGAGCCCATTGAAAACAAATCACAAACAATATTCCCTTTGCTTCCGTCCCGCCTACCCCCCCCCCCCCCCCTCCACCCACGGTTCGCATTCTGGGTGGCATTCCCCGGGCACGCGGTCCACAGCCCCTGCCCCGAACAGCCCAAAGCCCAGAACGCGCGCAGGTGCTCGGGAAAATTACTTCAACTTTTAGTGGGGGAGCCGAATGAGAGAGGCAGGCAGGGTGGCTCCACACAAAGAGGGTCCAAATTTATGGTCAGATCGTTCCCACCCCACGATGACCTTCCGGGAGGGTTTGAGCAGCCTTCTTTAATGGTGCGAACGAAACGTGCACGCCACCTGATGCCCGCCACTGTCCGTCGAGGAATTTCGTCAGTCGCGGGCTACCAGTCAGCCAAAAACTAGTGTGTGCCTTTATTTTTTTCTTTCTTTTCTTTAACACTCTTAAACCTCCGAAAGCTTGGGCCCCTTCAACGCAAAATCATCCGACAGGGGATAGGGGATATGATTAAGTCCGAAACTCTGCATCAAATTCCGCATGTGTGTGCTTGGGCTGCATGAGGGTGTGTGTGTGTAGGGTGCTGCCAGTGGTCGATTGCCGGAAGCTTTACGACCACCGGTATGCCGCTGGCGGTAAATGCGCTCTCACGAGCTTCCAGCGCCCGCATGGTAGGCAATGCGCGTTACACGGTCGAAAGTATTGGCCCCGAGCGGGGCCAGCTGCACGATTGCGTTTAATAAACTTCACTAGAGAATAAAGCCACACACACACACACACACACACACAATGCTCCAAGCGAAGCGAAGTTTATAGTGCTGCGGGGCCGGTCGCTTCGCGCGGGATAAAACTTGCAGTAAAAACGGTTGCGCCATTGCCCCCGAAATGTATGCAGAATTTATTACACCACCAACCACCCTACCATAAAGTAAATTCGGCGCGCCGAAGGCGATGCAACGAGTTTTTGATGTACTTGTACGCCTTTTTGCTCCCCCTCCCCTCACCTAGTGCGCCCAAGATTGCATGTAAACTTATTCAATTTGCAGTCAGCGCGTTACTTTCTCCTTTTTTCCCCGTTCTCTTTCCCGCCTTTCCCTTCCCTAACCTATCACCCTTTTGCCTTGTCGCGTCGCCTGAAGTACGAATTATAGATCGATTTTTCCTTTCCATTCCACCAGCACACACACACACACACACACAAAATCGCAAACGTTTAGTCATCGATTTGCGAGACACTACTACATCTGCTCCTCCTACCCTGTATGTTGCCTCCTAAGCACCCTTCCCCCAGGGTCCACGGTCCTTTTGTATGATGGCAGTCACGACTTGGCACGTACAGAAACCGTCCCGGCGAACCGATTACCGGGCTGGAATCGATTCCAGCGCCGCTCGTCGATCTGACTTTGGCCGTGAATGAATTGATTGATCAGTGGGAGAGCTCAAGAAGTGAAGCAAAAAAATGCCGCCTTTAATACGTGTGTGTGTGTGTGTGTGTGTGTGTGCTCCTGAGTAGGTGTACATAATACCACACTTTGCGAAACCGAGTGCTTTTAAACAAAAGGAAAGGCGATACTGTACCCAAAAGTGTCGCCATCAACCTGTAAAGCGGGCGAAGCGGCGCTGGCTGAATGGCGATCCCAATTTCTCAATCCACAATGGGCAGTGTAGTACAATTTTCAGGTTAAAATTTTTTTTTTGCATAAATTGTTAGTTTTTACAACATCTAACACAACAAATCAAAATGTAATAATTTTGAATAAGACAATGTGTTCTGCTTTGTATAGGACCACTGTAACTAATTTTCACCACTTAGGTGGATGCCATTACAAGCTCTTGACGTCTAGTTCTCATTTTTAAAGGCATGAATGTAATTAAATAATTAAATATATAAATCATTAGGTAGCACACATTGTTTGTCCTTGCAGACTAAAATTTGTTTAAAACAAAATGGGAATTACACATTTTTATAGGCATTGATATCACAGAATATTCATCCATTTTTTCCAAGTCTTGTACTGCCTTTAGAAGGTATAAAAATACTAAAATACTAATGTCACTATCCGAACAAATCAGAACTAGCGGCACTGGTTTCAATGATCATACAAACAAATTATTTACATCATTTGTAAAATTAAACTCTTTCTTTGTTTTAGTACGTTTAGCTACTGTTATTGAACTGATTAATGAATCAGATAAATACAGCGCATTATACAAGCTGTCATTCTGGTTGCGATTTCTTTTTAGCAAAATATTCTTTCCAGCGGGGATCGCCTACCACAACTATATGGATATTTAAATGCTTTAGTTCGCACATAAAACCTGTTTTTCGAAGTATCTTTATAGTTGTGGTACGACCATAAATTTGTTTTTTTTGTCATAAGTCGTGTATAAACGTGTTAAAAATATTTGAATAAAATATACGAAGATGTAAAATAGTATTCTGCACAACTCATACATTCACTGTTTTTATCGATCTCTTATATTACACTGTTATGTGATATATATGAGACGACGCAACTCGACGAATCTTCCATAATGGCATCGAGTAAAAAATAATAAAAATAAAAAATTTGTTTCTTCAGTTTTTATTATATATCTTAGCATCAAATTAACTTAACTCAAAAACTTTAATGTATTCATAAAGCTGGCTAAATATCCATTTAAAATTGTCTAAACTTATCAAAATTGGTTCATATTTGAAGTAACTTTTTAAAAGTAAAGATTCAAAGTTTTCCAAGCCTCGACTTTGAGAGGTCTATCCTAGCGCAGAAGTGATAAAGAGCTCATATTTGGTATTTTTCTTAGTATAACCCTAAAGATTAAAGCCTTCTCTTTGGAGTTGCGTTATTACAAAGGCTGACTTTTTGAATTTCATCCCGGCAAATGCCCATTGTGGCAGTCGGGCCGTGGCAGTGTGAGCAAATTGGACGACGATTGGCAACGCTTTTATCGCCATTACCATTAAATCGGCAATTCGTGACAAGGATACACCGCCACACGTATCCTTGGCACGCTGTGCATACTGCCGGGCGTGGAGGAGCCTTTTACGGGCTGTAAATATGTGGCACCCGAATTCGTTCGCCCACGCCAGCGGAAGCGCAGGTGAGTCCAAATGAGTCCGGACGGGCCAAGTAGTTTACACCGACACAAGCAGTAGCAGCAACAGCAGCAGCGGCAGCGCCGAGCGTCAATGATGCGAACCCTGTAACACGACGCCCATAAAACCAGGGCAACCAGATTGATTGCAGCAAGGGCGAACATTCATCCCCCCCTATTCGGCGCACACAGCCTGGGAGTGAGCTCTGTGATCGGAATTAAATCGGGACGGTGGTTTTCTATCCTAATCCACCCGGGGCCCGGCGAGCAAGCGCTCCATAAAAGTAACATTTCCGTGCGCCACCACCTAGCGCAGATGGCCACACCCAGCACCATAATTGAATCGACCACTCCGAAATGCGCACCTCGGGAAGATTGGTAGATCGGATCGGTTTCTGAGAGGAGGAGTAGAAAGCAAAACCAAAAAAAAACCACGCCACAACGTCTCCCGATGTGCATGGCCCTGGCGCTAGCTAGAGCAAGGAGAAAGTTTATCAATATACATCCCGCGAGTATCGTTTTTTTTTTTTTTGTTTCGGAAACGCAGCTTCGCTCCATTAACTACAATTGGCATCTGGCGCCTGTTGCCGGATCGCAAATGGTGGTTGGGCCCTACCAACCGTCGCGCAGGAAAGTTTGGGGCGCGTTGCCTCGGGGGACGACCCAGCATCAGCGGGAGAAAACAGCGCGAAACAAAACGCACGGAGGCGCGATGATTACTTCCCATTTTAATTTCCTAGAGTATATTAAAATCATCGTTACCGCTTTGGGGGAAGCTTGCTTGCTTTGGAGCGGCCGAAAATCCGACTCGGCATCTCGCCCCATTCGCGTCCGCTTGGCAAATGGGGCATTCCCTATCGGCAAACACCTTTCGGTGGCGAGCTGGAACAGCTATCCTTAGCTAACCACCGGTGCTACTCAATGCTTAATCATCGGTAGCCGGTAGCCGACGAGGACGATTCAATCGCTCGCCACAACTCCCGCAACACGCCCTGCTCCACCGGCACGAGCCGGACAAAGCTATGCAAACCGAATGCCGAAAAGCTTTGGTGACAAAGCTGACGGTAATGCTGCACACTCGGTATGTCTTAACGCAGCGGTCGGCAAAGTCCGGCCCGGCGCAACATTAGAATCTGGCCCGCGAACGGTTGATTGCCTGATTTGAAAAGATGGGAAGAAATTATTTGTATAAAAAGTTATTCAACCATTTTTAGCATGAAAATTCATTCCGTCGTACTTGTCCACCCTTGATTATCATAATATTGATTGATGAACTAATCATTACTGGGGTTATCAGAAGTTCTGATAGTTTTGGAGCAGTTGCTTGACTCTTTCTTACTGGAATTTAACTTTATGTATTGAAAAGTAGACTCTACGGCACACTTTTTGGGCAGGCTCATTTAAAATACAATAAAGTCTCGATTTAATGATTTTGTTTTATTATAAATGTTTATGCATCTTTCACCAGCGTGTATACGGTGACAATGTGTAAAAGGTACACTTTTTGTATGTCATAAAATTCAAACCATTTTATTTATTATTATTTTATTTATTATTTTATTAGATTTTATTTATCTACGAAATCGATGTCTACAACATCTTTAGGTAGTAAGATTTCGTTTATCTTAGTTGAGTTAAAATCTGTTTTCCTTGTATTTGATAACCGTACGTTAACGGTTTCATTGCAAGCCGCACGCACTACTTCGTTGAAGCCTAATGGGTTGAAGCAGAATCCTGTTGGAACTGTCTTTTCAAATGGCTTTTGATAATGGAAACCAATGGCAATTCCTCTTTGGTCAATATAGCTCCCCAAATCAACTCAGGTGATGAATATTGATATCGTTTGACTGCTAGTATATCATGAATCCATAAAAACGATCATTTTGCTTGTTGAAAGTTACCTCCATATCAATCAGTTTTTTTTTTTATCCCAAAAAAGAATGCTTTAAGCAAGAACTGAGATCTGACTACCGTACTACTATTACAATTAGCTTTTATAATAGGAATTACCTATCTTTAACCTGGCTTGGATGACATTATTACATACAAAACAACAATATCACCAATCGTTTTACTTGATATCATTATCCAATCATTTGTTTTGAAACCATTCATAATGTAGTAATTTGAGTATTGAGAGTTAATTTTGACTGGCCCACGGTTCTTGATCATTTACACAATTTGGTCATTTACCCTTTACCTCAAAAGTTTGACGACCGCTGCCTTAACGGGTGCTAAAGTGGAGGCGATTTTTACCGCACCACGGTAACCACCACTGACAGCCAACCGGGGCACCTGTTTGTGTCAACCGAGCTGCACCAGGTTCGCTCCGACGCTTAGGAAAGCGCAGACACAACACCAGGAAGAAACGAAACAAAGCACCAAATAGAAGATGGGAAAAAATCGAGCACGGCTCCAAACTCCGAAACCGGCCGGAACACGTACCGAGGGAAAAGTTTTGCAACACAAGGTAAACGCGACGCGTGCTGTGTGTACCGATTGCGATTGTGTGTTGTGGTGATGGTGGGTGATGGTGGGTGATGATCGTGATGATGATGATGATGATGGTAAGCGCACACCAAACGCTCTGCTCGCTCGGGCGGCGGTAGCATCGCTTCACCGTAAAGTCGATCGGACGCTCCACTGCACTGGAGGATGGGGGAGGGCTCTTGAGTATCGACACTTTCGAGCAAAGCGTACCAAAATCTGATAGCCCCGTTCTCGGGATCGATTTCTTTCCTTGTTAGTCTGATACACTACACTGTAGTGCACTGGTACAAACGCTCACATAAATTAAATTCCTTGCGTGCTCTCCATCGTTGGTCGTAGCACCATTTCATACGGAGGTTTGTGTTTACGTGCTTATGGTTTGTGGTTCTCGAGCGTGAGCTTTTGAGGAGGAGGGAGGAGGGGGGAATTTGTGATCGACTCAGGCGAGCAGAGTAGTTTGTAGTAGTAGTAGTAGTAGTCCAGAGTAGTAGTAGTTTAAAAATGAATTAATGCTGCTGTGCTCAAGAATACATGTTGTTTTACAAAAGCGTTTACCAAATCCTCCCAAAGGTATGCAAAGAATTGCGCTGATGTTCACACATATTTACGATCTGGCCGAAAGCAACGGCAAACGAGATTATGCGGAATTGCTCAGCAAATCAAGATTTAATTTTCCCCATGCTTTTCATCAAAATTAGGGTGCTAAAACTATAGCTACCACTTATTTTGAATGGTAGCGCTTCTATTCCACTAGCTATTATAGATACAGAGTTTTCCATGTTATTTTTGAACGTGGTCATTCACCGCATGCACGATGGGTTAAAATAATGTTTAACATCTTCAGTATGATTTTCAACACATTAACGATCTATTGCCATTTTTTCATTGGGGTTTATAATTCTGGAACTGATTGCTTGTGCTCCTTTAATCCCTAAACACTCTTCTTCCCTTTCCATTTTCTTGGCGGTTTCCTCAGGAAATAATGGTACAGGGTTTTCCAAGTCACTTTCGAATATGCACAACATTACGCGTTAATTTCTGATGCCAACAAAAATTTCCGTTTTCAACAGCTGTCAACAAATGGTGTATTTGCAGCAAAATAATGTTTATGTTTTTCCGCATGATTTTTAACACGTCTGAAGCTGGATTTAGTTTGACAGTTCTTTCATTATGATTATGATTATGAAATTTCATTATGATGCAAGTACACCATTTGACAACTGTTGAAAAACCTCTTGGAAGAGGTGAATAATGATGTACACATTCGAAACTGACTTGTAAAACCCTGTATTCATCACTTCCAAGATGATTTTCAACAGCTGTCAAATTGTGTATTAGCATCATAATAAAATTTCAGTTCTTCCACATGATTTTCTAGCGTCCACAAAGAACTCTCAAACTCAATCCAGCTTGAGAGATGTGTTGAAAATCATGTGGAAGAACTGAAACATTGGTATGATGCAATTACAATATTTTTTGACAGCTGTTGAATAACATCTTGGAAACAATGAAACATGTTATAGACATTGGAAATTGACTCGGAAATGCCTATATTTATATATAAAGGGTTTTTCATGTCACTTTTAAATATACAGGGTTATCCAAGTCAGTTTCGAATGTAAACATTCTTCTTCACCGCATCCAAGACGTTTTTCAACATCTATACGTTTCAGTTTCAACACATGATTTTCAACACATAACAAAGAACTGTCAAACTCAATCCAGCTTGAGCCGTGTTGAAAATCATGCTGTAGAAATTGAAAACTATGTTGATGGAAATGAAATGTCAGATCCATGTCGAACAACATTTTGCATGCGGTGAATAACAATGTTTATAATCGAAAGTGACTTGGACAACCCTGTAAAGATTGTTATTCAGCGCGAGCAAAATATTATTCACTCTGCAATTTTATTTCCATCAAAATCATTTTGAATTTCTTCTCCATGATATTCAACACTTGTAACTGTGTGTTGCCTTCGTTTTTTACCAGTGTTTGTAGCCGGATCTCATCATCCGTTGAAGTGTTGTAAATCATGCGGAAAGAGTTACAAATTATTACGATAACAATTAAATATCAGAGTGACGCGGAATTACACTTTGCACGCGGCGAATTTTTACATTTTTACATTTGAAACTGACTTGGAAAATCCCTCTATAACAATGACCGACTTTGATTTAATTGCGAGAGAATATACTTTATGGTGCTAAAGTACACTGACAAAAGATTCATTATTTTAGGGACTTAAATTCATTGCTCTAACTAAAAATAATCCTTTCTTTTGTTTCTCTGTTGACCAGTTACTAGTTCAGCATGCCGTATTAACACTTTTTTGGACGATCTCTTTACCTTATCCTCGAGTAACTCTGGGCTTTTGATTTTGATCCATTTTCCAAATACAGTTATCAAATATTCTCATTCACTTGCTTACATACATAATCCTTATTTTAACATGTTTTAATGTACATTCATACAGCATACTTGAAGTAAACCACAAACAGTTTTATCACAGTTAGTAGAGTACATCGATTGGACTCCAGATATTGAGTTTACGAATGTTTTATCAAAAGAATGCATTTCGTGGGCTGAACCCCTGAATGGATCGAGTCTTTAATACTCAAGACCGTTTATGCTGCTACACGGGTAAACCAAGCAAGTGATACAGGCAAACCCTTGACCGACAACGGTTGTTGTGCTAAAGCATAAGTAATAGAAGAAAAAACGTACTGTGAACATTTGATATAAAAAATAGCTTATGTTATATTACTGTAATTTGAACAAAACAAGACGAAAACTTCAAAAATGTAGGTAAAATAACAATAATTCATTTTGCCTTAATTGTACAGAATGTTGGAAAAGAAAACACTCTTGAATGGAATTATATGATTCCTCGAATAATTTCATCGAAGGAATGCCTGTTATGCGCTCCAATCCTAAATGGATCAAGTCCCTGCTACTCAAGATACTTTGAGTAAACCAATCAACTCACTGATATTCAAGGAAATGAGTACCTCTAGCAGATCTGGACCAGCTACGGTTATTAGAAAATAAGCAGAAACGAAGCTTTGGGATTACAAGCGAGCGTAGATTACAAGCGAAGCGGGAACTCTTAGGATTATACATTCTTCAGTTTTGTGTTTTTTTTTATTTAAACGAAAAATGAATGCTAACCCGTGTGAATTTACCAGTTTTTAGTTAGATGCAAAAATATAAAACCAAACTCATAAAAGTGTTTCACTAAAACAAGGAATTTCCAGGCATTCCATCTTTATCTGTGCCATTACATTTTATACATTCAGGGTTTTTTGATGGCCATAGTTAACAAACGTTGACTCCCTTGGAATAAACTATCTTGTCACATTTTGTCTACAATGTACACTCAAAAACAGAGAATCAAAATGAAGTATGCAAAAGAAAAGCAAATTTCACGCCTGAAATCTTTAATAATTCAACAAAATTATCTCTTCACTCCTATTGCTCTGTTGGGCTTCCAGAACAAAGCCACCTACATTTCATTGCTGCCCCATCCGTCAATAAAGCAGTACCCCCCCCCCCCTCCCCCCCCCCTGACATTGTTCCAGCGATGTGAACTGGAAAACCAGGCCCTTCGGAAACAGTAGCACCCATAAAGAAACCGACAGTACATTAGCATAGCAATTAGAGCGGCGAATCGCAGCTTTCGACAGGTTATGGCAACTTTCAATTGCCGCTCATCGGCCGGCCGAAATGAAGATCTCGAAAGCCCATCGTACCAGCCGGTACGGGGAGCAGATTAGTTTGCCGGCAGTTTCGGCGAAGCGGGCTATCGTTGCCAGCGCCCTTTGCCCGGCGCGCCGATAGCCCGCGAGAACAATGCGCGATTTCCGCGTCCACGTTTGCAACGGGACCGCCCGGAAAGTTTGCAAACGGTCCCCGTGCGATGAACACGATGATTGCTTCCACTTGCGTGCGTGGCGTGGCAGAGGGGGCGCTGAAAACTTGATTGAAGAGGGGCCCGGACGCTACTCGAACCATCCCCACACTCGTAAATTGCACGAACGACATAACTGGTCCGGTGGCGGCCCCAAACCCGCACACAAGCGGTACGGAAATATCTGCCGATCTGCTTCGGCGCCGGGCTGCCAACTTCGTGGCGAGCGCTTCCGGGCACGGGCGAACCGTTGCTGCGGGGCCGGCCCAGCGACGGGCAAGATAATGAGAAACTTTTCGATCGCTCCATTAAAACAAAAATGGACGCACAGACCGGCCCTTGTGGTCCGGCTGCGGACGGGGACACTCTCGGACCGGGTATCTCCACCTTCCTTTCATTATTTCTTTACCCCGCCTAGCACCGTTCGGCACTCGCCACTTCGTCCGGTGCGGAAGATGTAAGAATTATGATGACAAAATTTTATCCCCCACGGGTCCTTTTTCCTCCGTTAATTTCGGCACTGTCGTGGTGGTGGTGATGGTGTTCATGCCCGGAAAGATAAGTTCACCCGAGCATATTTGAGCCCGCTGCAGGACTGCTGCATGGAATGGGCAAGGGGCACCAACAACCAGAAAAAAAGCGGCTAGAGTTGCAGGTTTAGGACTTTTGCATTTTGCACTCCAAACCTCCCTAGGCCTGACTGATGGTGGATCAAATGGAAGGAAGAGAAGGAATAGGGGATACTGTTGTTTCACTCTCGAAGCGCAATTTGATGTTCCATCTTTGACAGAATTTTTTGTTGTTGTTACACTCCTTCAGCTTTTATCATTCTTTCCAGGACTTATCGTGGTGCTGTAAACCGTATCCTCTCTCTCTCTCTCTCTCTCTCTCTCTCACACACACACACACACTCATCAATTGCAATCGGTTCTGTTTGTGGCTTTTGTTCTTTGTGTCTCCTGCTACATTGTTGTCATGTTTTTTTTTTTTTTTTGTAGTTTTTACATCCGAGCTTCAAGAAAAAAAAAAAAGAAAAGAAACATCGCCACAAATAACCCACTCGTCGGCGACATCTGCTTTTGTACTCTGTACCTAGGCCTGTCACTCATTTCGCCTGTGAAATTGGTTTGTACTCGACTTTCTTCAAAGCAGGCTTTTGTTGGCCTGTTTGTGGTGTTTGTTTGTGTATGGCCTTTTGCAACAATAAGTCACACAGCAACGTAATCTCAACTGCACACAATTTACAATCGCTGACCAGACGACAACCATTGATAAGCCCCTAAATGTAGACCCTTTGTTGGACAAGAGCACGTTTAGAGGCAGAAATATCTACGGTAAGAAACGTTTGTTCTGCATTTACTAGCGACGAAGTTTTTGATCGATTTCAATGCAGAGGCTTTTACTTTATAGGCCACGAAAGAGTCATATCTACGGGTACTCTCCCTAAGGTACGCTGCAGGTGACGCATTTAAAATAGCCTTCATTGCGACATTACGCTGCATACTTTTAGGCGCCCACGCGTCAAAATAGCACCTCTTTCATTACTTCCACGAGCGTACTATTAATTTTCCACCACTACCAAAGCAGCAAACGAAATAATACAAACTACAACAAAAACTACGTCTATTCAAAGATTGCAATTTTCAAAAAAGACAAAACAAAACGATAACCTAAAAACGCCATCCCACAGCTAAACAACTGTAACCGAAGTGTTCATATCGCTGATCAAATACAAGCCGTCGTCCGTTGGTGGTTGGCGCGTTCGTTTTAAAATGTTGCTCCACTGGCATAATGTGCACCCACTACCACCACCACCACAAAACGACGTTTGTGTGTGTGTGTGTGTGTGTGTTGCCTCTCTGTCACCACACACCGTACCGAGGCGAGGGGAAAAACACTCCGCGCGCAGTATTCCAATGGGTCGCACACTTATCTAGGTGAAGGAGTAAAAGCATTTCTGCGCGTGATTGCACCGACGAAGTTAGTGCGAAATAATGGTACAATTTTATGCCCCGCTCGCCGCTTTCCTCGGCCTGGTCTGTATTCAAGCCAACAGACACACACACACACACACTAATAGAAGGAGAAAAAACGACAAATGCAAGGCCCAGGAATGACCGTTTGTGTGAGAAAGTGAAAAGGAGGAGAGCTCCGCTAAGGATAATAGTATTGCGCGGATTATGCCCACCGTGTTCTGCTTGCTTCATTTCCTCTTTTCTTTTTTCTTTTTCTTTTTCTTTTTCTTTTTTTTTTTGGTCCAGCCAGGAAAAGAGTGGAGTGAAACGCGCTGCTACATATTTTCACTTTACAGTGAATAGATTTGATGACGTTCGCTAGCGCGCGAGGCTCACGCTACGCGATGACAGGATCCCGACGATGTCGTAGCGCGAAGATTTATGGTCATTTTGAAACCCCAGCTAGCGTTTATTTGCCTTTTGCAACTTTTTTCCGTTTTTTTTCTTCTTATTTTGCTTCACTGTGACGATCCCTCGAAGGCGGGGGAGGAGAGGGAGTAAAGGCACGGGGAGCGACCGGCTTTGCTACCGTAGCGCTCTATTACACCTTCTGGGCGCGTTTTATTAGAGCCACCGCAGTGCCGTTGAAAGAGCCGGAGCTCCGATGAGATTATGGGAGAAATTTAATTACGAAGGTTAATTGTTGCTCGCGCGAAAATGAAGATGGAAGCGATGGGAGTGAAGGAAAGAGCGAGAGAGAGAGTGAGAGGGAGAGAGTTGTTTCACTCACTCACCCCATCCTTGCAAGTGTCCGCTTGTTTTTTGCGGGGACAGAGGACTCGCAGCTCTCAGAAACGGTGCTTCCGGGAGCGTGCCGGTTGATCTTTGCGGCGCAATGAAAAGCAGATTACAAGCAACTTGACTTTGCTCGTAAAACGTGATTAATGCTTTCGTGTACAGCAACACAAAGCCTCACACACACACACAGACATATAAACACAGCACTGTTGTGGTGCTTTCACTGGGCGCAGCACACGAACGACATCCCCGCTCCGACGACGACGTACGTTATTTCAATACGCCACTGGGACAAATGTTTGATGCCCAGTTGCAGGGAAATTGAAAATCCTGGAATGTACCGCCACAGCGAGGGGGGGGGGGCATCCCATCCCACCAAGTGAAAACCAGTTCGCATCCTGCTGGTGAAGGTGAGTGTAATAATCAAATTAAAAGCAATAATAAGGCAAAGTGTTGAACCGAGCAAGCTTCCTCCCCGGGAGGGCCGGCTCGCGCTGGAAACACCCAGTGGGGGGAAGGTTTCGATGGTGCGACATTCGCCTGGCAAGAGAGTGGTTGGAATGAGCTCTTACCCCGAAAGATGGCAATGGTTCCTGGGTGACGACCACATGCCGTTGGAATTTCGAGCAGCATTCGCCGAGCGCTCGCCCGTAGGCACGCTGTGCAAAGAAGCGCTGCCAGTACCGAATGCCAGACTTATCGTCCACCCCCTCCCCCCCCCCCCTCCAGTCGACAAGTTCAATCACCTTCCACAACAGCGCGGAGTAGGAAAAGGAAATGCTCCGTGCTGGGTTAGTAAGCAGCTGTTGCTTAGTAAATTGCATAATTTTGGGGCGCTTTAGTGTCATACCTCGGCAATAACGACACAAGGTATTAATTTATTTATTTGTTGAAGGTAATCGCGCAGCACGCGTAGGGGGATTTTGCAATTTAAAAAAAAAACTTAAGATAGCCTCATTCTCCATACAGTTGAACAGAGAACATGAACATTGAAACGCTGGCACAGAAACATTGAAGTCGGATAAGCAACAGAGCTCCTGTGCAAGTTCGCGCACGGTCTATTCTAAACAGAAAGCTCGTTGGGGGCACAGTGAGTGGTCGGGAGCGTATAAATGTATCTTTGGTAGAAGCTGCATCAATTAAGCATTTAATTAATGTAGGTTTGAGAACTGCTTGTGCTACGCCTATTTAAGACTTGCAGGTCCAGAAGAAGCCACCAAGTCTCGTATGTTAGGGGCTGATCCATATGACATGATATGAGTTGTCCGGAGTCGTACAGAGTTGTCCGAAGTCGTAGTCGTCTGGGTCGGAGTCGCCCGGAGTCGAGCATAGTCGTCGGAATTGTCCGGATTCATTTGAAGTCGTTGGGACTCGTTCGGAGTTGTCCGGAATCGAAGGCGTCCGGAGTCGGGATCTGCCGGAGTCAGCCGAAGTCCACCGTCGAATCAAAAGCCTGTATACGAAGTGCACGCGCAAAGAGAATGCCTAAAAAACACGAAATGAAATGTCTGATCACTAGCGCATTGCACCGGACGGCTCCAGTAGACTTCGACCGACTCCTGGTTACCTCCGATCGACTGTGGACAATTCTGAATGACTCCAACTCCAGTCGACTCCGGATGACTCCGACTCTAGACGACTTCAACTACGGACGACTTCGACAACTCTGTACGATTCCGGGCGACTCCAAACAACGCCGAATGACTCCGAACAACTCCGAACGACTCTGGATGACTCCGGACGAATCCGACAACTCTGTACGGCTTCGGACGACTTCGACCCGGACGACTACGCTTCTGACTCCGTACGACTCTGACTCCGGGTGGAACTAGCTGTGCGGTGCGATAAGATTATCGGAACAAACCCGTGTTGGCTTGGGTTGATGCAATACAAGCAACCACTAGCTAGCGCTTCCTGAACAAGAATTTCAAGATTTTTTGGTTATCGCACATACAGAAATTACGCCGCGGTAATTAGATATAACATGTATCAGCCCTTTTTTCATGAACTGGTGTTATCCAACAAGACTTCCAGTCCGTAGGATGCTTTGAACTGTACAGAGAGAAAGAGAGAGAGAGAGAACTTGACCAAGTGGACCAGTGGCTCGGAAAGACATGTTGAGCACTTCAGCAAGAGTACTGCCGGAATCTCGTCCAAAACGTTTTCTACAGGATTGCTTTGCAAAACTAGTGCGTCAATGCACCAGAGTGTTTTCTTCGGGCTTAACTTTTGTGCATTTGGTGTTAAACTTTGGGGAATTATTTCTTTTGAAACCAAGATTTGTACTACATTTGCAATAAAACTACAAAAATCTTGTGCCCTGTGCGATGTGACTTACTACCGAAAGGATTTATTGATGACATTAATGAAGATCCATTTCGGGCATTTCGTGTATTTCGGGACTTAAACGCCCCAAACTTTAAAGCGTGTCTGCAGCGGCACATTACGGTAAGGATTGCGCGGAAAATGCCATAATCGAACTATAAAATGTCAATTAGCCGATCTCATTATCCTATTTTCCCATGTCGCCGACAGGGCAGCAAGCTCACCCACACGAGATCTGGTATCGCAACTACGAGCGTCCACAAGCGACACGCATCCACCTGCTGCCTGCTGCCCAACCGACACGCACGATCAATCTTGTCGACCGTGTTGCAGCCCTCGCTCGGCCCCCTCCGCGCTGCTGCGCGACATCATAAATCGTCCGGTAAATTTATGAACTACGGGCCGAATATTGATCACCGCGTGCCACCAGATGCTTGGGCACGCGTACCGCATCGTGACTGCCAGCGGTAAAGCAGGCCCAGTTTGTTGTTTCTCAACAACCACCGCTCAGGGTTTGCTCACTCTCGTGCCCCTCCCTTGGTAGCTCTCCGCGCTGCGTTGCAATTTTCGAAAATTTTCCAGACACTTTGCCCAAACCTAGGACCACCCGGTCCACCCCATTCGCCCACCGCTCCAAGCCATTCCAGCGCCAAGGACAAGTGTCAATCCATGTCGTAGCGTGTTTCTGGTGCCCGACGCTGATAGATGCGAAACCCACAGCACACCCAGCTTATCATCGACCGTTCAGCCACCCGGGTGTTGAGGCGGGGTGGTTGTGGAAAACTACGCAGCCGAAGCGAACCCATCTCAGACACACATGAGCGCCTCCGCTGGGCGAAGACGTCCAGCAGCGGGACGGAGCGGGTAAAACCAAAACCGGAACGTCAAAGTTTGCTCCACCATCATTGCACCACCGCCAGGATGTGGCTCGGGTGGCACGGCACGACGTATGAAAGGGTAGCAGGCTGGTGCGTACCAAAATTTAAAATGCCTTCATTTTTCATGTACCAAAAACCTAAGCAAATATTGTACTGCACGCTTCCACACCTTGCCTCCCAGCTGGTTACGCTCCCGGCTCAGCGTGAAATGTGTGAATAGCGGGTGAAATGGGGTGGCTAGGGCTAGAGGAGTGGGGGGGTTAACGGAGAAGGAGCAAAGTGGGAAAGCGTTTTCGAGACGCCTGTTGTGCCTGTAAAGCTGCGATGCGTAATGGGGCACAAGTTATGAAACACACAAACTCACTCCCTCGAAGGTGTTTTCACGGCGGGCGAAATATGTAAATATGTTGCCGCCCTGCCGTGCCGAACTGCACGCGTGGTGCTATTTATCAAAGGGCTTAGGTGCAGGGGCGAGAACACAGGAGACCGGGGCGGTGGGGCGGGATCGGCAACAAGAAGCACAGCGGCAACAGCGGTTGAAACGCAGTCCAAGGTTACCGCAAGCCGTTTGCCTGGATACGTCACACTCCTCGTGTATCGCGGGCTGCCTACCTTTCGGGCGCACAGTATAAATTAAACGCCACCATCACCACCAGGCAGCGCAGAGTGTGAACTGCCACTCTGGCTGGCGTCTCGGTTGGAAAAAGAGATGGATAAAAAAGAAAAAGAAACGTCAAACCAAAGGCGTCATTCTTGGGCGAGGGACACTTTTTGTTCGTGTTATTAGCTTTTTTTTCGTTTGCTTCTTTTGCTTCTTCTACTACTACTTCTGCAACAGCCTGATCTCCAAAACCCAAACACCACCCTTGTCGTGCCGAAGCACATGGTGCGGGCTAATCTAGCGAGCTGGCACCAACACGCCCTGCTACCATCGACAGGTGGCCTTGCCAAGCCGGTAAATATGTTTCAGCGCTTCGGCGTTCTTCCGCTACCTTTCCCGCTTTCGGGTACCGCTCGGGACAGGGAAATTAACCTCATTACGATTTTCCGTCCCTTCCTTGCGCATTCGCTCAAGTGTCTTTTTATCTGGGCGTATATATGCGTGTGTATGTGTGGCATATTATCAACCTCCGCCCGTACCGGCTGCACCCGTCGCAACCGAAGCTAAGTGCTATTAACGCGCGAGTTTGCGAGATAGCGGGCGCTGTGTGAACGATGGGCAATGGAAAATTCATACCTCGTTGCGATGAGTGGACAGATTTTGCCCGCATCGCGCATTGCTTCGGTGCTTCGTATGTTTTTTTTCCGTCGTTTGGTTTTGTCTCCAGCTTGTAGATGATGTTTTCTCAACCTAGCAACCACGCTCATGTTCCCTTGCAAAGGATTGTGCGGTACGCGAAGGAGGGATACACAAAGTGGTGCAACAATACTGAAACGTTTTTTTAAGAAGCCACCCAGCAAACCGAGAGTTTGAATTTTTGTTGGAAGAGATAATTTCCATTTGTGTTTGTGTGTTTTCTTTCCCCGTGTTGTGAATCCCATCTGTGGAAAATTATTACACTTTGTCCAACCCCGTACAGTGTCTGGTAAGGAGGTATGTAATACAGGGTTTTCCAAGTTTTCAGTTCTTACACACGATTTTCAACACATCACAAAGAACTGCCAAACTGTTGGAAATGGACTCGGAAAACCCCGTATAACACATTTTCTTTAGCATGATTTACAACACGTCGTTCAATCCGGCTTAACGGATTGAGTTTGACCGTACCTTATGATGTGTTGAAAATCATGTTTAAAACTGAAATTGAAGCTGTTGAAAAACATCTTGGAGACGGTGAATAATGATGTGCGCATACGAAAGCGATTTGAAAAGCCCTGCAACACATATTGCATACTTTCAGGCGTTTGTACGAGAAAAGAGATACTACTCGTGAAGATGTATTTAGCTGTATTGAACTAAAAAGCACAAACGCAGAAGAATACTGATAAACACCTTTTTATTCTAGCCAACTAGCTGAAATTCTAGCCTGTCAATGTAACAATGGGGTTTTGCGATACTAGATAGCTTTTTCAAATGGAGTTTGACACTTGGCCACTGAAATCATGCCATCCAAGGTCTGTGTAGGGACGAGATCCCGTAATGAAGAACCATTTAACAAGTAGCCCAAAGTCCATTACATCCAGTTTGACATGTGAAAGCCCTTTACGATTTAAAATTTGAATGTGATTATAATAGTGAAACGATCTGGTCATCGCAAGAATGTTGTTATTTAGTTCATGAGTTCTACAGCAAATGTATTTTTAGCCTCTTGTAATAATAATTAATCGGGGGTTGAATTGAGTTTTGAATTTTTGTTGTAGATCTAGCAACTGTGGAGTAATCCTCCCTCAATCATACGGTTCACACTTAGTAGGCCGTGAACCCTACACCTGCCGAAAAAGATCCTGACGAGCAATACGGGGAGAACTCTTCACCTGAATCACTCGACTGCGATGGTGCCCAACCGTATAATGATGATGAAGAACCAGCAAACGCAGATGTTACCTCCATTCGCATCTTGATCAGAACCTGTGTGCCGGCCCTAGTGGCGGGCAGTCTTTGAGGCGCTCCTCGACTATATTATCGGGTTTAGTGATAGTACTGTTGGTCTTCCGTTTTCTTCAGACGTTCCTGAAATTTTTAACGACATTCGTGCTAGTGAGGATAGTAAGCGATGGTAGCAATCGGTGTGAAACCTCTAAAGCCAAGTGGGTGTTCCGGTTGACGGAGGCTCCAACCGGACGACAGGTCCGGTGTAGGCCGCGACTTGCGCTCAAAGGGTTTGCTGCAACGGCCCGGAATTGACTTTGAAGACACGATTGAACTCTTCACCATTTATCGTGGTTTACACAGACACCAGAAGGACGTCAAGTTAGCTCTCCTACACGGAGTGTTGAAGGACCCCAAGGCGTGGAGGCAAGATCAGGCATCATGTACAAACTTCAAAAATCACTTTATGGTCTCAAACAAGCCACACGATGCTGGAATAACCCTTTGCCTGCGTACAAACGACGCCCACGGGCCTGCCTACGCCCGAATGCAGATCCGATTGCATACGATTCTATCTTCACCATTAACGTAAGAGGGATAGGCTTATATCATGAACGTACCCGAAAGGTATGCATGCTTCACTCATCAGGATTTAAAGGCAAGGAATAGGCAAAAGAGACACAGAAAAGATTCCTCACGGCTACATATGTCCTCTAGATGCGTTGTCTAGCTTACATTGGGCGATTTCAACGGAATCACCAACGGAAAATCATTGTCAAACATTGAAGTCATGAAATACCGTGAGACTTACAAATAAAAGTATTTTAAACTTATTTTGTTTTCTCTTATTCTGTTTGTAATGAGTTACAGCACTTAAGATAAATTTTAAAATATCTTTTCAATCAGTTATAAGGCTTTCTTGAGAAAATATGTGCTTACCTGATGGAGCCTGCGACGAATTGGCGTATGTTTGCATTTTATTATTTTTTCAGGCTTAAATAATCTTGGCTGAAAAGCTGAGGCTAGTTTGGCGTATGGTTTTGTATGGAGTGATTGATATGATTTCAACCACGAGCTATCAAACTCCACATAAAACAGCTGGCTAGTATCGTAAAACTCCCCTAATATGGTTTTTATCATGAATTGTCTACATTTAGGCGCCAAAGATCGCGTCTAATTTACAGTTTTCTCCACTGCCCGAAACGAAGCTTCCTTGGTGCTTCCATTTCGCTGGAAAAGGGCTGCCCATGTCCTTCAGCTGCCAAGCGGTTTAAAAATATTCCACTTAGCGTCCCTACCCTCCCTACATGCCAACATTATTCGAGCGCATCAAAGTTACGTCAATCATCCGCACCCATTGATAGCCAGCGTTCTGGAAAGTTTATCCCCTCGGTGCCTTTCCTCTTCTTTCTTTTTTTGTTAGGTTTTGTTTCACCTTCAGCAAATGATGGATGGCAATTGTGTTATCATAATGCTAACAATAATGACAATCAAGATTTCAATTTGCTGACGCTACCGTCCCGATCGGGGCATCCACGCAGTTACATGGATCCTGGCAGAGCTGCGTATACTTTCCCGGCAGCGTAACGTGTTACCCCGAAGGAGGAAAAAGATGGCAAAAAAACCCCCGTGATAACCCCATATCGCGTCAGTAATGGAGAAGAGAACAAAAAAAGAAACAACAACATCAGGGCACATAAACGACAAGAATACGGTACCCGTCACGCAAAAAGCGAAAGGATAATGGTACCTTTACCCACGCCCGCGCCGGTAAATGGGTTTTTGTTCCAAAAAATTTACTTCGCACCAAACCGGGAAGGACCCTCGCCGGTGACCGAGTGCCGATCGTGGCGAGCGAGCGCCTCCGGTTCATTCCTTTTCCTGCCTTGCGCGAAGAGCGGTGTAGCGTGCGGGACAGACAGGCTGTAGCTGGGGCTAATCGAGTTTCGAGATAATTTTGCATATTTTCACAGCTGTCCCCGGCGGGTGGACTGTAAAAAAAACACACACACACAACTTTACATCCTGTGCTATCAACTCCGTCCGTGTCATATCATTCTTTTTTTCTTGTGGCACTTTTGACTCTACCGTTTTGTGCGGTGCCAGAGCGGAGCATAGCTCATCAAAAGGACAGTTCGCGTACGGGGAGTGGATTACTGACCGGGTAACAACACCTTGACCGCTGGGCCGCGACTGCGAGTGCTTTCCCTGGTAGGACAATTGCGTGGGCAGCAACGCAATTTGTAACCCTATTACGGCGATGACGCAAATGCGATACAGCCCGGCACCTTGTTTGGCGCACTCGCTCCATTTGGACGCTTGCTGGCAATGCAATTTTCAGCACAACTCACTCAAACTTTAATCTCCAACTGCTACCGAGACAGCAATAGCATCTTGCGCGTTTGATGCATGGCTTCACTTTCTCACCGTGAGATCAACAAATAAAAAGGTTCTACACTGCGTGAAATTGAAATAGTACCAACTAGTGGTGGGAGCTCGGAATCGGACCTACCCGATTCCGATTCCGTGTTCGGAATCCATTCCGGAGCCGGTTGCGGAGCCGATTCAGGAGCTAATACCGGAGTAGATTCCGGAGCCAATTCCGGACTCGATTCCGGATCCAATTGCGGAGCTGATTTCGGAGCCCAATCCGGAGCCGAATTCGGAGCTGATTCCAAAGTCAATTCCGGAGCCGATTCCGGAGCCGAATCCGGAGCCGATTCCAAAGTCAATTCCGGAGCCGATTCCGGAGTCGATTCCGGAGCCGAATCTGAAACTGATTCCAGCGTCAATTCCGGAGCCGAATCCGGAGCCGAATCCGGAGTCGAATCCGGAGCCGAATCCGGAGCTGATTCCAAAGTCAATTCCGGAGCCGATTCCGGAGTCGATTCCGAATTGGTTCCGGAATCTGAATCGGCTCCGGAATCAGAATCGGCTCCGGAATCAGAATCGGCTCCGGAATCAGAATTAGCTCCGGAATCAGAATCAGTGCCGGAATAGGAATTGACCTGGGAATCGCAATTTGCTCTGGTAACGGATTCAGAACTAACTCCGGAATGAAAATCAGTTCGTTGATTGAAATAAGAAGTTTCAGAAGCGAAATCAATGATGCTACGTATGGATAGCCGCAAAGAATTCAAATTTACTTGTAAACAATCCATTCTCATGAGGCTGCCGAAAACGACTCCGAATCCAATTCTGATTTCGGAGCCAATTCTGATTCCGTAACCAACCCCGAAGCCGATACTAGTATCGATTTCAGAAAAGATACCACCTACCAACATTGTTCTGATCGCTGCATCTGCAAAAATGTCAAAAACTACTACTTCTCAGACAAAACTCCGAGCAAAAGCAAGGCTTCAATGACATCTAAGTGACGGATCAATACATAAAAAACAGTGTAACGTGTGACTTAACACAAACGAGCATGATTACCATTTTCAAGTGTTGAAAATATTGTTTTATCAAATTCTGCAACAAATCAAAACATACAATCGGATTATTTCCAATGTAAACAATTATTGATGGGGTGATAAATTATTTTATTTTCTGAGAAAGTATTTTTGTACCAATAAACACTGAGACAATATTCTCTTTTTGGGTGAAATAAAGCTCAAACTTGATGGTTACGATGTGTGACGACTGTTGAGATAAATGTAAACGCCAGATTTCAAACTTAGCCAGAGCTCTTACAGCACGTTCATTACGGTTCATTTATTATTTGGGAGAGTTTGTTATTTAGAAAAATGCTATTGAAGTGAATCTAAATGCATAAAATGTTGGAAAATGGACCAAAATACTTGAAATTATCTAGATAAAACAGTTTGAGACACAAATAGGCCTAGACACAGTTTTACAATCTAAAACGGTCGTTACAAGCTTGCATTGTTTTCCTTAACGCTGAATTTTTGACAAACATAATGCAGTGATCAAGTGGTCGGAAAGCTGGCCAGTTCGGACACCTGATGGAAAACATGTTTTTTTTTATTTTTTTTTAATGAAATTAAATAAAAACAAACAACTGAGGTATGCTAAAGACCCTTATTTGTGAGCATTTAGAACCGATCGAGCATCACTCGCTGTAGTTTAAATGTTTGCTCATATATTAGCGATTAATTGAACTAAATTGTATCAGTGACATGTAATTTCATTCCTAGAATGTTTATTGTGTATTGATAATGTTTAGGATTGAAATGCGCCAAAATATAGGCAATTTGATTTACACCGTAGTTAAGCCATAAAACCAATAGCAGCGCCATCTCGAGGCAATGACACAACTACTCCCCTTTTCACAATAGCGCCATCTACGTAGTTAGTTATGCAAGTTATGGGGTCAAAGGGTGGTGTCTTGACTAATAATTAGGAAACATTTGTATGTCCACGGAAAGAGGGGAAATTAAGCCAGCGTACAAACCCAAAAATGTAAACATCGGTAACGGAACACAGCAATTTGTAATGAGTACCCCAAGAAATACATTCAGAATTCAGTTAACAGCACAGATTTTGGAGCTAGAATTTATTTCTACATCAGCATATCACCTTGCTAGCAAATCTTGCATAGAGTCCTTGGCGGGTAGCTCTTGCTTGACACTTGTTAGCGCTCTCCGATGAATATGGTAACTGTGCTGAATTTTGCTCCCATAGAAAACTCGAGTCGCGAGTTTTAACTATCTAGTGTGGGGCGCAATCCTACACAGATAATATATGTTTGATATGCTGCAAACAGAAATTTATCAAAAGTCCAATTGGTGCTATTTTCATTTCACACCTGGTTTTAGGAATATTTCAGCATAATTTATATTTTATTTACAAATCTCATGAATAGGTGTATCGTCATTCACAAGTGTAAAACAGGATAAACACTCTACAGTAAAGCAAACATCATAATGGGTAAGGTAAATCCACCATTATTGCAATAAAAAAACAAGCCGATGTTTTGCCCTACTTGATTGCCTACATTTAGGTGCCTTTAACTCCAACGATTGCATACGTTCGGGGGTGTCTTTTGCAACAAGCCGGCCATCGTACTTTCCGCAGCTCTTTGCGGGTGCTTAGTACAGTATCGGACATTAAGATAGGACCCTTTTTTTCAATGCACCGTGCACTTGTTTTGCCACGTTACTTGTGTTTGTGTGTGTGTATGTGTGTGTGTGTGTATGTGTGTGAGTGTGTGTGTGTTTGTGTGTGTGTGTGTGTGCA
The DNA here is from genome assembly GCF_943734685.1 of Anopheles coluzzii. Classification (NCBI taxonomy): domain Eukaryota; kingdom Metazoa; phylum Arthropoda; class Insecta; order Diptera; family Culicidae; genus Anopheles; species Anopheles coluzzii. Next base: position 11,130,836 of record NC_064669.1, read on the forward strand.
TGTGTGTGTGTGTGTAGTAGTAGAAAGAGAGTGTGCTTTTTAATGTTTATTAGCAAGTGCGCGGGTTTGTGTCTGAAAAACATAGCTTGCCATGATGTCATATTGCGTTGAAATTATTCTTATTATGTGTGTTATCATGTGAAACATTGTGCATTTACACTTGGATAAAAACTAAAGTTTGCATCGACAGCAGCGCTAGTTCCTCGGACGAAAACGCAGGTGTGCTGTTTCATGAATGTGAATGTGACACCGGTGCGAAATGGACACGCGCACAATAGCAATGAACTCGGCATTCCCTCACAGGTGTTTCTCCAGTGCACGCCATTGAAAGGCCTTCGTGCATCTCTGCGTTGCACGTTGTGTGCGAATGGTAAACTTTGTGCGTGCATTGAGCTGGCGCGCAGTTATTCTTTTCAATGGGCGTTTTGTTTCATGAGCGCGGCAGTATTCTTTTCTCGATTTTGAAGGGAAGACGCTTACTCGCGTACTCGTTGATAGTTTTTATCCATGCGATGTTTTTGCTGCTCCAAAACGATGTAATTCATCGCGTATAGAAGTAGAACGCAGGCAGAGCACGGGATCAGCCGTGTCCAAGTTTTTAACCAGCGCGTTCTTGACGGTCCAAGCAAGCAATGTTAGTAACAATGGGTCGAGGTAAACGTTGTACCGATTATCAGCGCCATATGTAAAAGCGAATGGCTGCTGCTGGCATTAAGCGCAAAAGGATCGAGTTCGTAATGGAACGATCGCGCACTTTTGTGGCAAACGCGCTTCGGACAACCGAAACGTGCTTAGACAACTGAAACGCGTTTGGACAACCGAAACGCGCAAGTCAACCGGACGTCCTCAGAAGACCACGGCGAAAGAAGACCGTAACATTGTTAATACATCAAAAACACACTGATCGCGAGGGCGGTGGTCCTGCTTATCACACCAAAAACCTAACCCAAAACACAAAAAAACTACTTACAAATCTATTCGAAACGACCTACTTGTGAAACAAACACACACATCAATACACATTCAAACATACATCCACACACACATACACACACACACACACACACACACACACACACACACACACACACACACACACACACACACACACACACACAAACACACATACACACACATACACACACACACACAAACACAAGCACATACAAACCACACATAAACTTGGCCCAACGGGTGCACGGTGCGTTAAAAAACCAATGCCCTATCTTTCTGTCCGATACTGTACACTTAGTACTGGCGGATGGGGGGGGGGGGGGAGGGGCGCCGGCAGTGTGGCAAATTAGTTGCGGTTCGCAAGGCATGGTGCATAATTTAAAGGGGCAAACACACAAACACACACACACACACACACACACACACACACATCACGCAGCAAGTGCAGCGCGAGTGCAGCAAAACAAAAACCGACTCACAATCGTGACGCTGCTTTAGTGGGTGACGCCGGCACGATTGATTGATTTGTGCAGCCCCTGTGTGCTCGGCTGGTGGTTGGGGGAAGCAACTGTGGCGTGCAAAAACATTTGCCAACATCCATTAGCATAAAACCCACCCTCGGCAGCCCCGTTGATCCGTTGAATTAAAAAAAAAAACACACACACACGCTCGCTGTCCTGCAAACACGGCAACGCCATGCAGGCGGAATCATGAGTGTGCGGAAGCAATGCCAGGTAATTGCTCGATTTAGCAAATCATTCTGACCCACTACCGGGGCCCCGTTGCTCGATCGATTCGCTTCCGTAAGCCATTAAGGAACATGAAGGGTACATGCAAGCCGGGACGTAAGTGGACAGGTGAGGGGCAAAAACTACTACACACCCCATCTCGAGCATAAAACAACTTTATCGCGCATTGCTGCCGATCGTGCCAGAACGGGCGACCTGTCCCCGACAATGACGAACCCTCCCCCTCCCATTATTTCGTCACCTTTCGTACCCAGCTTGCTCTGTGTTGCTACTGCGTCTTTTTCTAGCCCTGTTGGTGGTACGGCAACAGTTCAGGGCGTCTTCGGGCAAGGCTAGAGTTAACTGCATCGCTTTCCCCACCAATCAAACTGAAGGAAAACGCTCGTTCAGAGTGCAACCAGCGACAGAAGGAGGCACAGATGAGAGAGAGAGAGAAAGAGAGAGAGAGAAAGAAAAAGAAGTGCAACTCCAGCGCGGAAGCCGGTACCCGGTTGAACCCATATCCGGTGGCACTTTCTCCAGCGACGCTGCGGAATAAAAACGGAATCGTATGAGCAACTCGTTTTTCTTCCGGCTTCCTTCCATCAATCTGTCCCCTGCTGCCTCCCCCTCCCCCCCCCCCCCACCCCAGAGGTAGAAATCCACTCAATCATTCCATTTCCGCAGTGAATGGTTTCGCCCCTCGCTTCCCCACCGACGCAAAACCATCGAAAGCGACGCAGGTCGGTTCGGTAATTTGCACTCCTGCAAATGCCATGCAAGGCGAATGTCATGGCCCCAGCCACCGTGTGTGCGCCACACAACCGACCGATGATTGATTGTGAATTTTATTGGTCCCCGAGCGGCAAGTCTGTGTGTGTGTGTGTGTGTGTGTGTGTGTGTGTGTGTGTGTGTGTATGTGTGTGTGTGTGTGTGTGTGTGTGTGTGTGTGTGTGTGTGTGTGTGTGTGTGTGTGTGTGTGTGTGTGTGTGTGTGTGTGTGTGTGTGTGTGTGTGTGTGTGTGTGTGTGTGTGTGTGTGTGTGTGTGTGTGTGTGTGTGTGTGTGTGTGTGTGTGTGTGTTTGTGTGTGTTTGTGTGTGTGTGTTGGCCAAATTGGTCCCACAGCAGTGTTTGTGGGACCTGTGTGACATCTGACAGTGGTGCACAAGGAGCACCATGGAGTACCGGTGCCGAATTTACGACAGGACCTGCCAACCTCCTGCCGTCGGGGCAAGGCAGCCTTGCAGCTCGAGGGCGGGTTTGCTCTGTTGGTGTTGTGATGCGGTTTTCGAGGACAGCAGCCGAGCTCTCGGCGTCTGTTTCGACATTGCTCCTGGTTCTTCATACCAATACCAACAGCTTTGCTAGTCGTGCAAACAGACAGTTTCGAAAAGACAAACGGAATGCTCTGACCCAGCGGTTGGGAAACGTTTGAGGTAAAGGGCCAAATTTAGTAAATGATCGAGTGCCGCGGGCCAGGAGTATGTGGTTTTTTTATCATTGCGCTTAAATTATTACATTTTAAGCTTTTAGAAACCTTTTAGGCATTATTGTTGTTTTTCTGTAATTGTATCATCCAAGCATGGTGCGAAATTGATGCTACCTACTTGAAAAACTACAGTGGAGCGCCGTTTATCCCGGTTTGCCCGGATATGCGAATAACACGGATAATGAGTCAAATAATATATTTTATCAAAAACTCCTGATTAGTTTAAATAAATATCTTATTTTGTGATCAAAATAGCCCATTTTCTATTAATTTCATGGTTTTCCAATGAGAATATTAAAAATTTCCCATGAATTTTACTTCTGGCAATGTGCTCTGATAACCGTTTTTTCAAATATCCTCCACATAACGCAATGTCACCTTTGTATTGAACTATCACTTCTAAACAGCACGGATAAACGGACAGCCGGATAAAAGGTACCCGGAAAAACGGCACTCCACTATAATTGTAATGTTAAATCATTTTAAAATCGGCAATAGAGGGCCAAAAATGTGATCAATATCGCTTCTTGATAAGCCCATCCTCTCACACCGCAAAAAAATATTGCGAATATTCCGGGGATGATTTAAGAAAAGTCTTAAAAAGCTGAACAATTATCGAAGCAAACGTGGATTCAGTAACTATCAAAATGCTTTATGGACAAGTCATGCCATGTCAGATAAATTGATGACTGATTCCTTACGAAAAGGCACTCTGACAGGGTGGAAATCGGCGCTCTCGTTAAAGCTACAAGGGGTTTTTAATGTTCGTGTTTGCTTTCAAATACGATCGAAAATATCTCTAAAATAGTTAAAAGGGAAACCAACTGATTTGTGTGAAATTAAGAAGAACGAATAAAACAAAATAAAAAACTTATCGCGTGAAAATGTATGGAGCTGTTTCATTATACAGTGAAGCGCCGTTTATCCGGTTAGCTTTTATACGGCTATCCGTTTATCCGTGCTATTGAGGAATGATGATGAGTTCAATACAAAGGTGACATTGCGTTCTGAGGAGGATATTTGAAAAAACCATATTGTGTCCAGTTATCAGAGCACATTGTCATAACAAAAACACTATAATTCATGGGAAATTTTTAATATTCTCATTGGAAAAACATTAAGTTAATAAACATTTGTTAATTTGTATCAAAACATAAGATAAATTTCAAACAAAAATCAAGAATCTGTGCTTATATATATTCTTTGACTGTAGTGTCTTATTCGCATATCCGAGCGAGGTAAAATCCCGATGAACTCGGATAAACGGCGCTCCACTGTATTTAAAACTTTGCATTGCATGTATTGCGTTCGCGAAAGTCAAATGCTCTCCCATCGCAAAGTCGCATGCAAAACTTTAAACAAATTTATTGTAACCAAACTTTAGTGTATCTCATCGATATAAAATTTCGTATGCGATTTCCTTCACTCCGAAAGTCTTATTGTCGTGTTGAATCAATGTTAACATTATATAACGGTTGACGGTTAAAAATTGACAAATTCATGGGTTTATCAAGGGGTTATCTGCACCCGCTTTAACAAAACGTTAATTGCACTTTGAATAGCAGTATCCCATGAGACAACAGACAACCTCTATCAGTCACCTCACCTTGACACCTCGATCAGTCGAACTCTAACCATGATGGCCAAAAAAGGGAACCAACCAACTTAGAAGCGTGCGTGATCAACGAATGACACCCCGTAGCGTCTTAAATTGACTCCGTACGGAAGTGTGTCGTCGTTTCGGCGTTTTGGTCGCCAACATCATGGTACTATTGGGCAGCAATCAAAGCAACGAAAGAGAGCCCAGGTTCATTTTTGAGGTTCCAAAAGAGGCTAAAAATGAAGACATAGGTACAAGTGGCTGCATTACTGCCAAGCAGTGAATTAGCACTTGGGAAACATGAACGCACATATCAGGAAGCAGAAACCGCGTCCTACGGCAAACAATGACGCCCAAAACTCAATGCGTTCATTTTAAGGTTAATTTCGGCAGAATGGCATCCTAGTCCGCGAACTGGTACAACATCCGTCTGTATGTGTTCCATCGAATTTGTCTGGACCAACATGATGCAAAAGCTCTACTCTAACAATTCTGTCGTGAATACTTAGGATGCCTACAGGCATGTCTTCGTCCATCGAAAATTCCGGATAACTAACGAAAGGTTAATGAATTAAAGTTGAAATAGCACGATGGCATAAAATGCTAATCTAAAAGATATTCTATAATTTGTGTACGCATAGTTTCTTCCCATCTTTCAAAATTAGTCAAAACCATTCACGGACCGGACTTTGCCGACTGCTGACCTAACCTTTTGGTGCGTTGAATTGGAATCTACATTTAATTTAATGTAAAAATCCACAAAAAAAACTGATAACCTTTTTTGTTTAAGTTCAACAAAAAACAAACCTTACAAAGAAACTGGCTGCCACTGGTTGCCACTGCATCGCTGCTGCCGAGAAGCGCGCGCGAAAAATAACTGACAATCATAAAACAAATCGCCAGCAGCCAGAAGGAACGATATAAATCATGCTACAATTTACCTATCGCCACTCGGTGAAAGACATTTTACAGCCGTCGAATCAAGCGAGCAACACAAAAAAATAGAACCTCCACAGCGAGCACGAGCCACACGGTAATAGGGTGCGTACCGTGCCCCGGGTGCCGTCGGTTATGAAAAATCGTTCAAAATTGCCGTACCGAATAAAATAATAAACTCCCGAAACCCGTCCATCAGGCAGTGGTACAGGTGACGGAGCAGGGGGAAAGGAATGGGCGGTCCGTCATCATCCCCGTCAGGCTCGATGGAAGATTTATCGCCGGGCTCATTTATCCGACAGTCAACATCGGTATCGTCTGTCATGGAGAACATTCCCGCTTTTCTACCGCATTTAACGGGTAGTCTTCCCTTTGCTCGCTTTGCTGCTCCGTTCCCCCCCCCCCCCCCACCCCATTTCCCTCGGCACGCTCCTGGAACGCTCAATGAACTCAGCGGGCTTGTTGGTTTCTCCCTTTGCTCTGCCCACCACCCGCCCGCTTACTTCCCACTTGCTGTCGGAGAAAAGGTGTCAGGGAACAGGGGAACATCCACTTCAACTTGGACGGAGCTATTTACTCCAACGCAGCGCCTGCAGCAGAAGGGCAAGAAGAAATCAATTCCAGGAAGCGAATTTTGTCAATTTGTTTGCCCCTTCCACCTTTCCACTGGGCAAAGCAAGCTCTTTTTCTCTCTCTCTCTCTCTCTCTCTCTCTCTCTCTCACACACACACACACCTGGGTAAGTGTGGAACGATTGTGCCCGTGGAGTATTCTTCACATTGCTGCGGAAAATCTTCATCTCGCACGTCCGATAAATCTTTCCAACAGAACCTTTTTGCTTCGTTTTGGGTTTAGTTTGTTGGTGGTCCGTTACTTTCCGAACAACCAAAAAAAAAGTTAACTTTTCGATAGCTTTTCGATGGAGCAGCCGCAGTCGAATCGGGAACGAATCGGCTCAAGGGAGCCCAAAAAAAAGGAAACTAGCGCGCATAACGCGCGAAATAAAGCAAACGCCGGCTTTGGCGGTGAGCAGTGTGGCACGGGGAAAAGAAAACGACTAGCAGTTTGATTGCAAAACGTTGATTTATAGCGAAAGGATCGAGAAATCGTCCGTAGACTATGGTCGGGATTTTCCGAAACCAGGCACGAGCGCATGGTGAGAAAATACAGAAAATAAAGATTCTTGTAAGCTCCACTACATCTGGTTTGGAGGGCGAGGATAGGGATGTGCTCTCTGGAGCACACCCGCGAACTCCGATTCGACTCCGGTTATTGTGTGAACGATTTCGACTCCGTCAAAATCGAATCCACTAGTTCCGCCCGGAGTAGAAATCCTCCGGAGTCGGAGTCGCCCGAAATCCGGCCAACTCCGGACGACTTCGACTACAGACGGCTCCGATTTCAGACGAATTTGGCTCTGAACAACTCTGGCTCCGTACGACTCTAACTTCACACGACGTTGGATGGCTCCAACTCCGAACGACTCCGACTCCAGATGACTCTGGACGACTCTGGACAACTCCGGGCGATTCCGATCGGTTGGAAACGATTCCAAACAGCTCCGGACGACTCCGACTCTGGACGACTCCTACTTTAGATGACTTCGGATGGCTCCGATTCCAGACAACTCTAGACGACTCCGACTCCAGATGAGTCCGTATCCGGACGACTCCGGCTCTAGATGACTCCAACTTTGGACGACTCTGACTCCGGACAAATCCGACTATAGACGACTCCGACTCCGATCGACTCCGACTTCTGACGACTCCGAATCCAAACGACTCCAACTTTGCACGACTCTGACTCTGGACAATTCCAACCTCAGACGACTTCTGGCTCCTATTCCGAACGCCTTCGACTCCAGACGACTCCGTCCCCGGATGACTCCGACGCCCGATGAATCTGGCTCCGGACGGCTCCGGATGTTCTTGAATGGCTCCGGTTGACTCCAGTCACTCTGACTCCGGACGACTCCGACTCCGGACTACTCGGACTCCGGACGACTCGGACTACGGAAGACTCTGATTTCAGACAATTCCGACTACAGACGATTCTGATGCCTGAAGACTCCGACTCCAGGCACTCCGACTCTGGACGACTCCAACTCCAGAGGGCTCCAACTTTGGACGACTCTAACTCCAGACAACTCCGACTTTAGACGACTCTAACTCCGGACAACTCAGACTACACATGGCCTCGGATGACTCCGATTCCGAACGACTACGACTGCGAACGACTCCGTCTTGTGATTGCTCCGACTCCGGATGACTCCGGACTACTCTGAATGACTCCGGCCTAGTCCGGACGACTTCAGACGGTTCCAGACGACTGAAGTCGATTCCAAACGGCTTTCTTTCTGAAACCGGTTCTGAATTGTTTGGAGTTGGTTCGGAGTCGACTCGAGATTTTTTTCCAGCATTACCCATCACTAGTCGCTGCACTCCCCATCTCGCCTGTCCAAGAACGGAACGTGCCTTACCCTCGTCAATGGGTGCAGCACAAGCGTCCCAATTTCCAGCGCGATCCCGTTGCTAGATATTACCCAATCAAAAGGATAAAGACAAACGACACCTTCGTGCGGTGGTGGGAAATGATAAATGAACGTACCACCTACACGGACAGCTCGATTGGCAACACGAGCGCACGGAAAGATTAGTTGGGCAGTGCTGCAAACAACCACCAAAACAAAACAAAAAACCCAAAATCCAATGCAACTGCAACGACAACATCGTCTCCAATTGGTTTGGAGCCGGTGGTGCTTGTACGTGGGAACGTACGTACGAAACGGGGTTTCGTAAATTAAATCGTGTCCTGCGAGGGAGGGATTGAGTAAACGAGAAGCGCATCATAAAGCGAGCAGCTAATGGCGCAACGCCCAAAAAGTCCAAAGCACGACCAATTAGCATTTAAAGCGATCAATTTACCTGCCCCGCGAACCTGCCAACGATGCAGTTGAGTGTGGACAAACGCAATTACATTTTTCTCCATCGTTGTGCTCGTCGTCGTCGTCGTCGCCGCCGCAGGCAAGCTTAAGGGAATCGCATCCCGTGAACTATCCTCCCGGAAAGAAAGGAAAAAGTTCGGACATCACTTCGGACACTTCGGATCCTTGCCTCAAATGTGGTTCACTTTTTGTGTGTGTGTGTGTGTGCGCGACAGACAGCAAGATAGCGAGATAATCCGTTCCTCCAGTCCCGGACGTGATCCAGCCTGGGGAGCGGGAGGAAGCTGGAAGGACGTGTGTCGTGGAGTACACGGTGCACACGGTGCAGCGATGCGATAAGGCTGTGAAGCGCGAATCCGCACCGACACACGCACAGATAAGATACGGAAGAAACTTTCGCCATCCCGGGACGCATCCCAAGGCCCTAGGCAAAAGTTTCGACATTTCAATTAAATGCTCGCTAGAGTTCTATTTTTTTTTTTTGTAATGGAGTTTTGGGGGGACTGCATCAGGGCACATGCCCACGCCTGCGCCCAGAAGTGTGGAGTTAGTGTAGGAGCAGACACTAACGGCACACACACACAATGTGGGGAACATTTTAGAAATGGTTGGACGGTCGCACGCAGCATTCGCTCGAAGCGAAAGCGCCGGTATGGAAGCAAACCGGAACGTCTACAAGAGTTTGCGGAGCTTCCAGCGCTATTCAGCAGTGGACATTGGCGCTCCGAAAGCGAGTGCTCGCTGTAAGTAAGCGTTCCCATGTACTGCGTGCAGGATTGATGCAATCACTTACCGCCAGAGTGGACTTGAAGGATAATGGGAGCGTTAAAACGTCCTGAAATCGGACCCGACGCGGATAGCGTACGTCCCTTTGGAACGATGCACCACGGATGTGCGCGCCCGTCACTTCCAGGCATCCACTGTTGTGCTGTACACCTCCCCCGCGCAGGGATAACTGGAAAAACCGTACTGTCAACGAGCGGTAGAATACAATCGCTAGCGACAAACTTTGGAGTTCGTTGGAACCGAGCGGGACGAGAAATACAATCCTGAGAGCAACAACAACAACAGCAACAACAAGAAATGCAGCAACCCACTCCCTCCCCGGTTTCGACTCCCCACAGGGCAGGAGTACTTGGTGCATGGAGCGTGCACGACGCCACCGGCTAACTTCAACTTTTGCACCGCTCACAATCAGATCGATTCGGTGGCATTTCATGCCGAGCATCATCGCAAGCTAATAGACAACCCTTAAAACATCCCTCCGCCTTCCCCTGCTCGTCCACACAACAATGCCAGCATTAATTATGCGAGACCACTCGCCAACCGCTCACCCGCACCCATTTGCAACAGGTTCGCCGTTTCGCTCTCGCTGCGCTAATTATCCGTGCCGTTACTGGCCGGGGTTTTGCAGCACTGGGCGCCCTGAAAACGCATCAATCAGCCCCATACGACCCGCGTGGCCCCAGCTGTTGAGCCGCATCAAACATTCATTACCAGTGGTTCATCCGGTGGTAGGGGTTCGGGGCCATCACACTCGACCAAGCCCTCGGCGTTCGTTCGTTTGCCTTTTTTCCTGTCCTTTTTTTTTTGGTTCTTGAAGTGTGTTTTCGGTTTTCCACCTTCCCAATCAATGATTAATGAGGCGGAGCAGCTCGGTGACGCGGGATTAAGCCAATTCACTGGCTCTAGTGCAGGTTCATCGTCGGGGCAATAAATATGCAATACCGGCTTGCAGCGCGAACGAGGTTAATTGATAGCTGTACGGGCTTAACGTGCGATACGGATCGGGATGCGTGCCACCGTTTTCTCTCTTTCTTTCTCTTTCTCTCTCTCTCCCTCTCTCTCTTTCTCATGCCTAACGAAGGGACTTTTGTTCGACTGAAGTGCAGCTATTAGAAGCGGTGCGGTAGTGTGTAAAGGGTAGTTGAACGGCGAGTTAATAACGAGCATCGACACCGGGGATGAACCGTCAGTTGTTACAGTGGAAACAATGGGAAAGCAAACACATTGATGGACCCTGTTTGCGATACGTTTCGATACAGAACGTAAAAATCAGTGGCTGGCTGTGGAAAAAAAATAGCTACTTTTGTTCAGCAGATTGCATATCTTTGGGCGTTTCGTGCCTTCCCGAGCCCATTATTGGAGCGACACGATGCGAGGATGCCGCCGTGCGCAACGGGCCAGCCCAAAATCATTTAAGCTTCAATGGATACGCATTTCCGAACGATTTTCCGTGGTTTGCAGCACCCCCCCCCCCCCCCCTCCACCTGGCGCGCGTGTTCGCTACCCAACCTGCCGCAATTGTAATTTGATGATAAATAATTAAAATTTAATTGTAACACACAAATCCCGACCCGCCCGGCCCACCGGGTTTGGGCGGGTTTTTCCCCATTAGCCCGAATTCGCAAATTCAATTTACTGCACGCACGCAAAACCCCGTCACCTGTAGGGTGCCTAAACCTCTCCCCTCCCCTCCCCCCCCCCCCCCCCAACGCTTTTTACACGACCTAACATGTTTGCATTGGAGAAAATGCATTGGAGCGATCGGTCGGAATGGTGCGCGTGTTGCGCCCGGTGCTTTTCGCGTATGAAAACCGCCCAGGTGAACCAGCCGCCGAAAGATCGCACCCGGAAAGGGGGGGGGGGGGAGGGAGGGGTTTTTAATCGCCTCCACGCCACGCTTGCTGCACGCGTACCGATGCAGCTTCCCAGCAGCTTACAGCCTGCCATCGAGCCGTGTAAAATAAGGGAAAGGTAAAATATACTTTTACCCGGTAAAGAAAACCGAAAAATCCAACCACCATCGGGGAACGCTTTCGGAAACATGACATTTGCTCACGAAAGCGTACGCAATGCAATTGTGCGAAGGTGGGTGTGAATTTTCCCCCGTTCGCTTCCCATCATCCCGTTTCCTTCCCTTCCCGCTCGCCTCTACGAGCAGGCGATGGAATGCAGTTGCCATACTTGCCTGGTTTCATAATTGAATGGGTGGGTGTGGTCGTTGGTTTGCTTCTGCTGATATACATCTATTTTTTTGCTTGTTTTTTCCGCATTTGGAGCTACAATTTCTCTTCAACACGATATGATTTACTCCGGCGCGCAAAATTCTGGCACGGACGTATTTTATGAAACGTACGCATGGGTCGTTTGTGCGTTGGCGGTCGGTCGTGTGTACTTACGACCATGGTGCATAAGTACATTTTAGTACAGCGTTGCACAGACCAAGGGGGGGGGGGTGGAATATGTAAACTGCTCAAAGCGTTTACTACAGCGGCACATCATCGCACAACGCAATTTGGCAGTGCAATCATTGGCGCTGGTCGGTGAGGTGAAGCTTCTAGCCATCAGCAACCGCAACCGGCACGATGGCACTGGCAACCGGTAACACTAATCGTACAGAAAATGTAAGCTACGGCATTGCAATCGACACCACCGTGTGTCATGTATTGGTGAATTAAGCTCCAATCCTTCTCCATCTATTCAGCTTGGTACCTGGTACAAGGCAAGCTCATGGTAATAATAACTCTTTTTTTTTGCAGCACATTAAATGTTGTGCTGCTCGAAAGTAGGTCTACTCAGTTGCATCCCAAGTGACATTTGTTCTTAATTTTTAACCAAGATCTTCTCGAATGGTGCTTGAAATACCAACAATGGGGCTCTTTTCGTTTTAAGTTTGTTGGCTGAAATTTCAGCCTGTCAGCTGTTTGCTTTGTATAGCAGTTTTCGAGCAGCTATCTAAGTGAGTATAATATACAGGTGGGATTATCCCAAGGTGTATGAATTTAGAAGGCTGATTGTTGGAATTTGGCTAATTTTTTTCGAACTTAAATTTGAATTGTACATGAAACAAAGCGTTAGGAAACTAATATTAGGTTATAAACTGCTCGACGTAAGAAACTGCTCGATCTACATGAATATTATGAACCGCATGGATTCTTCTTCTGTGGCTCAACAACCGTTGTCGGTCAAGGCCTGCCTGTACCCACTTGTGGGCTTGGCTTTCAGTGACTAATTGATTCCCCCCCCCCCCCCCCCCATAGCAGGATAGTCAGGTCTACGTATGGCGGCGCGGTCTATTTGGGGATTGAACCCATGACGGGTATGTTGTTAAGTCGTACGAGTTGACGACTGTACTACGAGACCGGCCAATGGATTACTGCATGGATTATTATATACAAAAAAGCCTATACTAAGCTGAATGGAGATTTTAAGAGTGTTTTTTGTATTCGTCAAGCCTCCAGAAAGCTTGTTTGAACAAAAGTTTTCACCCCTCCTGTCAAGAAGTGAAATTCAAATTCGGTTTTAAAAAACATACTATGACATACTATACTATACTAACATACTATACCTCCTGGATCTCTTTAATGCACCTTGGGATAAATGTAAACACCACCTTGTTTTGCCATTTTTCGAGCAGGTACTCGAATCTAATTCTAGCTTTGAGGCTAGAATAATCTAGACTGAAAATTGCAGGCTAGTTTTTTGTGTGGTTTTCTATGGATTGTTTACAAAATTTCAGCCTCCAATTGTCAAACTCCATACAAAAAAACTGACTAGAATCGTGAAGGGCCCCAATTGTGGTTTTGTGCGTGATAAACCGTGTTAAAAGGGTCAAAATTTCGTTTCTTCCTGTGTATGATCTTCTTCTATTGGATGATGAAAGCATCCAATTACTTTTACATCTGTTTGTTTTGGTGTTTGGAAAATATGGCGAAGGAAGATTTCGTTGTGTACATTTGTTTTTTTATAGTTTAAAATGACTATATGACCAATTAGAAACGTTATTTTCCAAAGGACAGAGAAGAAAGCTATCAGAAAGGTACATCACAGATGATGTTAAGGTTTAAAGTGCCAGTTTAAGGAAAATAACTCGAAAGTTAAGAAGTGGCACGAACTTCTACCGGTCTCTACAATGTCTTGGCTTCGCGGATGACATCGACGTCATGGGCATAACAACAGTGAAGGTGTGTGAGGTGTACAGCAAGAATTGGATTGAGAGTCAATGCGACGAAGACGAAGTACCTGTTTGCCGGAGACTCAGACCATCTGGGAAGCAGTGTATATATATTGATGGCGATATCCTTGAGGAAGTAGAAGAGTTCTGCTATCTTGGGACGGTCATTACTTCGCACAACGACATCAGCAGCGAAATCCAGAGACGCATTGTGCAAGGAAATCGTGCATACTATGGGCTTTACCGACTGCTGAGATCCAGAAGATTTCGAGTCTGCACGAAATGTGACATATATTGCAAATTGATTCGCCCGGTCGTCCTGTATGGACACGAGTCTTGGACCTTCCGAGCGGAGGATACAATGGAGTTTGGAGGAGTAGGATGAACCACGAGCTTGCTGAGCTTACGGCGAACCCAGCATCCTGACGGTGGCGAAGGCTGGTAGGATATGATGACTGAGGCATGTTATGAGGATGCCGAACTCATGCCCCACCAAGTTCGGCCCAGGTGAAGCAAGACCTGTCGGAGATCGGTTGTCTAGATGGAGGGAGCCTGCAGCCAGGGACCGAGCATCCTGGAGAATAATTGTTGACGTCGGGTCATGTCACGTCGACGTGCTCTATCATGCCACATCATAGTCAAAGTGGAGCCTTTAACCAGTTATAAGTGAATTTGGAATTGTTCTACATTTGTTACAGAATTGTTAGAACATTTGTCCTACATTGTCATTTCATATCTAACACAAGTGGTGCACTTGTCTGTGATCAACTTCCCTGTGCCAATTACTCAAAAATGCTCTACCATATTTGCTCGACGAGTACTCGATACGCCTGAAATTGTGGATTTGTTTGAAATCAAGTGTGTTGAAAGCGCCAAGATTTTGTGTGTTCGTCAATTAGACTTTCTTCTATCGATGGACGATGCCACGGAGCTCGTTTTACATTCATTTGCTGTATTTTTATATGAAGAACTATGTCGAGCAAATTTTGTGCGGTGTTATTATGCAAAAAATCGGTTTTTTTAGTATAAAATTATTACGGTTATTTCCTGGCGAAACCAGAAGAAAGTAACAAGAAAACGCGCATCACAATCGATTTTAAAAAAACTTTGAACCTTTGTAACTTTTTCAAATATGAACCGATTTTGATGATTTTAGGCATTTTTAAAAGGTTATCTAGTCAGCTTTATAAATACATAAAAGATTTTGAGTTAAGTTAATTTTATGCTCAAATATACGATAATAACTGAAGAAACCTCCTAAAAATTTTCACCCTTATGTATAACCAGTTCAATATCAGTACACAGACAGACAGAGACAGAGTTTAACTTTACAATTGAAGTAAATACTTTGTTTGTAGCTATCGTTGAAACAAGTGCTACTAATTCTGATCTTTTCGGATAGTTGTAAAACCAAGAACATAAGCTTTTTAGTTTTATTACACCTTCTGAAGGCAGTACAGGATATGGAAAAGTTGGGGATGAATATTATGTGATATCAATGCCCAGGAAAGCTGTAGTTCCTATTTTTTGAACAAAACGATATGTGCTGCTTTTCATTACGAATTTGAGAACTACTTTATTTCAATGTACCTGCTCTATCTAATTATTTAAATGCCTTTATTCATGTCTTTAGAAATAAGAACTAGACGTCAGGAGCTTGTAATAGCATCCATCTAAGTTGTGTATGTAAATTTTTAATATTTGTACTCCCTGCTAGTTAAAGTGATGAGAATTAGCTACAATTATCCTACACAAAGCAGAAAACAAACAAAGAAAACAAAACAACAAATACAAGAAAAACACACACAAAATTAATAAAACTAAGCAAAGATCCCTTAAAATACTATTTTATGTAGCGCCACCTGGTGGTATGGATGCGAACTACATATAAAATGCAATTGACTATCATAATACTTTACTGCAAACGATAAAAAACTAACAATTTCTGCAAAAATAATTTTATCCCGATTTTTTTTCCAAACTGCCCATTGTGCACTGGTGCTGTTTAAGGGATGCTTAAGGCTCCACTTTAAGGAAAATAGCTCGAATGCTCGATCAACCGTACTCGAAAATATCAGCTGTGTTAGTAGACAAACTGCGCGAAATTTCTTGCGCATCGCGCTTGGGCTTGCTTATGCAGGGGGCTTTTACGCTTACTCAGCCCCGTTAGTGTAGCAAGCTACTTCCATTTGCTAGCCAACATTTCTCTCCACCCTCCACTGCCCTCTTTCCCTTGGCGCCGCCTTCATCCGCCACAGCGAGAACCAGTTTGTGGGAAAAAAGGGAGGCTCACTAACGCAGCAAACGCACCATTCAACCGAACACAAAAAGGGGCTTGGTCGGCACAAACAGCGCTGCGCGTTGCGGCACTGCTGTGTTGTGATAATTAATTATTCAATTATTTCCCAATCACTGGTCACCTGTGGCGGCAGCGTTCTGTGCTTTGCCCGCCCTATTGTGTATCTAGTGTTTCGTCCTAGAAGCGATTTTTTTTTCCCAAAGAAGAACGTGATTTCTGTGGTGTCGGAATGCTGGGGTCCGGGTTTTGTTTTCTATTTCACGTTCTCTCCCTTTCTCTCTAACTCCCGCTCTCTCGCCCTTTTTCTATTTTATATCGTTTGATGCGCAGCATCAATTAGGCAAAAAAAGGTACCGGCTTTTCTCCGTACAGTCGTCTTATTTATCGAAAACGGTAATTAGAGCGCTTCGTTTTGGGGATGTTTGGCGTGAAGAAGTTCAAAAATTTCCCCCTCCTCCTTCCATTCCCTTTTGCACACAGACCCGCCCAGTGGGCAAAAGTTTTGCTCCTGCTTTCGTCATCCTCCAGCCACGCTTCAACAAAAAAAAAACAGAAAACGCTTCAACCGCGCTTCACCAAACTACGGGCGTTTTCAACCCTCTTTTTTAAGGTGAGTGCAGCCAACGGGCTAGCGGGTATGCAGGCGGCATGAAACATGGCGGATTGAGCGCGGAATTCAATTTGATTCCCATTTTGCTCTACCCCTGCCCCCCCGCTCAACCCCTGTGACGGGAACACGGGCTATGCGAAAATCGAGACAAATTTGTGACTGATGCGACAGTGAACGTAAGGGCAGAGCGGAGAAGGGGAGCGGGTAGCGAAGGGCAGTTATTGGGAGCGAACCATTTCCCTCGGCGAGTTAAATTAACTTTACTAATTGCCGTAAATCCTCCACAACCGTCGCCGCCGTGTAAAATCTGCGCCGCTCCGCAAAACAACCGGAGATAATTTCTTTCTCCTTCTTTTTCGGTACACCCTACCATCTCCTATCCCCTTCTCTTTCTCTCTCACACACACACACACACACTCTTTTACACAACTTTTCCTCCAAATTGTTGGACCCCCGGGGCGGCAGGATCGCGCGTAATGCAGAGCGGCCACGAGGGAGGAGAACGCCTTTTGGGTTAACCGCGCAGCCGGTGCCAGTGCTGCAGCCACCGCCTATTTTGGTGGTGAGTGGAAGAGCGGGCCGAAAAAGAAGTCACTTTATTAGCAAACCACGGCCAGAGGCCCTGGAAGCAACATGGCACCGCCGTGGCGTCGTTTTTCGACGGAAAGGGTTGAAACGAAAAATCGGGCAAAGCATCTCCTGCAATCAGAGTGTTGCGTTGATGAAGCGATCCGCCAACCCCGCTAATGGGTGGCCGATTAGCGAAGCAAATCAAACCAAACTTGGGCTCCGGAGGAGCGCGGACGCGTTGCTTCTTGGTGACAATCGTTTTGATTGTATTTTTCGCTCCGTTTTTTTCGCTTTGTTTGACTGTTTTCGACGATATCCAGCACCACTGGCTGCAGGATGTGAAGCGCGCCGGGCTGGTGCAGCTGTTGCCACAGTGAGGGGCGCCCGGGGCTAATGAGTTGCAGCCTGGCTGCAGGTGCCGGGTTTCATTGCCAACGAATGGCGATTCTTCCAACGACATCATCATTTGTGCGTCACGCACACATTAAACCTGCCGAAAACGAAGCCCAAACCACTCGCAAACCTCCCCCAAAATGGCCCATCCAGCAGAGGAAGCAGGAGAGAAGCAACCACAACAACAACAACAGCAACAAAACAAACCATCATTCCTGTCCCCATGGTGCACGGGAAACACGTGCACCGAGTGTCCGTTTCGCTTTGTTTGGTGTCGCAAGGACGCCGGCTGTGCCGCCTGTTATTTCTAGCTTTTCCGGGGCGACGGGGCCATTCGCCGCGTCGATCGAACGCTTAAAAAGCAAAACTGCCCGTAATGTGACTAACGACCTCGACGCTTAGCACCACCACCGACAGCCACAAGTGTACGAAGCCCGATGACAGCCGAGAGAGGAGCAAAACAAAAAAGCGAAAAGACACGCTGCCAACGATCGAGTTCATCGGTTGCGCCATTCCCCGAGCAGCATCCGGTTCCGGTCAGCAAAATGGCTACCCAGTCTCCTACACCCTAGTGTCCAGCGCTTGGATGAGGGCTGATGGTCCGACCAGTGCGCAGCCCATTCTTTGGCGTTGTCAATGGTTTTGGCTTTTATTTGTCGCCGCTCATATTTGTGCTTTTATTATCCGCCGAGCCGGAGGGGAGGGGGGGGGCGGGCCGGGAGCCGGAAATTCGTTTTACTTTGTACGGCATGTTTCGTTCTGTGTTTGCTCCCCTGCTTTCCCTAACACCACACCAAAACACCCACAATGCCACATCCGCCCGCCCCTTGACGGGATTGGAGGACAATTGGCATTGATGCGCGCAACGTTCGGCGGGTTCGGCGCTTGGTGGCGATTTCATGGAGACGCACAACAACATCAGCAACAACACCTTGGAGAATATAATTTAATCTCCGAGCATAAGTGGGATCGGAACCATCCAGTGCGTTTTGAGTGTTTGCCCTTCCACTTCCAACCGACTGCTCCGTTCGTTGGGGTTCGTACCTTGGGGAGGCTATGCGACATTGGTACATTGGCCACTGTAACGCTTCAGACAGGCCCTTGCTCGGTGACCAGTAGACGGGATGAATGTCATAGTATCTACGGTATCAAACTAAGATAAGACACGAAATTTCAGACTTCTACTGGTATTAGTTATAAAGATACGTAATCTCAAAATCTTTAGTTGTGAAAAAACCCGACTTTAAACTATTTTTGTAACTCTTCAAACCATTGTTACTTCAACAATTTTCAACCAATTTTTAGAAATTAATATGTTTCAGAGAGGATTTAATCTATTTTCAACCAAGATTTTTAGTTTATGAAAATATGTGTATCAGTTTAGAGGTTAAAGAGTATAGTGTGCGCTTTAAAAAGTGCATAGTGTGCGCCACTAAACACCGTGGTCTCAGGTATACCACGTCAAAGCTTTACATCGAAACCTAAGATGTGTTAAGAAATTAGCCGCTATTATCCGCAACTTTGGCAGATAGTGGCAGTTTACTAACAGTATAACACTTTCAACAAGGCAAAGAGTTTTCTGGTGAAGAATCACTAATGAAGAATTATTCTTGGAGTTTTTGGAGTAGGTGTTTATAAAAAAATGGTCACTGGCTGGCCCTATTGGTACTAAACATATGTATCTGAATATGTAGGATTTATTCAATATATTACGGATAACAAAGTTTGGAAGAATAAGACATCTGGTGGGTCGGCACAATAGTGGATGACACAAGACATTAACAGTGGTGAGGGAAAGGTAATAAGTAAAAGTAGAAAATAGTACAACAGCATTGAGATCCATAGTAACAGAAATAAGCAGCAGAAGCGTAAGAAAAAAAAATCATAAAAACAAAATCGTTTGTATAACAGGAAGCCGGAACAGAATTGGAAAATTTAAATCACTCTAGTTTCCATTAAATTGATAACAAACATATTAGGCACTGGTCGTTAGTGCCAAACATTGTATTACGGAAGGTAATCGCAAGAGCAGTCCGATTTCTAGCATACCAACAAAGTTGGGAAAGCAAGTCTGGAGTATCTACGTTCCCCCGTGACAAATTGCTGATACAAGCCACACATGCTTTTGTTTGTCTAGATTCGAGGGTGTCGAGGTTGAATAATATGCAACGATCACTGTATGATGGCAATGTGGTGGTGAAACTTCCAACAACGACAATATTATGATGAAGATGATGATGATGGTGATGATGATGTCCCACCATTTTCCCTGCATAGGGTCCAGATGGACGAGATGATCTTAAAGATATTTGGAGTAGTATCATTAAAAGTAGAAGGTCTGAAAAAAAAGAATTAACGTCTGGGGACTTAATTCCGACCTGTGCCTCAGGCTGGAGATACATTCTTGCCGACCCCTACGCCAGTTATCTACTCAGAGTTCGTGTTCTGCGTGCGTGTCTCAAGACTGTGTAGACTCTTTCTTTTTATCCGAAAAATTCTATATCTCGATGAAAGGGTATTTATACGACTGGACAAAACTACAACTCGCTGAACATATCGATATAATCCTCGAAACCCCTGTACATTCCTGAACAAAACTACGACTCACTGTAGAACACGTCTGTAGAACCCTCGAAACCCCTGTAATATGACCCGCACATGATCGCTTGAATGCATGGAGATTGGTTTCCTCAGTTATATTCCTTGCAAGGTTGTTACAAATTTGAAGATATATGAAGATCATGAAATATTTTTCTATATGTTGGCATGACCCGGGGATCTATTATAAAAAAGCTTCTACAAGGTTAGGAAAAATCAATTCCCTCCAGATCGTCGTCCCGTAGCAATAACTTGCAATCCGGGTACGTAGTATATTATGTATAACCCGGAATGTTGGTTACGGAGATGATTAAGAGCATTTATGGGTAAAATGATTTTGTTTTAATAATTTATATATTTGTTACACATTCATAAAATATTCATATGTTGATTAATTTACATTTTCAACGCTATATTGTACATAAGAAATCATATATGCAATGGAAATTACTTGTATCCCGCTTTTTGTTCTACCGTGCTCACTCTACCTTTGAAAGCGTAGAGTCAAATCCGAAGCACGCATATAACCACAGTGAAAGTTGTCAACGTCAACACACCCAGCACTCCCCGTTGGGGCACTTCACACGAACGCTGACGCTTTGTACGGGAGGGGGGGGGGGGGGGGTCGGTGGATGCCCATAAGCATCCTTCAGAATTTCAGAATGTTAAACACGACGAAAACAGACCGCTGCGGGGCTTACCTGCCGCTAAGACAATGCCGCTTGTTCGTCGACTGTGCCGTGAGCCTGCTGCAGGAGAAAACAGGCGCAATTTCCGCGCAAATGTCGCACATTCTCCCCCACGTCCAACTTCAGCAGCTTCAGCTCACGAAAACGTAATAATAATGCTGCCAGGGACAGCGAGTCACGGCTCCACACGGCATCCAACCCGCAACGCCAGAAGGCAGCCTGGCGACGAACCTGTTTAACCTACAATGTGTAATGACTAATGAAAGCCACGGAGGGGCAGACATAAACCAGCCTAAGTACATCGTGTATCAGCCATCTAAAAATGGGTAGCAGGGGAGGGGTGTATGCTTCCCATTAAGTTAGCACTAGCTGCCGTTGCGCGTGGGATGTCTTAAAATCGTCCAAATCTCAAACACGGCACTTCCTTTCGTGAGATTCGATTAGTATCATTAGTGTCGTTAAAAAAAGTGCTTTAAATTAAGCGTTCAGCTTTTTTTTTTGCTTTCTTTCTGCTCTCACTTTCTTGCCCCTCTTACAGTCTCGCGCGGTCACAAAATAATAGTGATGGGAAGAAAAAAAAACATTCAAATTTTCGCAATGGAACGGGACAAACCATAAATCACGTAACGCTTGTAGGACAGGTTGCGTAGTGTCTCTTGTTGCGTTACAGATACAGGTGTGCCAAATGAACCAGGCACGGAACGGTTCATGTAGTTCGCGTGAAAAAAATTAATGAACTGGTTCACAAGAAAAGAACACTATGGTTCTTTTTATACATCAAAATTAAAAATCATCAAAATGAGTGCAAACATTCATGATTGTTTTGAAGAAAAAAAATCAACAGTAAAATCTTCCAATATTCGCACATCGATTGTTGAAAAACAAGTAATGGTTCTGGCTAGGAATAATTCCGACTCCAGAGACGTGGAATCGCTAGTGCCGCCGGAACCGGCCGGAATCTTCAGGAATCATCCGAAATCGTAGGAAACTGTCCGGAATCTTCAGAGATCGTAGTGGGGCAATATGAGAAGAACCATTTGATATATCTTTCACATAAGCAACGAAGACATAGGAAAATTACAAAGAAAAATTATCCGTTTTGCATTCCTCAAACTACCACAGAGTGATCGGAGTTCATTGCCTTCAAACACTTGTACGAGGACGACTCCAGACAATTCTGACAATTCGGAACACCACCGGACGATTCCGGACAATTCCAGATGATTTCGGACGATACTGGACGATTCCAACGGTTCTGGACGATTCCGAGCATTTCCAACTATTCCGACGATACCGATGATGCCAGACGATTCGGAACATCTCCGGACGATTTCAGACGGTTACGACGATTCCTACGATTTCGGACGATACCGGACGATTCCAACGGTTCTGGACGATTCCAGACGATTCCGACGGTTCCCATTGATTCCAGACGATTCCGACGATTCTGGTGATTCCGAACGATTCCAGGCGATTCCGACGATTCCGAACGATTCCAGACGATTCCAACGATTCCGAACGATTCCAGACGATTCCGGATGGTTCCAGCGTGTCAGGTTAAAGCTACCATTAGGAACCGGTTCTGAAATCTGTTAAAACCGGTGGGAAGCAAATTCCACTTATTCTTTTTTGTGAATTTTACCCAACTCTACAAGGAACGTGTACAGGAACGGAACGGAATCTAGCAGGTGCTGCTCGTAATTCCCAGCGCTAACGAAACCTCTCGCACAAAGAATATATGAAATCGTCCCACCGGCCAGGAAGAACCACCCCACCTCCCCAGTCACGTACCATGCCCACTGGGAAGGGAATCAAATTTGTGGAAAATCTGCCGCTCGCCTCCTTCCCTTTCCCTTTCCCTCCCAGTTCTTGAGTACACATGCTACCGGCGGCGGGTGGTGGTGGGTCACCAGAAAAATGTGTGCATAAATCGTGCACGAGCCGGTCTGTGTAGCGTTTCGTTTTCCGCAGGCTCCGGGCCCGAGAGGCACGTGTACACGGCCAGCATGCCACGATCCCAAAAATCTCGCCGTGTATCGGGTCGCGCATCCAGCAAATCCAGCAGCAGCAGCAGCAACAGCGATGGGCAAGTGCGACCCACCCCCCAATGAAATGTAA
The DNA here is from genome assembly GCF_943734685.1 of Anopheles coluzzii. Lineage (NCBI taxonomy): Eukaryota > Metazoa > Arthropoda > Insecta > Diptera > Culicidae > Anopheles > Anopheles coluzzii. The sequence goes on from NC_064669.1 coordinate 11,153,721, forward strand.
TGTTATGACACAGATTCATTGTGTTACTGTCACTTCCTTCTTTCGTCTCTGGTTTTTTTTTTCGTTTTTTTAGTACATATTAACGCCATTATGATGCGCCATATTTAATGTCGTGCGTTTTTTTTCTCTCCTTTGTACCGGAGCGGTGGTGCGACTACAAGCGCCGGTGCAAACCAGCCGCACGGTTTGTCGTCTCTTGGCTTCTTATTAAATTTACATATTTTACACATCGATTAAGACCATTAACGGCACCATTGTATCGTTATCATCGGGCTGCCATTTTTCACATCCCCTTAGCGCCATCAATCCATGGGGGAGGGAGGGGTAGCAGGCGGAGAGGAAAAGCCCCCTCCCCCCCTACACACAGATCCATTTACACACATACGCTGGCGTAGGATCGTTAATTTTGTGAAGCGTTCATCCCGCCCACGGAAGGTTCTTTGTTCCTGCCGAGTTGCTAGCAGGCATCCACTTAGATTGATGGTTCTTTTTTTTTCTTTTACCGCTCCCCCAAAAGAATTGTCAAGCGACACAAACGTTTCCGAGTCTTCTCTTTTTTCTTTTCATAACCGGCCTATTAAAGACAGAGCGTCATTTTTCCATCGGTCAGAGAAACGTGCGGCGTCGAACGTTCCCGTAACATTACTTTACGCTGGTTCGAAAATTATTGCTTGCATGACTATTTTTCGTTGCATTGAACATATAGCAGAGCCATTGTACAGCATAAGCCTACACAAGTTGTTGGCTACGCCCTTTGGTCATAACACCTCAGAGGAAGAAGCTTCTTGTGATGTGATGTGAATTTAAAATCACTTGGTGTAGCATGCATGATCGATTTGGCATGATCTCTATCAGCCTGCAAAGCTCTTTGAAGCTGGCTTACAGGATTTCCCACGATTTATTGGTTGGTTCCCGTAACTTGTTGGGCTCGTCTCACGATTTATTCATCGTAGCTACAAATGCGGTGTTTATCTTTTCCTACGACAGAGTGTCCGTCTTTCCAATTTTGATATCAGGATGCTTACACCATCAGAAAACAAGCATTTTTATAGCTTTCATTAGCGTTCTTTCACCATTTTTATTTGTTTTGCTTAATAATCACGAAAACTCGTTAATTTCATAAAACTGGCGAAACCGAAAACGATGCAAGTTTTAGAACTTGAAATCCGTTGTATGGAAGATAGATCCACATGGGTGCGCACGATGGAAAATTTGTGTTGTTCATAATTTCACCATATTTGAAGGCATCATGCCAAAAATGTTTTCAAATGTGTTATCATGCCCCTGGATTGAAACGCTTACTTACTGATTTAGCCGGCGCTACAACCGCTTTGCGGTCTTTGCCTGCCTCAGGAGTGTCCGAAATTGCTCACGGTCTCGCGCCTTCGTCTTCCAATCCGTTATCCCGGCCTTAATGGCGGACGCCTGCACGCCATCCTGCCACCTCAATGTGGACCTGCCACGCCTCCTCCGTCCTTGTGGACCGCCTAAAAAAGCTTTACGGGCTGGGTCGTCCGTTTCCATACGTACAACATGGCCGGCGCACCGGAGCTTGGCGATCTTGAAACGCTGCACGACAGTGAGGTCGTCGTATATCTCGTACAGCTCGTCGTTAAAACGGCTCCTCCATTGTCCTCTCACACATACGTGGCCAAAGATCCTTCTGAGCATCTTCCTCTCGAACGCGGCTAAGAGGCTTACGTCAGATTTGGACAGTGTCTATGTCTCAGAGGCGTATGTGAGTACCGGTACTATATCGTTCCAGCTTCGTCCGCCGCGACAGGTTATTTGAGGTGAACTGCTTTCTCAGGCTGTAGAAGGACGTGTTGGCAACCAGACACTCAGCTTCCATGCTATTGTCATTACTGTCCTTTGACCTGAGATAGGTGAATTCTGGAATGACTTCAAAAGTGCGTTCACCTATCTGTAGGTCACGCCTACGTAAGTTTGGATTTGTTGTTGGTAGGGCCGCTGATGTTGCCCCCATCAGTTTGGTCTTTGTGGCGTTTATTTGCAATCCGAGGTTCTCTGTCGCTTGTTCGATCCCTTGGTAGGTTTCTGCTACATAGGAGAGCCGCAGACCAATGATGTCTATAGCATCAGCATATGGCAGAATCTGGAATGACTTATAAAAAATGGTTCCCGAAGACGCCACCCTCGAGTCCTGGATGGCTTGCTCTAGCGCCAAGATGAATAGGAGACAGGCAAGCCCGTCTCCCTGACACAGACCTTTGGTGGTAGACAAAGACTCGAAGAGTTTTCATCCACCTTCACCTGGTAAGTGACGTTAGTCATAGTCATTCTAACTAGCATTGGGACCAAGGACTGTGCAGGAACGAGGTCACGTAATGTAGAACGATTTGATAAGTAGCCCAAAGCTCGTTACAGGTAGTTTGGCATCTCAAAGCCCTTTTCGATTCAAATTTTAATTGTGATAAAAATGATGAATCGATCTGTTGATCACAAGAAAATTGTAAATTGGTTAGAGATGTTTCACCACATGTATTGATGCCTCTTTTAATAATAATGGTTTTAGGGTTTGATGAGTTTTCCAGGGCTTTCTACTGTCAAAAGGCATCCAAGATGGCCAAACCGATTTTACCGAGATTCCGAGATTCTCATCATAAGGCATCGATTCGCTATGTTGGATGTTACATTGTTGAATTACTCAATAATTACTTTTATCATGTATTTATGAGAAGTGTCTATCTTATCTTAGATTTTTGGATCGCTCCCACGATTTATTGGTAGCGTCCCATTGGACATCAATATCAGTGAACCAAAACATTCTGGCAAACGCCCAAATAACCGTGGGAACATACCAAAAACACATGGGAAACAATCAAAATTTTTTGGGAAATAACCAAAAAACCTTGAAAGCCCTGTAAAATATTGCGAACCGAAACCATCGCACCACAGCATCAGGAATAGGTCCAGTGTGTTAGTGCCCCTTATCCCAATGTCAGAATGTATCGATTTCTCAAGCAACACCGACCATTAGGAACTGTTCGCAAATAAGGACAAAGTGGAACCGCAGAGCGCAGGAACGTAATGCAACCCGTGGATGGTAATTTTAGTCCCGAAGCCCGAAGGGCAAGAGCATCTCTCTTTGATCTAGGCAAAACGCTCGACGCGGTTCGTTTAGTGGTGAGGTGACACGCTCGGGAGGTGAGCACGGTTGGTTGTGCTTTTATTAACATCATCGTCGCCCTCCTTATTATTACTGCAAGTGTTTTTATTTCACCTGCCACGGGTGGTCAATTACCACGGCGGGTCCTGTCGATACAGACCGCCCAGCCAGTTTCCGAGTTTCCAGGTACGGCTACTACCCGAAACTCCGAAACTCCAAAGTGCCGTGCGGTCACTGGGAAGCACCGCACTGAATTATGAATAATGATTTTTGTTTAGCTTTCATCACCTCTTCGCGCAAACCCTCCCGGCCGGCATCCTCCTCGCTGAAAGTTGTGCGCGTGAAGCATCCCCAGCTCATCTACATTCCTAGTGCGTCGTAGATCCCTTCAAAGGTGTCCCATCTGCATCACACGCACACACGCACGCTCACACCGGGTGACACCTTTTGTGCAGCATCCGGTTACCGTTCCCGTGTGCCCGTTTTTCGGACGGTAACATTTTCGCATAATTAATCAGCAGCTCGCGCGGCCCAATATGCTGCTAGTCCTGGGAGCGGGAGTTTGTTGGGACGGCCAGGAGAAGAAGAAGAAAAAAAAGGCATCACACACTAGACTACCTTCATTAAAATTCAGCACGAAAGGTTGTCCCACGGTTGGCCATGTGTTTTTCCTGGGATCATCGGGTTGTTTAAGTGCGAAGCGGTATCGGGAGCGTGGCAACGGGGGCTGCTTTACCGGTGACGAAACAGGTGGCTGTATCGGTTAGCTAAAGCTACCTGGACGCTCGTGTTCGCCAAGCGGGGACCAGGTGCGAAATATGGCAAAGGGACGTACCATAATTAGCTGCGATTAGTGTAAAGCGATCTAAGCTGAGGGCTTGAAGAAAAACAGCTGGAGCATTTTGTTGTTGTTCAGCACGTGGAGCAATCCTGGGCTATCCTACCGCGCTCAAAACATTCGCCGGAATTCTTTATCTATATGTTTGACGTCCAAAATTGAAGAGAAAAAAACAGAGTTATTCTTGAGTAGCTGGAACATCCGAATATCTGGATCAACCTGGAGCCACTGAGTAACAACTTGACACGGGAGAGCTAGGAGTATGCTCCGTAATTGCATGGAATTAAATTGCGCGTGTGGAGTTAACACATTCTTCAGTAGCTGGAACATCCGAATATCTGGATCAACCTGGAGCCACTGAGTAACAACGTGACATGGGAGAGCTTGGAGTATGCTCCGTAATTGCATGGAATTAAATTGCGCGTGTGGAGTTAACACATTCTTGAGTAGCTGGAACATCCGAATATCTGGATCAACCTGGAGCCACTGAGTAACAACTTGACATGGGAGAGCTTGTAGTATGCTCCGTAATTGCATGGAATTAAATTGCGCGTGTGGAGTTAACACTGCAGGATAGGGAAATAGTTTGAGTGTGCAGAACTACACGGATCGCTAGAATCTGCAACTGCAATTGAACAAATTTCATCTACTCTTGCAACGAAGTGCGTTAGCAGGCGTAACTTTGATGGCTGAGGTTAACGATGAGACTGTTGGCTTAGCTCGAACAGTTTTCGCACCTAAGATAGGAACCTAAGAACCTAAAAAGACCTAGCAGCCTTCCAAATACGGGTACGTAGAGAACGGAGATAAGAAGTTCAGTATTTTTTTAATATCCTCTTCAATTGTTGATCCTGTAAATAAGAGAAAACTGCAAACGGGGACAAATAAGGTTATGCTCTCAATAGATATTTAATCCCGCAAGATCGGATGAGGCAGAACGTGCGATGCTTGAAGCCCTAGCACACGCTCGTGATGTAGAGAAACCTCAGTACACTAGTCTGGTTATTAATAATTTAAGCCTTCGTCTATTTATTGAACTCCACCGTGTACATATGAATACTTGATGACTTGAAATTATGTTTATGATTATGTCATTATGAAGAGTCGAGTCTGTAAGCAAGTTTGTGTTTTGTTTGTTGAGTTTTTTTTTTGTTCACGTTGTGAATGAGAGTGTGTGAAGTATTTTTTTTTCGTTTTCGTTTGTTACATTTTTATCTCATTTTCTTTTAGCGCTACACACTACACACTATCCGGAAATACAAATCGTTTGCCGTTAGTGGCTAGAGTTTTTGTTTTTTTTTTTTCTTGTAAAAAAGTCTACCGGCTGTTTTTTTCTCGTTATGACGAGCGAAGAAGGAAGGGATGGGGGGATCTTGTTGTGTTTCAGTAAGAAGAGTCGAGGAGGGTATGAAAGTGAAATCTTAATATTTTGCGTGTTTTTTTTTCTTCTCTATTATCGTTCCCTTTTTCTCTCTTTCTTTCCCTCGCTTCTCTTTTCCTTTTTCTCGCTTCTATTTCTCTGTCTCTGTTGCTTTCTTTTTGTGCTATTCTAGTGTTACCCTCCTATCATTCCACCAAGCGAACAGAAGCGCACTCCGTCTGCCTGAGGACGTTACGGTGGTTTAGAGAGTTAAGCAAACTTTTTCAAAAAAGAAAAGAACATTCACTATTTGGCATCTCCCTTTTCTTCTTCTTCCTAATCGTTTCTCGGTTGCTGATCGGATGTCATGGATGGGATGATGGGATCGACATGAGAATAAAACATTTAAAAAAAAACCTGACACTAACTCATAATACCATTCGTACATCTGTCCGCCTCTGTCACGGGTTAAAGATTGGCGCTCTTCTTCCTCCCCACTCTCCGGGTCCGCTGTCTAAACCCAGCATGGGGAGGGGTTGGTTTAGACGCCAAACTTGCTGCTGAGATTGATTAGCTGAACAGCTGAAAATATACTGTTTCTGGAAGTTAGCACACGCGTGCTGTCTCTAAAAGCTAAAACATAAAACAATCAAACAAACAAACAAACAAATGCACACTGTGCACATACACACACGCGCACACAGAGAGCGTGTGGGCAATGCGATGGCGGCAAAACGCGCAGTAGGTGGCGACCGCACGCACGTTGGTTTGTGGGTGGGCGCGCGGCAAAAATGCTGATCGGGTTCCGTGTGTTTACTGAGATTATCTGTGTGTGTGTGTGTGTTTGGTGTACGCACCGTTTAGTTCTTCCCTTTTCATTCGCTCCGCCACCTCCACACCCCATTCTCCTCCTTCGCGACTACAGAACAAACGCGTCGCGGAATGTGCAACCTGGGGGTTTTCGTCTACTCGCTATGGTTTGTTTGGTAAGGGGGGGGTGTTTCGTTTGTAGTTGTGGTTCTCTTGGCAATGCACAGGCACCCTAGCTATACTAAAACGATTGGCAATCACGTAAAAAGCTGTGCAGATTTTCTTCTGATTCCGTTTCCCCCTTTTTGGCCATGTAGAGTTGGAAGGGGAGCACTAGTGGGCTGGCGCGGGTAAAGTGGAGTGGGAGCGAAACCATGCCCCCACACTGCACGCTATGCAACGCTACAAATTATGCACCGTCCATTAGTGTTGGGCTGTTGTGGGGCCCAAAATGCTGACCAAAAACCTAAACACTAAACCCTGCCCTTAATATTAAAAAAGCTGTAAAATCACAATACCTCGTTTGTTCCCCCTGTGACCTGTTCCATTTTTTGTTTCTCTTTTTTGCGTAGCTGTGTGTATGTGTGTGTGTGTGTTTGTTATGTGTGCTTGCCTTAACATCTATCGCTGCGGCTTTTTTTTTGCAATAAAAAAATGAACTCCCTCAATAAAACATACACATACACATCCATCTGGTTGCCGTATTATAAATATAAAAAAAACATCCATAAAATAAATAGATAATGACTTATGCGGTACACTACACGGTCTGCCTATACTGTCGATTTCATTGTTCCCCACGAACGAGCTTCTCGTATGACTTTGTGTGACTGTGAAGCCCGTCGCTCCTTCCCCGTTTTCCTCTTACGCTTAAGCATGATACTGTTGCAATGATTTCCAGTGCGATTTTTCCACCGCCCCTTCCGGCGCCTCCCGCTCATAGCTCACTTTGGCCAGGGCGGCTGCACCGCGCTCTCCGTCGTCGTTAGCACCACCACCACCACCACCAGCGTCCAGTTGGTCCCGGCCGGTGGAAGCTTTCGTGCTCGCGTCATGCATCGCCGCCGTTTCCCGGTCGCCTATGGTTGGGCCCCGCTCGATCGCATCGCGCAGGGCCGCCACCTCCGCCGACGTGACCGACTTGTGGCGCCGGCCAACCCGGCAGCGGCGCTGGTAGCTGCTCTGCCGCTGCCAGCGGCGTACCTCCGACAGCCGCTCGCCCAGCTGGCGCCATTTGTCAAAGTTGATGTGCCCGTTCGGCAGGCTGCAACGGCAGGAGAAGGGGCAATTAGTTACGAATTAGGTGCGAAAAGGTTTGCAGCAGCGGTTTGCTGATTCCACACTTCGATTGCCAAGCCAATCAGATACTTATGCACGTATAAGGAGCGATATAAAACTGTGATACTTAGAGTAGGGATCACTGAACCTATCTGAACCTGACCAAATAAACTAAATCGTACTTTGCTCTAAACTAGCAGAAATTGCTTGTAGAAAAGAACAATGTGATAATTTTCATGAAATATTGCGTTGTACTTCACTTGTTTAAGCTACCCTTTTTTAAAAATACTTCACCTGTCTTGCCATGGCCCCTTATCTTCCTAATCATGGGCATAGTATGGGTTTCAATTAACGATGGAAATAATGATGTTTTCGTCGTAATCGATTCCGTCTAGCTCCGAAGTGTTTTGGGATCGATTCCGGATAGTAGATCCGGAACCAGATTCCGGAAGTGGCTCCGAAATCTTAATCGGCTCCTATTGGAAATAGGAATTGGTTCCTGAATTGGCACCGGAATCGGCTCCGTAATCTTAATCGGCTACGGAATAGGAATTGGTTCCAGAATTGGCACCGGAATCGGCTCCAGAATCGAAATCTTCAATGGCTTCGGAATCGGCTTCGGAATCGGAGTCAGTTTCGGCATCTCCAAAAGAATAGGCGTTAGGGTCCAATGATGCTACGAATTGATAGCGGCAAAGAATCCAAATTTACTTGTAAATGATCCATTCTCGTGGAGATTCCAGAGCTAATTCCAACTCTGAAGTCAATTCTGATTCCATTACGGGAGCAAATTGCGATTCCCAGGACGATTCCTATTCCGGCACTGATTCTGATCCCGGAGCCAATTTTGATTCCACAATCAATTCCGATTCCGTAATCGATTCCGGATGCTGAGTCGACTCTGGAATCGGCTCCGGAGTCAACTTCGGCATCTCAATCGGCTTCGGAATCGGAGTCAGTTTCGGCATCTCCAAAAGAATAGGCGTTTGGGTCTAATGATGCTTCAATTCTGGACTCAAATCTGAATCCGTTTCCGGAGCAAATTGCGATTCCCAGGTGGAATCCGTTTCTGGAGCCGATTCTGATTCCAGAGCCAATTCCGGAATTGATTCCGGATTCAGAGTCAACTCAGAAATCGGCTCCGAAGTCAACTCCAGAATCTGCTCCTGCAACGGTTCCGGAATCGGCTCCGGAATCGGCTCCAGAATCGGCTCCGGAGTCAACTCCAGCAACCGAATCAGCTCCAGAATTGACTCCGAACACGGAATCAGAATCGGGTAGGTCCGATTCCGAGCGCCCATCACTAGTTTCAATGCCATATGGGCTTTAAAGATCTAAAAGCTACCGTCTTTCCATAAAATTGTGAGTAAAACCATTGCCTCTTTTATACTCGTTAGCATTCAATGTCTCTGCAGGTAACTCTAACGGCGGCTCCGAAGCCAACAGTCTCCAATTTTCCTGTTCTTCGTAAAACAGTATGAAGTATAGATTACTCCTGCCAGTTTTCCTTGTGATAATGGACCAACCAGGCAATGGGCAATGTATTAAACCCCCCAAAACTGTTCCAGATCGCTAGGGCACAACGAACGGAGCAACCACTTACATCGAACTGCCGCTCGTCTCGTTGAGAAAGTGTAGGTCTTTCAGCAGCAGGCTGAAGAATGGCAGCACCGCGACGGCCGAACCCTTTTTCGCGCTCGTCGGTCCCTGGCCGTCGTCCGACGAGCAGGAGGAGTTGTGCCGCGACGACTTGGACGAGGAGGAGGAGGACGTGGAGGAGGAACGTGCGCTGGCGGGGCAGCTGCGCCAGGCGGCAGCGTGCAGGGTCGCCCGGTACGTCGCGAAGTTGTTCGTCGGATCGGCCTGGTGCTCCAGGATGGCGAGCTGCTGCCGGCCACCGCCGGCCGCACTGCTGCAGGTCGAGGAGCTGTTGCCGATGCCGCTGGCACTGGAGATCATGCTCGAGGAGGTCATGCCGGACAGCAGGGACGACGACGAGGAGGTAACCTTCGTCCACTGTAAATCGGAAGCGTGTGTGAGAGAAAGAGATAGAGATACAGATACAGATCTGCTGACACACACAAGGTGGGTGAGCTTACCGTTTTCTTTAACCGCCCGATCGGACCGCCGGTCAGCGTGGCAATGATGGCCATCAGGCTGTTGAAGTTGCCCCGATTGAAGCACTCCCGCCCGGTTTCGATCCAAAACTCGACGGCCCGGGCCCGGTGGCGCTTCCGGGGCGACCGCAGTATGTCGGTCGCGACCACGTACGTCAGCCGGTTGTACCACTGCACGTACGCGAGCAGATTGCTTCCGGTCGGGCCGGTCCCGCGATAGCAGGACGCGCCGGCCGACTGGCCGCTCGGCGGAAAGAACTCCTCCAGCCCGATGAAGGAGAACCGCTCCGCCTCGATCGCGGTGAGCGTGTTCGCCATCAGGACGGGCGACCCGCTCGCCAGCTCGACCAGCGCCGGTGCCGTCTTCCAGTCGTCCAGCCCGCCCCCCTTCGCCGGTGGCCCGAGCGGGCCCTTCTCCACCTCGTACCGCTCCAGCTTGGCCAGCCGGTGGGCGAGCCGGCGCAGCGCCCGGGACAGCGTGCTGCGCTCACGCGCCTTCCCCCGATCGGGCGGATCGTGCGGCCGGCCGGTCGGTGGCGGAGGGCCTCCCCCGCCCGCCGACTGCTGCTCGGTAAAGCTGCGCACCAGCCGCATCATCCGCTCGTCCCGAAAGTCGTACGGGAAGTCATTCATCCAGGCGGCGAGCAGGTGGGGCAGGTTGGCGGTGCCCCCGTTCGCGATGGCCGCCCGCAACGTCCGCTCCAGTATCTCGTCCGGTCGGAGGAACTGGCGCGCGGCAAGCAGAAAGGTGAAGATGAACGACCGGTCGGGCAGGTAGGAACCGGTCGGCGTGAAGTGGGTCAGCAGACCCTCGAGCGTGCCCGAGATGAGGTTCCCCTCGGTGTAGTGCAGCAGCAGATCGTCTGCTTTGGCGTACAGGGCCGGGTCCTGGCGAATGAGGGGGTAAAACAGAACAAAAGCGGGAAAGAGAGAGAGAGAGAAAAAGCGACATGAAAAATCATCATTTAACATTTTTAACATTTTAAATCTTATCATAGCTTTAACGTCCAACTTGATAAAACCATACCAAGGAAATCCATGCCAAGGAAATTTAGTTAGAACTCTGTTTAAAATACATTATAATAATTTGCAAAATATCAAAGCAACTTTTTAGTTTAAAAATAAATTATTTTAAATGGATATGCTCTTGAGACGGCAATGAGTGAACGAATATGAAGTCGTTTGAAACGCCCTCAATTAGCAGCAAAAGCTTTTTCAAGGCTGTGCCATAATAAACACGATGTGAAAAATGTTTGAAAAATTTCCCACTTTTCTATTTGGCATGTAAACTATGAATTGATTTATCAACATATCAACATGGCTGACACGTATTGGATACACAAAACAACAATCTTATGCAACTAGAAGGATTTCATTGGCTTAAGATTAAGAGGGCTTTCTTGATCACAAGTGCAGTCGATTTGCAGTACTGTATGTGTGGCTAAGATAGTTTTAAACAGCACATAGCTTTAGTAAGCACTTGTGCAGACTAACAAGTTTGAAGACTCTCCACGTACAGATAATCTCCGAGATACACGGAACCTGATGTAAGCAATTTTCGACACTCGCGGGTTTCTGAATTTAACAGGTCTTTGAATACCTTTTACTGATTCGGTACAATATCAGTTAAAAGCAACATGATTTAAAAAAAATAAATTGTTTCGAATTTGAAGAATAACTACCCACTGCAAGCAAAAGGAAAAGAAACTTAAATACAACTACAATACACTACAATAGCTACAATATCTGAAACCCGTTTTTCTACGTTTTGCGTTACTAGCGTATCTCAGGTACAGACAGTATGGATTGTTCCCTTCATCCAAGGCTTAATAAGCATTTAATAAGATCAGCCGATCTTGATGCCTCAGTCTAAAATAACGAGTCTTAAAACATGCTTAAGAATACGTTTACAGGTTGGTTAAAGCCAGTTACAAGTCCCATAAGCCAGTCTTATAATCGCCTTCAGAACGTTTTAAAGGTTTAGCAACTTTAAAGACTGTTAAGTATCTTCAAAAGACATGTTAAAACTATGAGACTTAGTACACTAATAGTAAAGCATTCTTGAGACACGTTTAAGAGTAAAAGCTATAGGAAATGTTTTTTTTGGGAATTGTGCGTTTCCTATTCACTCTCGCCTAAATGGGAAAATAATGTTGATGAGTTCTCTCTCTCTCTCTCTCTCTCTCTCTCTCTCTCTCTCTCTCTCTCTCTCTCTCTCTCTCTCCACAAAATTTGCAAATTTGCAAGAGCGTTCAAATTACCACTGTCGTTTGCCTCACTTCCGGCGGTGCGTCCGTCTCGGTCCACTGGCCAGAATCGACGCTACCGCTCGGCCAGCAACGCTTCTGGTTCGCCAGCCGGCCAGCTCCTCCTCCTCCACCGTCCGCCACGCCCCGCTGATAACTGCCACCGATGCCCTCCGTCATCTCGACCGTCCGGCTGCTGTACAGCTGCTTCTCCATCCGCTCCTCGGTAACCTCCCACGGATCGAGTACCGGGTCGCCCGGCCGGCCGCTCCCAATCGGCTGCACCACGCACGTTTCCGTCGTCTTGCGGCAGTTCGACACAGTGAGGGAGGTTTCGACCGCGACGACCAGCCCCGGTCCCGGGCTGCTCCGGTGCAGCTTCTCGATGATCCGGTTCAGCACGACGATGGACGGTATCTCGCCCGCCCGCAGCGCGTCCCGTATCGATGCGGCGTCCTCGTCCACCGCACCATGGTCGGCGCTTTCCGCCGGCAGCCGCACCGGTATGCCGTTGATGAGCAGTATCTCCTCCTCGTGGACGGTGCGCGACTGCGTGATGTCCTCCAGGACGAGGCCGGCCGCCGCACCACCACCACCAACGCCGGTCGCACTGGTGGAAGAGGTGGTGGAGGAGGCGGCCGCGGCCCCGTTCAGCAGCGAACTGATGCGCTCGAGTACGTGCTGCCCCTGGATGCCGCCGGTGGCGTCATCCTCGACCGTGTTGGACATGCTTTCCCCCCCCCGCACGCGGTTGCGCGTGTCTGTGTGTTTAACACGGTATGTGCGTGTGTGTGTTTGGTTGTGTCGCGCGACCTTCTTTCTCCTTTAGCGCATTGTTGTTTCCTTTGTCCTCGGGTTGTTTGTGGTGTTTGAGCTTTGATGGGATTGAAGGTTGAGCAAACCACAGCCGTTTGATGGTTTTCTGGACGCTGGATTGTGTTTGTGCGCGTGTAGGTATGCACGCTTTTCGTGTTCTTTCCTGCTGAGCTTGTAAACTGAGCTACAAAATGACTAATACTGCACTAGCTGCTCGGGGCGCGTTCACCCTCCTCCCCCGGGCACTGCCCGATGCCGGTGGGCATTCGAGCTCAAGGTTTTCGACAGCACAGGCAGCTGGAGGTCGGGACGCGGAAACCGTTTGGAGGGGGTTTATGATTTCACTTTGTACTTTTCACTGAGCCGCCCAGCACCAGAGCACCGTACTGCACACCAGACACACTTGCGGTCGTAAAATCAATGCCAAAAATAGTTGAGCGAGCGGCAATCTGCCAGTGCCGACGGCTGCCTGGAGAACATTTTTCGTCCACGCCAGATTGAGCAAAAAAACGGGGGAGAGTTAAAAAAAAACAACAAAACGAGTGCGGGTTCGTACGGAACTTTCTTGTTTTTTTTACTGCTCTCTTTTTTTCTCTCTCTCTCTCTCTCTCTCTCTCGGGGCGTATCACTCTTCCACACACGGAGGCGACACAGGACAGACACACACACCCGCCGTTGTTCACTCTATTGCTTTTGCTGATGCTGCTGCTGGTGCCGCTCCGGGGAAACCGTAAACAGGAGTTGGGAACGCTTGCTGTACACGGCCCTGTTCAATACTGCACCACCGCATTTCCCTACCAAACACGCACCCACACACCCAAACACACACGCACGCACAATAGCAAGCGAATCTGAACGCCGAGCGTCATGTGTTTTTGTGCCTGTGCTGTGCTGTTTGCTGTTGTTGCTTTTGCCAGCGGCTTTGACAGATCGGGTACGCGTACCGCGCTAGGTACGCAACGCGCCTGTATAAACACGCGCTGGTCACCCTGCTGGTGACATTTGCCAGTGCAATCGTTGAGCACGAACATTTGGCAGCTCGGCGGCGGTGAGTGGTGGGTGGTGTGTGGTTCGGTGCGTAGAAATGGAAATGTGATTTTCCTGAGCGAGGGCGGATGGAGGAAGGGCGTAGAGAGGAGCAAAATTGCGTTTACAATTCGAACGAAAGTAAAACTTGACATTTTACGCAAGATGTTTATAAAAAAAATGTGAAATTTCAAGCTTTTTCTTTTAAAACCGTTAACTCATGCGATAGGGTGCTGTGTTTCTGAGATCTAGGTCTATGAACTTGTTGCGGCAACGTTTCAATATTTTTCTATTTATTTTCAAAACTGTGCACGTATTTGCTCAATGAAAACATTTTATAATGGACACTTTGAGTGCCAGACCATTTTTGTTTATGTTTCCCTGTGTGCACAAGCACTTTTGTTTACATTTTTGATGACTATCATATATGGTAGCCATGGCCCACAGGGAAGTGCTACTAAGAGAAATAGACAACCACTATGTCTACCTCAAATAGTCTACCTCAAATCTCTGAACACGGAGCATCCCGCAACATAGGAAGGAAAACTCCGTCGAAACAAGAAGAAGAAGAAGAAGTGTTACTGAATATAAACAAACTAAAAGATGATGAAAATAGTGATTTTTAAAACAATTTTGTTTCATTTTGTTGTATTTACGAAGTAAAAGTTCTTGTATTTCGGTAATTCAGATAGTTCTAAAGGGTTACAAATTATTCTGGTTCACACACACGTCCGTACACCGTGGAGATCGCATACAAAGAGCGCGCACTTTCCTGGCTTCGGTTCCGACCCAAGCAGCAAACGTCAAACAACGCAATGCGTTTATGCCGACGGGTTAGCGTCTCCAACATTCCCCCGCTTTAACTGCGATGATACCCCTCCAACCACGCAGGCTGCTTCCTCACTCTCGTCGAGCGGCGTAGGCTTGCTTCTGTACCATCCGCAGGTGTCATCTCACGTTCCGCAAGATTTGTTGTAGTCGCTGCCGATGTTTCAGATGAGGATGCTGACACCGTTGTTCCAGACATATCCCAGGCATCTAATAACACATTCAGTGGCATTGGTTGCTGAGTTCGCCCTTCGTTGGTCTCTGCATTACGCATCCGAAGCTGGTTCACATGATAGCGCAAGGTCTTGCCATCGATTTTGACCATGTACATTACGTTACCCACGCGCTTGTCGACTACTCCAGATACCCATTCCCAGCCGTTTCGATGGTATCGCTTTGCGTAGACACGGTCGTTTATGGAGAAACTCCTCCTAGTAGCTTCGTCGGTCACCACTGGATCCGCTGGTCGAATATCGCGAAATGATGGACGCAACATCTCCAGAGACGTTCGAACCTTGCGATTTAACATCATCTCCCCCGGCGATTTTTGATCCAAGATTCTATTCGGCGTGTTCCTGTAGGTGAAAAGAAATTCATCCAAAGCCTCGTGCATCTCACCTCTACCCTCCCGAATCTTCTTGACCGCTCTCTTAAACGTGTCTACAAACCTTTCGGCTTGGCCGTTTGACTGCGGGTGGTATGGCGCAGTCCGCACGTGATGAATACCATTCTCCATACAAAAGTCACGGAACTCCGAACTTGTAAACTGTGTTCCATTATCGCTTACGACAGTTTCTGGTATACCAAACCGTGCACACAATCCCCGTAACATTTGAACTGTCGCTTGTGCTGTGGTTTGACGCGTTGGTATTATTTCCGGCCATTTCGAGTAGGAATCTACAACCAGAAAATAATACTCTCCCTCCATAGGTCCAGCGTAGTCAACGTGAATACGCTGCCAGGGGCCTGTAGTTTTTGGCCAATCTACTGGTGTGCAATGCTCTGGAGATTTCGCCGCACTTGCACACGACTGACACGTCTTCACTGCATTCTCGATTTCGCTGTCCAATTTCGGCCAATACACATACCCTCTTGCAAGCGCCTTCATGCGGCATACTCCAGGATGACCCTTGTGTAGCAGTTTTAACACTCGATTCCGAAGATTCGCGGGAACTACTACCCGTTCTCCGAATAAGAGGCATTTTCCAACCGTAGATAAGGCCTCTCGTCGTGCGAAGAATTGCTTTAGGTCTTCAGTCTTCTCTTCACCCTTTGGCCAACCATTTTGGACGAACTGGAACACCTTCCTTAACAAAGGATCTGCTTGTGTACCACGCTCCAAATCTTTAAAGTTCAACGGTAGGGCTTGAGTAGCACTGGTTACTAGATGATTAATATCATCCTCTAGCTGGATACTAGCAATGACGTAGTCCTCCTCCGGTTTCTCGTGTCGGTCCATTAACCTGGACAGTATGTCGGCATTTCCGAAATTGTCTGTCGCAACATATTCGATTGCGAAATCGTAAAGAAGTAGTGCTAATGCCCAGCGCTGCAGTCTATTTGCAGTATACAAGGGAATTCCTTTACGTGAGCCAAAGATTCTAAGGAGCGGCTGGTGGTCGGTTTGGAGGATGAAGCGGCGTCCGAACAACATGCGGTGGAACTTTGTTACTGCAAACACGATTGCAAGACCCTCGCGATCCGGCTGGCTGTAGTTCATTTCCACCTTCGTTAGAGCACGAGCAGCATGCTGAACAACCTTTATGCTACCATCTGGAAACCGATGACTGATCGTAGCTCCAAGACCTACTGATGAAGCATCCGCTGACACAATAATTTCCTTGGAAGGATCATAATGGGTCAGGAGAAGGTCTGAACTTAAAATCTCCTTAAAGCGGCGAAAACTTTTTTCGCATTCAGCTGTCCACTGGAATTCTCCGCCCTTTTTCAAAAGAAGGTCTAAGGGGTAACGCAAATCTCTCATTTGAAACACAAATTTACCGTAGTAATTTATCGCTCCCAAATACGAACGAACTTCGCTGAGCTGCGTTGGCGCTGGCATCTTCAAAATCGCTTCAATCTTTGCTGGGTCTGGTCGTATACCCTGCCGGTCTAGCAAATGTCCAAGGTATCGGATTTGGGGCTTCAAAAAGGAACATTTTTCTGCCCGTAGCTTGAAACCAAACTCCTCGATACGAATCAAAACTGCGCGTAAGTTTTTCAAATGACTTTCCTCATCAGCACCGCCTACAATGATGTCATCCATATATCCCGCGACACCTTCTAATCCGCTCAACATTGAGTCAACGATTTGCTGAAATGCACCAGGTGCTGTCTTTACTCCCGGTGGCAATCTATTGAAACGGTAAAGCCCCTTGTGAGTGTTTATCGTCAACAACTCACGGCTCCTTTCACATACCTCCACTTGGAGAAAAGCTTCTGCTAAGTCAATCTGACTAAAAACAGCTGATTTTCCAATGGCTGTAAATATGTCTTGTGGTATAGGCAACGGGTACTGATGCGGCTGAAGCGCGTCATTCAGACCTGTCGAATAGTCGCCACATATTCGGACTGTTCCGTTCGCCTTCCGTACTACCACAATCGGAGCTGCCCACTCCGAAGAATCAGTGGGTGTTATTATGCCATTACGTTCTAACCTGGTCAATTCATCTTCAACCATCGACTGCATAGCATACGCTACTGGACGTTTCGGGCGAAATACAGGATTCACGTCATCCTTCAACTGTAGACTAATTTTCATCTTATCACAACGACCAAGTTCGTTCGAGAACAACGATGGAAATTGCTGAATCACAGCTGCTGCGGCATCTTTAACACACCCAACGATGTTGCAAAAGGCATCAAGTGGCTGTTTCCAAAGCCCGAAAACATCCATACTGTCTGCTCCGAAAAGTAACAGTTCCTCTTCTACAACACGAACTAACGCTTCTTTCTGTTGTTTGTTAATCGTCATTTTGCAACAAAACTCACCTAGTAGCTTAAGCGGTGTTCCACTAGCTGTCCTCGCTGAAACGGATGCTGGACTCAATTTGGGACCTCCTATCTGACGCCATTTTCCCTGCGATATAATGGTGATATCTGCACCGGTATCCAACTGCAGTTTCAGCACGCGTCCGTTTAGCGCAGCAGTGACATACTTTCGGCCAGCCTGGATTTTGTTCACTGTCACCACCCTTACCTTCGCTTTGTTATTGCGATAGCGAGAACGATTACGGTACGCCGTTTCACAAAATCCTTCCTTGTGACCTATCTCGTTGCAGTCCTCGCATTTGTGTGACGTAAAAGAACATTCTCGTGCAAAGTGTTGCCCTCCGCACAACCAGCAACTTACTGCTTTCGCTTCCTTGCCACCTCCTTTGATGTTTTGTTGTTTCGTCTCATTCTTTCTCACTGCGTTTACCTCATGCGCAGTGTTTGAGATAAGGTTGCTATCTTGGCGCAGGTTAAGCAGGCGTTGAGCTTCACCGGTTAGCTGATCTAACGTGATTTCACTGTTGTCCTCCATCTTTGAGAGCAGCCGAACTCGTACATCAGCATCCGCATCCCGTTTTAGACCACAGACAAACAACAGACATTTTATTTCCTCCTCTGCTATCCCCGCCAACTTCGCCTCAACAACCTTTTTATTTACGCGGCACGCATACGCTCCGTACTCTTCGTGAGGCTCTTTCACTAGCTGCAAGCATTTAAACCGTTTGCACACGATGGACTCACGGTCTCCAAACAGTTTCTTCAGTTTCTCCACGGTGTTTTTGAAATCGAAGTCTTTCGGTTGTTTCGGCATGATGGAACTTATATAGCGTTCGTGCTCCGTAACGCCAATCTTACGAAGAAGAAGACGCAATTTTGCTCCGTCATCCAACCGCTTCGCATCGTCAAGAAACAAACCTTCGTATCTGCTATACCAAGCCTCGAAGTTTGTATCCTCCGTGTGGTGAAATTCTTTTATTTGCCCCGCAATGGCATCGATCGCTTTCTCCGATCCATCATCATTTTTTGTTTTCATCACCGACAATACACTGTTCAAGAGCTGCTGCTGCTGATCAAGCATTTGCTTTTGCTGGTTGAACATTTCAATTATCCATTGTTCTGAGCTTTCTTTTGCAGGTGGTTTCGACATCGTGGTATTCTCGTCGCCAGTTGTTGTATTTACGAAGTAAAAGTTCTTGTATTTCGGTAATTCAGATAGTTCTAAAGGGTTACAAATTATTCTGGTTCACACACACGTCCGTACACCGTGGAGATCGCATACAAAGAGCGCGCACTTTCCTGGCTTCGGTTCCGACCCAAGCAGCAAACGTCAAACAACGCAATGCGTTTATGCCGACGGGTTAGCGTCTCCAACACATTTCTTGTTGTATTTCCATTGTTTTGCTTTGTTTTGGTCATTTAATCGCAAAAACAACAGAGTAATGTTATGTATAGATTTTTTTTCCAATAGGATGCTTCATTGAAAAGCGATCGTGTAAACAACGTATGTTGACATTTGGATAATAATTTTACTAATATCTGCTGTACATCAGATGGTTTAAAAACTCACATTATAACTAAAATATATGTGGCTGCACTATATTGATCGAAGGTTTTAGTTATTTTGCATTTATATTCCCGATTTTCACTTTTGCAAAAAAGGGAAGCAACAAAAATTTGTCAAAACCGCATACAATTATAAAGTTGTTAAACATTTTGTTGATCTTTTTACAAATTTCATGATAATACGTCCTATCTGTTACAATATATTAAGATTTAAAGTCAAAGGTTCCTGGCTATATGATAACCGTGGCACTCAAAGTGTTAATTTGAAATTATGTTTTGTCCGTTTCGGTATACAAACACGACCGTAAATGTTCCTGCAACAAATAAACGTAAAACAAATCGATTTGTTTCTCTTGCAACAAAAATGTTTCCGCAGTATGATTTTGACAGTTCGTCCATACGATTTGGCAACAAATGTTCCCGCAACATTTTCATAGACGGGCCAAAGATTATCCACCATTTTTCCGTATTTTTAATTCCAGTCACGTATACTAATGGAATTGGAGTGCTTTTTAAATTATTGCGGGTATAACCTGTCACCTTGATTGTTGTGGCGTGGTACTGCGGACTACTCTAGAGTATAGACCATCTATTTTCTGTGACCATTCTCATTGTTGTAAATTGTTTCCTTTTTTAACGGAGCGACACCCCTGCCGCTCTGCCAAGTAAAAGGGCCTAGTAAATGTGGAAATATCAATTGTCCACTAATGTTGCGTCCCCATCTCAATACCTGCAATACCTACTGTTTTTTAAACTAGTTTGGAAATCCAACTCCACTGTCTGCCCAGTCTGGCAAACTGGTAAAGAGACATTTAAAGAAACAAAACGCACCCCCACTACTTACGTGTCCGGTCGGATCCTTCGCAACGCAGCCATTCTGAGGTAGTCGCCGTTCGAGCAGAAACCTTGCCTTTA
Source organism: Anopheles coluzzii (assembly GCF_943734685.1). NCBI lineage: Eukaryota > Metazoa > Arthropoda > Insecta > Diptera > Culicidae > Anopheles > Anopheles coluzzii. The sequence goes on from NC_064669.1 coordinate 11,173,642, forward strand.
TGCTGCCGCATTGGCGGCGCATCTCCGCCTGTAATGCCGCCTGCAGATTGTGCTCCTCGCCCGACGGTTTCTTGTTGTGTCTGTCCCCGTCCCCCAGTTTGCCGTCCTCGCCCGCAGCGCTCAGCTTCGGCAGGCGGCCCGGCGGGGTCGCGTCCAGCTCGCCTAGCCCCAGCCGCAACGTTTCCTCCAGCCGCTGGGCCAGCAGGGACGTGCGGATGCCGCCCTTGGGCGTGTTGTTGTGCTGTGCGGCCGACGCCATGTGCGGATTCGGCGGGGGTGGAATCGACCGGGGCTTCACGGGCACGGGTGGTTTTTTCGGGGGACCGGCCGTTGCCGCCGTCGCCGTCGGCACGGTTGTCGAGTTCATGGCGAGCGTCCTATGTGACACGCACAAATTTTAGAAACTACAGTCACACTCCCTCGCTCGCCCACAATCCTTCCCCCTGTCACGGAGTGGCGTCAGACGATGTTGTGCCTGCTCACGGGTTCCATGCAAACAGGCAGTGCAGGATAAGAGGATGGGAAAGCACTACTAGCACCACTGCACCAGGCACGTGCAGACCGTTTTATTGTCGTGACGTGTGAAATTGTTGTGACTGGAAAAAGTTTTATTCACTAATTTTTGGCGACTGCACACACACACAAGATTGAGATGATAGAAGACAAAAAAACCGTCGGATGTGTATCCTTTCCCTTTTCCTTTTTGCTGGTTGACTGTATGTAGATAGAGAGCCCTATATTCGAGGACCCTCGCGTATAACTAAATACCGTTCAACACGGTGCAAGCGTAACCCTTGGTGGCTACTGCGCAATCGCCACCCTTCCCAGCGCACAGAGGCATTGGGAGTGACATGCATGCATCAGGATATACGCGTTTTACGCTAGACGTCTCCCATCCCTTTGCCAGGGCTTCTTCTGCTGCTTGTGGCGGACGGCTTTCCCGTGGCTTTAATTATTCAACCGTGTGGGTGGGTGTGTGTGCGGGCTCGTGAAACATGCTAGCGGCTCGAACCATCCCAAACGCGAACCAATGCCTACGCGTCCTTGCAACGCCTTTTTTTGAATTTTAATGCTTGCAGAAAAAAATCGTTTCCATAGTAGGGTAGGATAACTTTACCAGTTTTCAGCAGCATTTAAAGTGGAAAATAAGATGTGTATCGTGGTTTTAAAATTCCAAACAAGTAAGAATAAATTATTCGAGCATAAAAGCTTTCATGAAAACCACACTTTCATGTTTTTACTGTTCTGGTTTGCTTAATCACAAAACCTGTCGAAAAAATGAAATCTGCACAATTTATTTGATATTTAGGAAAATACACAATGAAATGATGTGAAACTTCGTATATGAATGAAAAAAAACTAGGATACTTTCTCTTCAAAATTATGTTTTCAAACATTTTTTGTTTAACTTTTGTAGAATTTCACGTTTTTAACTACCCCTCCGAAAATAGGTACACTGCCGAAAACTGGTACAGTTACCCTATTTTAACCAAACCTGCGGTCACGGTTACGGTTCTGGCCACTTTCCGTTTATACCAGTTGTGCCAACGTATAATTCGTACCGCCGATGATAGCTGTCAAAGTGGCCGCTGCAGCAGTGCTGCCAGTTGAACCCGCTACAAAATTCCCTGTACGCTACGTGTAGAGAGAAAGAGAGAGGGGGAGAGAGGGAGAGAGGGAAACAAAATAGAACAACACATCAGCACCCGAAAAGCATTCCGATCAGTGCACATATTGGCGATTTTCCCCCGCAGCATAAATCGCCACTAGTGTGGCCAAAAAAACAAAAAAGAAAGTGGACATTTCCCAGCAGCAACACATACAAAGTGCCACCACACGATGGTTTTCGGTGTGGTTCCGTAAGAGCTTTGGTGCGCGTGAGTGCATATGTGTGTGTGTGTGTGTTTTTTTGCACCCGGGAGAGCTCAAATCCAGCTATTCAAACCAGATCCCGCCCCACCCACCATCCCGCAGGAGGTGTGCGTGTGTCTCGCTGGCCTGCAATGTTGTCATCAAACACACCCGACTGCCCGTAAGCGAAACAACAAAACAGTCGCCCCCACCTTGCCCGTCTGTTGCTGTTGTTGTTGTGTGTGAGCGACAGCAAGGGACACGTCATTTTTTTCGCCACACTGACAGGTGTACTTGCAGGCGTGTGTGTGTGTGTGTGTTTTTTAAACATGTCAGGCTCCTGTTTTGCCTAACGCAATCGTCTGCAATCATTCGAACGAACAGTAGTGGAGAAAGCGGAAGGGAAAGACAAAAGAGAGGAAGAGAGAGAGAGAGAGAGAGAGAGAAATAGTCCTTTTGAGGATCCTACATTCCAGCCTGGCCACCACCAAACACCCGATCAACCTCAATCAACGCCAATCCCACACATACGCGCTGCTGGAAAGGATCGAACCAGCCGGGTGCAATCTCTGTGAGTGTGTGTGTGTGCGGGGGCTCTGGGGCTAGTGTGAGCAGCATCCAACCGTGGGGAGGGAGGGAGGGGGTCGCGGGAGAACGAAGCATGATGTGGCTCGGTGGTAGCAGGTGCCATACCTTTCCGGCGCTGCTTCTGCTGCTGCTTGTCACGGTCACGGCCGTGGCGAGCGAAGCGGATGGGACGAACGTGGACAAGGTGCCGCTGAAAGCGGCAACGCCCGGCCAGCAGGAGGACAACGCAGGCGGGGAGGACGGTAAAGCGCGGCCGACGGCGGCACCGCCGACGGGCGAGCGGGTGGAGAGTCCGGTGCCGTCCGGCACGAACCAGCAGCGCAAAGCGGCCGAAGGTTTGATCGACGGGCTCGGCGGGGAGGAGCGCAAGGGCGACGCGGAGCAGCAGCAGCAGCATCCGTGGGAAAAGCTGGACCTGGACACGATCAAGCTGGTGCAGATAACGGACTTCAGCAAGGAGAAGGACAACAAGAAGATACCGGCCGTGCTGTACGACATACTGGAGGTGCAGAAGCGCCTGATCCAGAACATCGTGACCGAGATCGAGGAGATCGAGCAGCAGCAGGAGGCGGAGGCAGGGGCGCAGGGACTGGGCCCGGACAGTGCAGCCGGGCCGCCGAGCGAGGAGGCGGTCGAGGCGCAGCAGATCTACGAGCATGCGATCGGCGTGCTGAACCGGACGAAGGTGGACCGCCTGCTCGGTCACAAGCTGATGGTGGAGGCGGCCGGTAAGGGCCACCCGCTCGCCCGCAGCCACGTCGCGTGGGCCCAGCTGCTCGGCAATCCGGTCCCGCTCGACATCGAGTCGGCCAAGCGCACCTTTCTCGAGCTGGCCGCGGACGGGCTGCCCGACGCGCAGATGGGGCTCGGCTTCATGTACTCGGCCGGCATCGGGTTCAACGTGAGCCAGGCGAAAGCGCTGCTCTACTACACGCTCGCGGCAGCCGGCGAAAACTCCTGGGCCCAGATGGCGCTCGGCTACCGGTACTGGGCGGGCGTGGGCGTGCCGAACAGCTGCGAAACCGCCCTCGACTACTATCGCAAGGTGGCGACCAAGGTGGCGTCCCAGGTGACGTTCAGTGGCGGGGCGGCCGTGCACCGCATCCGGCTGCTGGACGAGGTGGACAACTCCGGGCCGAGCTCGGGCATCCTCGACAACGATCTGATCGACTACTACCAGCTGCTGGCGGACAAGGGCGACGTGCAGGCGCAGGTCGGGCTCGGCCAGCTGCACTACCAGGGCGGCCGGGGCATACCGCTCGACCACCAGCGGGCGCTGCAGTACTTCAGCCAGGCGGCGAACGCGGGCAATGCGGTGGCGATGGCGTTCCTCGGCAAGATCTATCTCGAGGGCAGCGACAACATTAAGGCGGACAACGAGACCGCCTTCAAGTACTTCAAGAAGGCGGCCGACCTGGGCAACCCGGTCGGGCAGAGCGGGCTCGGCATCATGTACCTGCACGGCAAGGGCGTCCGGAAGGACACGGGCAAGGCGCTCAAGTACTTTGCGAAGGCGGCCGACCAGGGCTGGGTCGACGGGCAGCTGCAGCTCGGCAACATGTACTACAGTAAGTGTATGACACGTGGACGAGAGAGAGAGAGAGAGAGAGAGAGAGAGAGAGAGAGAGAGAGAGAGAGAGAGAGAGAGAGAGAGAGAGAGAGAGAGAGAGAGAGAGAGAGAGAGAGAGAGAGAGAGAGAGAGAGTGGGAGAGAACTCTCGCTTTCTCGCTATTCCATTTGAAATTAATATCCATTTCGTTCACCCCACCCAGGTGGCATCGGTGTGCAGCGGGACTTTAAGCTGGCGATTAAGTACTTCAGCCTCGCGTCCCAGTCCGGCCACGTGCTCGCGTTCTACAACCTCGGCCAGATGCACGCGATCGGGCTCGGCATGATACGGTCCTGCCCGACCGCGGTCGAGCTGTTCAAGAACGTGGCCGAGCGGGGCAAGTGGGCCGACCGGCTCATGTCCGGCTACCAGGACTACCGATCGTACCGGTTCGAGGAATCCTTCATGCAGTACGCGCTGCTGTCCGAGATGGGGTACGAGGTGGCGCAAAGCAATGCCGGCTTCCTGCTCGACCGCGAGGAGGTGAACCTGTTCAAGGACCGCGGCGAGGAGCTGGTGCGCGCCCTGCAGTACTGGGGCCGGGCCGCGGCCCAGGGCTACTCGGCGGCGCAGGTGAAGCTCGGCGACTACCACTACTACGGCATGGGCACACTGATCGACTACGAGATGGCTGCCTCCCACTACAGGTGAGAGTTGGTGGGAAACGGGTTGGGCCAGCATTTCGCAAGCCGTGCGAACGCTTCACTCGATTCCGATTCTGGAATCAATTCCGATTCTGGGCTCAATTCCGATTCTGGAATCGAGTGATCTACTAGTACGAGCTCGGAATCGAAACTACCCGGTTGTGGTTCCGTGTTAGGAATAACTTTAGGAATCGTTTCCGAACCTGGATTTGATTCCGATTCTGGAATCAATTCCTATTCTGGATCCGATTCCAATTGCGATTTCTATTTCTATTCTGGAATCAACTCCGATTGCGGAATCTATTCCGATTATGGAATCTATTCCAATTCTGGAATCGAGTGATCTAGTAGTAGGAGCTCAGAATCGAAACTACCTGGTTCTGGTTCCGTGCTAGGAATAACTTCTGGATCCGATTCCGATTCTGGAATCTACTCCAACTCAGGAATCGTTTCCGAACCTGGAATTGATTCCGCTTCTGGAATCTGTTCCAATTCTGGAATCAATTCCGATTGTGGAACCAATTCCATTCTAGAATTGATTATGATTCTGGGATCCATTCCGATTCTGAAATCAATTCCGATTCTAGAATCGATTCTGAATGTGGAGCTAAACCGATTCCGATTTCGATTCCAATTCCACAGCCGATTCCGAAGCCGTCTCCGATTTCGGAATCGGCTCCGCAATTGGAATCGATCTGGTATCCGTAATCAGCTTCGGGATTCAGAAATTGAAATCAGAAATTTTTGAAACAAAATTAGTCCCGAAATTTCCAATCGTTTACAAGTAAATTTAGGTTCTTGGCGGCTATCGATAAAATCGTAGCTGCAGTGGCCCCAAACGCCTGTTCTCATGAAGATCTTCTTCTTGTATTTGGCGTAACGTAACGCGTAACGCGGGCATGCCGGCCTTTACAGGCTTTCAAGACTTAATTCATTACCACGCAACCGGATAGTCAATCCTTGCTACGGGGGAACGGTCCATTCTAGGCTTGAACCCATGACGGGCTTGCTATTGAGTCGTTTGAGTTGACGTCTGCACAATGGGACCGTCTTCTCATGGAGATACCGAAATCGAATTTCATTCCGGGGCCGATTCTGATTACGAAGCCGACCCCGATTCTGGAGCCGAATCCGGATTCGATTCTGGAGCCGATTTCATATTAGTTTCCGGAGCCAATTCCGAATTCGTTACCGGAGCCGATTCCGGTAACTGATTCCGGATCTACTCTCCGGAATCGATTCCACAAACAATCGGAGCTAGTCAGAATCGATTCCGATCAAAACTTCATTTTTCGGATCACTATTGCATCACTATTAGCCTCTTAGCGTTATACTTTAACTTGCTGATCTAGCGGACCCAACAAAAAAAACCTTTTACCTTTTTCAACTAACTCAACCCACCCACAGGATGGCTTCCGAGCAGCAGAACAACGCGCAAGCGATGTTCAATCTCGGCTACATGCACGAGCAGGGGCTCGGTATGAAGAAGGACATTCATCTGGCGAAGCGGTGCTACGATTTGGCCGCGGACTCGAGCGTCGACGCGAAGGTCCCGGTAACGCTGGCCCTCATCAAGCTGCAGCTGCTCTTCAAGCTGGAATCACTGAAAGAGGTAAGTCGTCGTCCGCTCGGCTCGGCTTTGCCATTCCACCAAACGATTACTAACGCATGCCGATTTCACTCCCCTCCCCGCTGTAGACGCCGTTGAAAATCATCTTCAACCTGGATGAAAATATTGCCTCGAACTGGGACCTGTACCTGATCACGGTCATCACGATACTGTGCGGTGCGGTGCTGTACTTCCGGCGCCCAGTACCGCGTGCCCCACCGGCACCGAACCAAACCGGTGCCGCCACCACCACTGGTGGCAGCAGCCAGCAGGCACCGCCGTCCCCGGCCAGGACCGACCGCGATGACGCACCAGCAACGCCCGCCGCCCCGTCCGGGTCCACCGGCGAGCAGGAGCACCGGGCAGCTGCCAGCGCCAGAAATGCAACAGCAGAAAACCGGGCAAATCGCAATACCGAGCCAGCAGATGCCACGTTAAATGAAAACGTTGAGTAGAGAGGCACATATAGAGTACGGCCGAGAGAGAGAGAGATAGAGAGGAAAGTAAGGGCCAACTTTAAACTATTGTAAATAAATGTGATATTACCTTTTGTTTCAAAATAGTTATCACACAAACAACACACACACACATAGTCACACCGACACAGCTGTAAGGTAAATGAAGAGAATCACTCGTGTGTAATTTTGTTTTTCTTCTTTTTTTTGGTGATTTATTCCGAAACTTTTTCTTCATCGTACACAGTGTGTGTACACGTGCTTCAATGTTTCATGTGTACACTTCTTCTTCTTCTTCTACAATGTGTAACACGTCCTAACAATATACACAGGCTCTTTTGGGTCTTACTCAGTACACTAGGCAGCCGGATAGGGGGTCCGGTCCATTCTAGACTTGAACCAAAGGCGGACATACTGTTAAGTCTGTGCCACGGGGCCGACCCATATGTGCCGTTCGAATGGTGTCAGTGTATCATGATTAAATAGCAATTGGTATGTTATTTAGTACCTAGCCGAAAGGAAACAATAACTGCTCGCCTACCTTTGCTCTACGACGGGAGGAAAAAACAGTTATATTATCACCTGTACAGCGAGAAATGAATGTAAAAAGACTGATTTAGAACAGAGACGACCGTGTATTTATTTCCAGAGGCGTGATCAAAAAGTTATGGACGACATGGGTGTTGCATATTTTTCCTTCTGTAGTTTACCCTAAAGCTCAGCTCCGTTATCGAAAAATATTTCAATCAGTTTTAGCGTCCTATTTTCAGCGTAATCAGTGCAATTGTTGCGTTGTTGACGCGTGTGTAGAAATCGTGATGGGGAATAGAAATAGAACAAAAAAAAAAGTAGCCTCCCTCCTAAACGCATCCCTCCCTTCGTCCAACTTAGGCGAAATAATTCAAATTAGCCTTCTTCTTCGACTGCACCTCCATGATCGCGTCCATAAAGTCCTCGTGTATGACGGACACGGCCGACCGGCGGAGCGCAATCATGCCCGCCTCGACGCACACCGCCTTGCACTGCGCGCCGTTAAAGTCGTCCGTCGACCGGGCCAGCTCCTCGAAGTTCACGTCCGGGCTGACGTTCATTTTGCGCGAGTGGATCTGCATGATGCGGGCGCGCGCCTCCTCGTTCGGGTGCGGGAACTCAATCTTGCGGTCGAGACGCCCGGACCGGAGCAGGGCCGGATCGAGAATGTCCACCCGGTTGGTGGCCGCAATCACCTTGATGTCGGCGGTCGAGCTAAACCCATCGAGCTGGTTGAGCAGCTCAAGCATCGTACGCTGCACCTCGCGGTCGCCCGCCTTCTCCGAGTCGAACCGCTTCGTGCCGATCGCGTCCAGCTCGTCGATGAAGATGATGGCCGGCGACTTTTCCTTCGCGAGCGCGAACGCATCGCGCACCAGCTTCGCCCCGTCACCGATAAACATCTGCACCAGCTGCGGGCCGGCCAGCTTCAGGAAGGTGGACTTGGTCTGGGCGGCACAGGCGCGCGCCAGCAGCGTTTTGCCCGTCCCGGGCGGCCCGTACAGCAGCACACCCTTCGGCGGGTGAATGCCCAGGTTCTTGAACTTGTCCTTGTGCGTCATCGGCAGCACGACCGCCTCGATCAGCTCCTGGATCTGCTTGTCCAGCCCGCCAATGTCCGAGTACTGCTCGGTCGGCCGCTCGTCCACCTCCATCGCCTTCACGCGCGCATCGTACTCGGCCGGCAGCGTCTCCAGTATCAGGTACGAGTCCTTGTTCACGCCGACCAGATCGCCCGGCTTCAGCTTGTCCGAGTCGACCAGCCCGATCACCGGCAGGAAGTAGGTCTGGCGGGTGGACGTTTTGATGACCGCACACTTACCCTTGCGCTGCGAGTCGAGCACCACGACCGCCCCGTCGTCCTCCTCCTCCTGCGGGTCCACGTCCAGCAGCTCGATCACGTTCGACACCAGGTACGGGAGCGTTTTGTTCACCTTGATCTTCTCCGTGTTGTCCTTAATCTTTTCGTTCTGCGTCTGCAGCTCGTGATTGATGCGCACCACCTCACTCTTCATGATTTTGATCTCGTTGTCCATCAGCCGGGTGCGGCTGACCAGCTCGTCCGTCGACATACGCAGCACCTCCTCGCCGAGCTCCTCCGAGTCTTCCCAGATTTCACGATCCTCCAAATTTCCGGCCATTTTTTAACACACTCTCTTTTTACCGCACTTGCACGGAGTTGATGGAGCAGGGGTTCCGGGATTTACGTTGATGCGGTTGATTGTGATCGGTGTACCGTCTTGCGCTGTGTCTTCGCGTTCCTAGTTCTGGTGCGAAGCCTCTTTCCAGTGCAAGTCGCTGTTCGCAAGATGACTATTGAAATTCGCTGCTCCGACGCTGTCAACTATGATTATATTTGCGATTTCTGTGTGGCAGAAGAAAGGCCCCCGCTACACTTTTGCTCACTCACGCTGTCCGGTTGCCTTGCCGTATGCTTCCTTGCCCCTTCGCCCCATAAACGGCACCGCTTTGACAGCGATGATTTGCGTACGCGCGTTTACACCGCGCAGTTGAGCGATCCCGCCCGTTGCTCGGTTCGGACCAGAGTGACCAGAAACAACGATTCCTACCGATTTTTGAAATGCTTACCAATTCACAGATGAGCACCCTAAAACTACCGGTTATTCATTTTCCATACCGGATATCACAGATTTTTTCGTAACCGTAGCAATAGACGATGCGCAATCTCAGATTGCGCATATATTTATCTGTCAAACGGCCCGATTTGATATATTTATCTGTCAAAAAATATTTATATATCTCGGACATATAAATCTCGAAAATTCATGCGCAATCTTAGCGCAATCTTGGATTAATACGTTTGTTTACATATAGCGGTAGGTATTGAAACGAAAAAATATGAGATGAGCGTTGATTTTTGAGCCAAAAATCTAATTAAATTTTGATTACAGCCATGGAGAACGAATCGCCGAACGTGCCGAATCGCCGGAACTATATAAAATTGGTAAATATATAATCATTCTGTTTTTTATACCGGTGTTTTTGTAGTGGAAGCAATGCTTGGGTTTTTTTTTTGTAGCTTTATTTTTCCTTAAATGATATATGTTCAGTGTTTGTGATTTGTGTATGCGGTTATACTAAAGAAATTTAGAAATATGGGCAACAATTGAATTATTATTAAATTTCGATTATTTTCCGGCTTGGAAAAAAAAACAACACCGCTGCTGCTTCTCCAGCTACCGGCAATTTTTTTAAACGACAGCTGCTTTGCAGTTTGTTAAAAAAAATTGTAAAAATTGTAGATTGTTAAAAAGTCAAATTGTAAAAATTGTAGATTGCAAAAATTGTAAAAAAATTAAATTGTAAAAATAGTAAATTGTAAAAATTGTACTAATTTAATGTACCTAGCTAGTCTTTATTGTTACAGGAATAAACCATTGAACTGAAATGTTTTATTTGTACATTGCAGCTCTTTGAGAACTGACCTGGCTGTACCACGGGATGTTATGTTTCTTATTAGTCCGCATACACTAATAATCGTTTGGAATTCTGGAATGTAGGTTATGCGGTTTTGGTCTTCTTCCAACAGGAAATCTTTCTTATATTTCGGAATACCAACTATTCCTGCTGGCCCTGCTTTCCTGCACCATTTTTGCTGCAACCTCTACCCCAACTGCTACAATGGAAGCTATTGCTGTTGCCGCTGCGATTAAAAAAAACTTTCTTATTTTTACAGGAACGTTTATGTATATTTAAATATTTTATATTACAGCTCTCTCGAGTTAGAGGACTGATAATGGAAGAAAACTGCTGCATCTTCCGGGCCATCAAAATAATAACGGGGTCATGGGGATGGTGAATGAATAGAGTCGAGATTAATCGTTTTTTTATTATTGATTTGCTTCCAGAATGTTGAGAAAAGCCTTCGGCTAATTGCCGAGGTGGAACGACGGCCTGCTTTATGGCAAAAGCGGTCGGAGTTCTACAAAAACGGTATTCGGCGAAGGGATGCGTGGACCGAGATTGGTGGACTCTTGGACCTCACCGTCGAAGAGGCGAGCTACCAGTGGAGGAAGCTGCTGACCAGCTACAGGACTTATAAGTCCAAGCTGCGTAAAAGTCAGCAAAGCGGAGCAGGTACTAATCAAATTTAAAATAATATGAAATTGTTCAATGACATAATTTTATCATTCGTAGCGGCTGAGGACGTCTTCCACCCAAGATGGTTCGCCTTCGACGCGATGAGGTTCCTCGATGATACCATGAAGGACGGCACGCATCTCGATACGGTAAGTTGTTTTGTTATTTATCTGTAAATTTTATATTTCACTGCGAGTTAAGGGCGGTCCTGTGGCACAGCAACAACATGCCCGTCATGGGTTGAAGCCTCATATGGACCGTTCTCAAACGATCGCAAATAAATCGTTTTATCTGAATAACTTGCCAAGCGTGATTCACGTTGAACCATTCTTTCATCTAAACAATGGTGGGTGGACAATGCAAAGGTACAAGTGTACTAACGACGATGTGGGTTAGCATATTATTCATATAATGTATAATTGCATGTAATCTACGCACATTCTACGATTTAATAACTACTAATTAGCTTAATAATTGACACATACAAAGAGTTGTATTGCATTAATGATTAAGTTGGTTATTATACTTAAGATCATGTGCAATGTGTAAACGTATATTCAACAAGTCGTTTGGCGTGCGACAGGGTATGCCTTGTAGTCCGCTCATTGTAGCTGGAGCTCTCTCGCCTTCTACAAAACGCCCATTGACGACCCTGTCAAAAGATGAAGGGCGAGTGTATGTATTGCGTGAAGCACTCTGTCGAAGAAAATTATGGAGATATATTGTTGTCATAATAACCGTTTTAGCATCTTCTGGCTCTAGCAGAATCGGGCTTTTATAAATGCGGAAACGGTTGGCTAAAATCCCGAACACATTTTCAACGATCATTCGAGCACGAGAGTGACGTTTGTTGAAAACTCTTTCAATTGTCCCTTCCGCATGCATGCCTCCAAATGGTCGAATGCAGTACCTGGTAAAAGCAAACGCTTTATCGCCTAAAAGAAAGTAAGGTACTCGCATTGCATATGGAACTCGCAGTGGTTCAGGTTCCGGTACATTCAAACTGTTGTTTTCCAGCCTCTGGTATAAGCGTGTGTTTTTAAATACACCTCCGTCAGATATTCCACCTTTTCCTCCAATATCTGCATGTAACAAGTTGTAATCGGCATCTACTACCGCAAGTAAAACAATGCTGAAATAATGTTGATAGTTGTAATACTCTGATCCACTATTACTAGGCTTTTCCACTTGTACGTGTTTGCCATCAATGGACCCAATTGCATGCGGAAAATTCCACCTTTGTTCAAACTTTTTTGATTTCTCCTTCCATTCTTCTGCTGTGGACGGCATCTGAAATGATAATAACACATACAAAGATAAATTAATTATATATTTCATAAATTTAACTCATATGTATTGCTCGTCGTTGGATATCAATGCAACCTTATTTATTTTGTAACTTTTTGATTATGCTATCTCATTATTTTTTATCTCTCTTTTCAGTTCGATGACGACCTAGAACAAGACACCTCCACCCAAGCCCACCCAATCCCTTCTTGTTCCTATTCCTCAATTCCGCCCCAACCAACAATCCCAGCACCAACAATCCCAGCACCAACAATCCCAGCACCAAATCCAGCACCAACAACAGCACGAACTACAGCACCAACTACAGCACCAACCCCAGCACGAACTCCAGTACCGATCCCAGCACCAATCCGAGCAACAACAACTCCAGCACCAACCCCAGCACAAACCCCAGCACCGACCCCAGCACCGACCCCAGCACCAAGCCCAGCACCCACTCCAGCGATGGAAAATTATTTGTCCATGTTTGGCCAGTGGGTGGGGGCATGGTTAATCCATTTACCACCAGACCAACAAAACGATGCCACTAATCGTTTGCGGCAGACGATGCTGGAGTGGGATCTGGAACACAATAAAAAATAAAATAAAAAAAATTACAAAAACATACCTTTACATAGCTCCGCAAATGTTTATTTAAACAAGCACACACATCCTTTACAATTTTGGCAATCGATGATTTAGAAACCTAAAATTATACAATACTCATTAAAATCCGAACATTTCATTTTAATTCGTTCAACATTAGGCTCTTGCATCGTTTTCGATTGCTAACTTCTCTTCACTTGCTTTTGTCCGAAAAAGTTTTATCAGTCCTGCGTACGGGGAGACGGTTTGTATGAGATTCGATGTTGCCACGGTGCTGCCATGGAAAAGACCGACGCCACTACCGTCTCCAATCGGACCGCCGAAACAAGAAAAAAAACAAAACATACTTACCCGAAACAAGTATTGCAAGCTTGCAAATGTCTCCCCCGTTGCCAAATACCGCAATGTTATTAAAAGCCTTTCTTGGGCCGTGATCGCTTCTCGCATATTTGTATCCATGCGGCTTATTTCTGGACCGACCAAGGCATAAAGACGATCGAAATCTTCGTGTTTCATCCGCATAAAATTTTTTATCGTATCGTTTACCATTTCGGCCTTGATGTCGTCCAACAGACGATTTCCATCCTGTCTTCTGCGGAAGAAAACTGGTCGCATCCACCACCGACGGTTTCGCCGAAGACGCCGGTTGTAATTATGATCGTTGTTTGATAAATAATCACTCATGGCTGGAAAATGAAGCTGCTTACGGATTAACACGTTCAGTTGTGGCGGAAGCCAAAACAAAACAACACAACGCATGCAAATGACGTTTATAGGCCAGGGTTGGCTTCGCGGAAACGATATATTTTTTGACAGATAAATATATGCGCAATCTGAGATTGCGCATCGTTTATTGATACGGTAAGATTCACCAGATTGCGAAAATGTATGGGATTTGACAGACGCATGCGTTAACGACGCACAACGCAGCGTCAAAGTAGAAAATTTTCTATTTCGTCGCACGTCTTGATGCGTCTGTCAAAATGGTTTTACTATACCCAAATAACCAAATCGTCCTTAACCCACTGTAAAACCACTTCAAACCCAAGTGGGTTTGTGGTGGTCGATTCAGTCGTTAACCCACCAAATTTTAGAACAATCGGAGCTGCCAGTTCCGATCCGATGTATTTATCTTGCCCACCCTTAACCCACCTTTTCCAAAAATGCTTTGAGGAAAAGTTTGGTCAAGAGTTGGCTAAGGTCAATATGCTGAACAGGATTTTAACTCTTCGATTGATTACATTCATTCACTTGCATCACTGCACTTAAAGTTCCGCAATATTATTAGTCTATAAACTATGCACTGGAACGGTGCAAATGGAAGAGTTCGATCGCAAGTAAACAAACACACATATACACATATTACACATGAATGTTTTACAACAAACCAACTTAAACACACATGTTTAATTGCTTCCTTTGCACAATTAAATAATGTTGTATCGCTTACACTTTTACTCTTTATTTTAACTTATTCGTACAATTACATTATTTGTTCACACTACCAGCAACGTCCGTACTCCATCAAGGTTCGTAGGAGAGAGCCTCGAACTCTCATCTCCTTGCACCCACGTACCTACGATCGAGCCCCGAGTGGCACTCACCACTTCGTCCCCATGGGTCGGCAACCTATATTATCGTATACAACAAATAACATTTTATTACAGGTGAAACATGTTGAGCAAATAAATTGCCCGTGCATAAAAAACTAACTTCAACAACATTGAAGTGGCTGCTTCTGTGGCCGTGTGGCTTAACCCATCAAACTGATAGTTTTTTAGCTTTGTTTGATGGAACTGGATTTTTAGTACAAGAAATTGGTGGCGTTTTCGGTATCTTGGTTATATGGGAAGAACCGAGATCATCGCGGTACCACGAAAATCGCGTATGACTTGAGTTGTCAGTTATGTTATAAAATCTGACATATAGGCGAGATAATCGCGGTTCGTGTATGGAACCATCCGAAGTCTGGTGACAATTGAATGTGCCAGAAATGAAGAAATATTTTTCTATCAATTTGCGAATCTAATTATTTATTTCACATAGTTTATGCAAAATAAAATACAAAACTCATTTCTCGACACGAGTTTTCACACAAATCCGCCAGAAAAAGTAAACTACCGCGCAAATCTCAGCAATACCGAAGTTGGGTATCTCTGCGAAACAGCAGGCGCGATTGGAGGCGCGGAAGATTTGACAGCTCTACTGTTCTACAACTGTTATAAAAAAGGCGCGAATTTCGCGGTACCGCGACGATCTCGGTTCGTCTATTTCCAGCCTTACGTGTGTAAATTTGGTTCCCAACTCTACGGTTAAAATGTTGGTGCTCCTACCGAAAACCTTCTAAAGAATCTGGCTACACTGGTTCGGGAATTGGGAAATCCTTGAACCCCCTATTGTCAACTCTGTGCTACACGCGTCACCTGTCAACAAGCTGTCTTGTGTTGTTTTTCTGTTGTTTGATAAAAAAATGCCTCCGTTTCTAGCACGGTGATTAATTTATTTTGTTTTTACTTTGCCGACGCGTGCATGACGAAATCTCAGCTCAACATTAACGACGGAACCCCCAACCCCACAACCGGCACCACAATTAATCACCACGTGTTTTTGTTGTTGTAGCTATTATATCGCATCGACACTGAATTAAAGCAGCCGGGTCTGCTCTGCCTCGCAAAGGAGCCGTATTGTGCATAAGTGGGGATTGCCAGGCAGCGCGTAAAGACAACCGCTCAAGAATATCGTAACAAAAAAGCCAACGCATCAGGATGACGGTACCGTAACCAACCGTAGCTGTTGGCTTAATTTCCATACTTCCTATTGATTGAACCTTCCCAGTTCCACGTGTGTGCCGCCTGCTTACGTGTTTTAGAAGCATCATTTTGTCTGTATCATTTGCCTGCCTTTGCAACCGTGTCCCTCGCTGTGTATGTGTGCGTGTGTGTGTGTGTCCATACCCACCAACCATCACCCAACCCCACCCCGTAGTGTAGAGAGTGTGTGTGTGTTGTGCTCATCTTCCGATATAGCTAAAAACTTTCACTTCTTCTCGCAATCTCTTTTTAAACATTTCCAACCTGTTTGCTGTGTTTCACACCATTTCATGCTAAACCGCAGCAACAGCAAGGCCAGGTATGGACCGGGTGGGCGAAGGGAGGGTTGGGGAAAGTGCCTAACTCACTGTGTGAAGTGTGTTTCGCTCTTCGCAGTGTCCCGTTCCGTTTTTTTGCCGGAGTGCCGCACCCGCTTTCTCAGCCATTAAATAGCATTTTTGTTTGTTCTTCCTTCCAAATTTTCCCCATTTCCCAAGGCGATGTTTGCAAGAATCACCTTCTACCCGTCACTGTTCTACAACGTGATGATGGAGAAGATCACCGCCCGCCACTGGTACGATCGGATCGACGAGAACGTGATCCTCGGTGCGCTACCGTTCCGGTCGGTGGCGCAGGAGATGGTGCAGAAGGAAAACATTAAGGCGGTGGTGTCGATGAACGAGGACTACGAGCTGTGGGCGTTCTCGAACAACAAGGCCCGGTGGGCCAAGCTGGGCGTCGAGTTTCTGCAGCTCGAAACGACCGACATCTTCGAGTCGCCGTGCCAGGAGAAGCTGTGGAAGGGGGTGAACTTTATGAACCGGTTCCTGCCGGCCAACGATCGGATGGCCCTACTGCCCGCCGCCCCCGGGGAGCTGGCCGAACCGGGCACGATCTACGTACACTGCAAAGCGGGCCGGACGCGCAGTGCCACGCTCGTCGGCTGCTACCTTATTATGGTGAGTATAAAGGGCGGTTTAACCACCCCGACGAAAGGCTTTTTTTATTGCCAGTTTTGCTCGAAAAAATTTGTTCAAAATTTAGGAAAATTTATAAAAAATCGATTAAATATTGCTTGAAAACAGTAAGCTATATTGCTACACTACGAGCACATTATTCCTGCAAAAAAAAAAAATTTGCCAAATTGAAGCCGTTTGCTCGCAAAATAACAAACAAACTATTGAACAAACTAGTCAATTTGGCCAGGTTACAGGGCGGCGCAAATAAATTTCAAAGATCCCCTTTACTTTTAAAAGTACGTCAAAACAAATGGCCTCAAAACTATTGTTGATTAAATTTGATTCATATTCATGAACCTGAATGAATGCTTGAAATGATTCAACGAATCTGAATATCGGTTGCAAAAATGCATCGAAAGATTCATATATCTCCAAAGACTCACGAATCTCTAGGGATTCATACATCTCCACAGATTCGTAGAGCTTGAGCTTCTCATTATTATTCTACTTGGCGTAACAACCTACGTGGTCATGCCACCCTATACAGGCTTTCGAGACTTCTTGGCAAGTACCACGCAACCGAATAGTTTGTTTTGCTACTGGAAGAGACGGTCCATGTGGATCGCGCAAATTCAGTATTTAGAATATCTTATATCTCTAAAGACTCTTGAATCCCTGGAGATATATGAATGTTAAAGGATTTATGAACCTTATAGATTCATGTATCTTTCGAGATTCATGAATCCTTGGAGAACCATGAATCTTTGGAGATTCATGAATCTTTGAAGAGTCGATTCGAGATTCGAATCACTTATCACTGGTTCATATGAATGAATCTCAACGAAAGATTCATGAAACCCAATTAAAATGAGGTACTCATGACGACCCCTTAAGAGACCCAAAAATTGAAACCAAAGCCATATAGGTACTGACACCAATACATTAAATAATCCTGGTTCAAAAACTGCACATGACCTAATGCCAGCTTTGGATCTGATGCTGAATCTATACCTGTCCTGGAACTGATCATGATCACTCATACTAGTTCAGGAACCAATACTGGTCAAACCGGTCCAAGAACTGATCATGTACCCATATCTGCCCTGGAACCTATCATGAACTCATCCTTACCCTGGAACTTATCATGAACTCATACCGGTCCTAGATCCTAAGATGAACCCATACTTGCCTTGGCAAATTTCAATAAAAATCCAATTTCAGTTTACAAACCAGTAAATGAGAAGCGTAAGAATAGTGTTTCGGCGTAGGAATTAGCGAAGGAAATCAGCGTAGAAAATAAAAAAAAAATATTGTAAAATTTGTATAGTGATTTCTATGTTATATAATATTATTACCTCATCCTTGTACGCATCTTATTGCCCATTGGCGCATTAACGGTTCGTTTATTTTTCCCACAATTTCCAGAAAAATGGCTGGAGCCCGGAGCAGGCAGTGGAACATATGCGCCAGTGCCGGCCGCACATACTGCTCCGCAGCAAGCAGTGGGAAGCGTTGCGGTTATTCCACCAAACGAAATGCCCCCCGCCAAAGACACCAACGTAGAGCTCCAGCGCACAGCCACACGCGGACGGACTCCCAAAAGGCATCCCCCGGGCGACCGGTGGAACAAATGCAACGAACTCGAGTGGGGGGAGGATGGAAAACAGCAACGCCTTTTGCGCCACGGTGAGCGGCTGGTTGGCACGACCAACCTGCGCCGTGCGTCCATTATACTATTGTAGCATGATATATTTATAACGCATCACAAGCTAAGAAAAGGCTGGCAAACGTGATCGTTGGCCTGGATAGATTGCGCGGTTTTGTTTGTGTTTGTGTAAAGCCAATTTATTCTGATCGCGCGGTTTGTTAGTTCAATTTGCTCAGGGTGGCGCGTGGCGCGCGGTAAAGGAAAAAGGATATAATGTACAATAAATTTGGTTTGTGTTTTGTATTTAATTTACTGATCTCTTTTGTTTCCTCCGTCAGGCGTTCGCGTTCAACTAGTTACTAAAGGTAATAATCGTTAATTTGTTCTTCCCACCGCTGGCCGCTTCATTCCTTCGCCTTGGTCGACCAGATCTTGCGCACGAAGCCCGCGATGCCGATGTCGTTGTAGTTGAAGTAGAACAGCCCGCCGAGCGTGGCGGCGGACACGAGCAGCAGCAAACCGTGGGCCAGCTTCGGGACAGTGGTGCCGAACAGGATCGGGCGCACGTAATCGGTGACGATCGCTTCCAGGCCCCTGCGCAGAATAAACAAAACAAAACAAAACAAACGCCCGCGCAGTTAGCGACATGACCATCACCCGTACCCCGTAAGCGAAGCTTACCAGTGCTGGTGCATCACGACGCTGACCGCGATCAGGGTGTCGCCGACCTGGGACGGGAACATTAGCCCGACCGGGATGACGCCGAGCAGCGCGACCGACAGGGCACGCTCGGCATTCCACAGCGTAACGTGGCTGCCACCGCTGGAACACCGCACGGGCGAGACGGCAAAGTGGCGCACGGTGGTGCTGGCGAGCGGCTGCGCTTTGCGGGCAGCGGGCGCCACCAGGCTGCCGGTGAACATTGCTACCCTAGGCAGGGCCGCCGACTGGCCCGAGACGAGCGTGCGGGCGAACGCCATCGCTGAAATAAACCAGGACCCATAAGTAACCCGTCGAGCATGGGCACTAATTATGTAATAACTACGAGACAGGGGGAACGGGGCAAGCTGTGTTGCAATAGCTGGTTCGCCCTTTCGCAAATGGCCGCAGCTTACCTGGCTTCGACAGTGTGCCGCGCAGGATACAGTTGGCCATCGCTTTTTTCTTTAGGAGGCACAGATGCTCGGCAGGGATTCACTTACGACCGAAACTTTCGTCGTCACACCACAAACACGCACGCGACGAAGTGTTGAAGCAAAACAAATCGGCGCTCGAAAAGGGGTTGATATTTTCGTTTCGCTGCTCCAGCCCAAAGCTTCCACAACTGACGTACGCAGTGACGTTTGACGTTTGTGAGTGATGTTTGCCTTTGCCCGGTGCAAGGTGTATGTAGAACGTACGACATATTCCTACACCTCGTTCCCATGGCAAAAGCTCCAACAAAAATGTTTTGGTCACATTGCCTTTCGGTGAATGCGCTACTACAACGTGATAAATTTCACATCGCGTAGATAAAAGTAGCTCAATTCCCTCCATTCTCACCTTTTTTGTTGATAAACATAAACAAAATTATTTAAAATGAGTTAGGCATGGGTTTGTAAACATGGTGCGGCAACATTTCTGGATTTTTTCAATTTATTTCAGAGACTGTGCACATATTCGCTCACAAAAGTGTTTTAAATTTATGTTATTACCCAAATAGTTAAAATTGCTTAAGCAGCTAATTTTGGCAAGCTAAAGATCGCTGCTTGAATTCGCCTTTTGCAGTAGATAAACAGCATCAAAGTTCCAGGTGGATCTTTAAAACAGCGCTTAAGCAGCTTCCTTATGCCACGGTGCCAGGGATTATTTTTCATTGCGTTTTATTTTCAAGCAAGGCGTCATCAATGAAACAAACAACAAGATTTGTTTCGTTTAAGCACATGTGTATATTTTTAAATCCTTAATATTCATAAATTATACATAATATCACACAATTAACACTTAAGCAATTCCGGCTATGTGGGAACTGTCACACGCAGCAGGTGTCAAATTCCATACATTTTCAGAAAACGCACGAACGCCCACATCAGCGATTACCGCTACCTTAATCAGCTACACAGTACGACATTGGCACGTTTTTTCTTAAACGGCCTCAAATCAGCTATAAGGTAGGAGCTGCTTATTTGGAATGTCTCTCATAATATAATGCGGACGTCACACGAAGCGTAAACTTTGGCCTAAATTTGATTTCAGCCATATACAGGCGGTCCCCGAGATACACGGTACCTCTTATACGCGGATTCGGAGATACGCGGTTTTCAAAATTTGACAGTTCTTTGAGCAAATTGTACTGATTTGACACATCCATTGTGAAATATCAAGTAATTTCCGTATTGATCGAATGTAAAATACCATTGAAAAAGGTTTAAAACTGTTCAGTTCATTAGATACATATCAAATAATTAATTTGGTGGCTAAAACCACCCCCTACTTGCAAAATTGCACGAAAATTAGCGATATTTTAGCTGGAAATCGCGAGATTCGACTTACGCGGAAATTCGAGATACGCGGTATTTTGCGGCCGTTTTCGGTCCCCAATAACCGTCCCAAATAACCAAATCGTCCTTAACCCACTGTAAAGCCACTTCAAACCCACGTGGGTTAGTGGTGGTCTATTCAGTCGTTAACCCACCAAATTTTAGAACAATTGGAGCTGTCAGTTCTAACAAGATGTATTGACCTTGCCCACGCTTGCCCCACCTTTTCCAAACATGTTGACGAGAAAAAGATGCATCGAGTGCGGGCTAAGGTCAACATGCTGAACATGATTTTAACACATCGATTACTTCAACACATTCACTTACATCAGAGCATAGCTTCGGCAATATTATTGATATATAAACTGTGCACTGACCAGCGCAATGAAAGAGTCCATTTGCAAATAAACAAACACACGCATCCCCATCTTACACAAATATGTTTCACAACAAATGAACTTAAACACACAAGTTTTATTGCTTCCTTTGCACAATTTAACACATTTTGGGTAGATACATGTTGAGTAAATGAATTACCCGGCATAAAAAACTAACTTAAACAAACTTTGAAGTGACCACTTCTGTAGATGTGTGGTTTAACCCACCAAACTGACAGTTTTTTGGCTTTGTTTGATGCAACTGGATTTTTAGTACAGGAAATTGGTGGCGTTTTCGGTATCTTGGTTATTTGGGGTGTATCTCGGGGACCGCCTGTAACTCTATAATATTTTGACAGGTACACTCTTAAAAAATTTTGCCGAATCTCGGTTAATTTTTGCCGAGATCTGCACAACTGAGATCTCGGCAAAGATCTCGGTAAAATTTCTGTTGCCGACATCTCGGTTAATGTCATTTTGTTTTGACGTTTACGTTTAACCGAGATTTTCGATTAGAGCAAATCGAGATTTCGGCTAAATATAAAAACATTTTATTTTTATTTTATTGATTTTATTTGCGTATCAAATGGGTTTTTTTGATGTGATGGAAAGCGTTGGGACAGGCGCCGATTCAACCGCCGGATGGGGCACAGCGTTTGGATGTGGTACCGGTACAGGAAAATGAGCCGGACAAGGAGCGGGCACTGATACAGGCACGGTTCTGTAGAGCGGGCAGAGTGAAACAAGTCTGAGTAAACCCATTTTAGATTTCATGTGATCGAGTGTTGATACTTACCTCGTGTAGGTGACCGGAAATGAATCCTGGAAGTCTGAACGGTCTGGCAAAGGTTGAACCAACCGGATTAGCTTCCACATCTGATCCTTGAATAGGGACTGCTCCGAGCAACGCTCTGAAGAGCACCGGTTGCGTGCGCTGATGGAGTTTCCTAACACCAACCCCGCTCCATACCTGCGCTCGATCGCACGCTACTGATTCTCGTTTTTTTCACGCTGAGAGACTCATTTTCACTTTTTTTACATTTTTTATTTTACATCACAACATCACTACGAAAGGTTTTCGTTTCATTAGCACGAGATTAACAGAATGGCGAATGACAGATAGAATACCGAGCCTCGGCTAATCCAAGTAGTAAAGCTGAAATCTCGGTTATTTTGACGGATTATCTCGGTGACAGCAGTGTTAACGTATGTGCTCGGCATGTTGTGTTGCCGAGTTTCGGTTCAAATATTTATTTAACTGATATTTCAGTTTTAAATGGTACTGATTTTCGGCTACTGGGTTTTTTCAACTGACATATCAGCAAGAATCGAAAGAGCCGACGGATTTCGGCAGTTTTTTTAACCGAGGTCGTGAAATATTTTTAAGTGTGTAGTTCACGCTCTTCCATACAAATCAAGCGTAAACTTTTTGAGTTTACGACACTTGTGACGTCCGTATAATTCAGTACAGTCATTATCCGATATACGCTATCGTACGGGACCGAGCACAATAGCGTATTTCGAGTACAGGCGGTCCCCGAGATACACGGTTAATGGGGACCGAAAACGGCCGCAAAATTCCGCGTATCTCGAATTTCCGCGTAAGTCGAATCTCGTGATTTCCAGCTAAAATATCAAAAATTTTCGTGTAATTTTGCAAGTAGGGGGCGGTTATAGTCATTTTATGAATTATTTGATATGATTCTGACTAAATGTAACAGTTTTAAACCTTTTTAAAAAGTTTTTAACATTGGATCGAAACGGAAATTATTTGACAATTTACAATTGATGTGTCAAAACAGTACAATTTGCTCAAAGAACTGTCAAATTTAGAAAACCGTGTATCTCCGAATCCGCGTATAAGAGGTACCGTGTATCTCGGGGACCGCCTGTATTCGCGCATAGCGGATTCCTATGGGAAAATAGTTTACACTACCGGTTCGAGGGTTGAAAAATATCGCCATAGAGTTGTACATTTAAGTTTTTTGTTACAAAACAGGTATCTTTTGCACAAATTTAATGCAAAATGTATTAAAAACATTAAGGAAATTCAAAAAGAGCATAAAATATTTCAAAAAATTAAAATAATTGCAAAAAACACATAGAGCTGTCAAATTTAGAGGAATCGCGTACTGCGAATTCGCGTATATCGAGTATCGCGTACTGCGGATAATTGCTGTATATCGAGTATCGCGTACTGCGGATAATTGCTGTACTGCGAATAGGCGCTATAATTCACCTTGCTCGTCTGTGCACCTACACAGACCTTGATCCAAACCTAACGGTTTGTTTGAACCGGTGCTGACAGTTGCGCTGTCAGTCGGACCGCAGATGAACCAATCGGGCAAGATACGCCGTCCACCTACAGGGCCCAAAGAAAAGCAACCCAAAGCTGGCCCCGTGCGGAAAAGCAAAACATTTTCGTAACCTTTTTTCGCCCAGAACCGAACAGTTTTCCAGCACCAGCAGGGAATTAGAAGCAGCGCCGTTGCGAGCCGCCCGACAGCATCACCATGCTGTACCTCGAGGATTACTTGGAAAGTGAGTACCCTGCTGTTGGGTTTTGTGTATCCGCTGCATTGTGTGCGGACTGAGAGGCCGTAAAGGAGCTGCCCATCCACTATGGCTTCATTTGTCCAATGCATTTTCTCCCATGTACTTCCGTCTGTTTGTTTCCTCTGCTTCGCAGTGATCGAGCATCTGCCCCAGGAGCTGCGGGACCGATTTACCGAGATGCGCGAGATGGATCTGGCGGTGCAGAGTATGTTTCCGGCCTTCCGGCAGTTGTTTGCCTTAAAAGCGACTGTGTTCTGTGTACTGATTTTTCCCGGTTCCCCATTTCCTCCCAACCAGACAATACCGATGCGCTGGACAAGCGCGTTCGGGCCCTGTTTCAGCAGTGCCGGCGGGCCGAAATCTCGTCCCCGATGGCGGACGTCGAGTTCGACTCGATACGCACCAACTACTACCGCGTGCTGGACGACTCGGACGAGAAGATCCAGCTGGCCGGGCAGATGTACGATCTGGTCGAGCGGTACCTGCGCCGGCTCGACACCGAGCTGGACAAGTTTAAGTGCGAGCTGGAGGCGGACCATAACGGCATCACGGAGATACTGGAGAAGCGCTCGCTCGAGCTGGACAGCATGACGAGCAATGGGGGTGCGAACCAGAAGGAGAATCGGTTTTACGACACGCAGAACGCCCACCCGGCCGGCCACTCGGGTCGGTCGGACGGTGGCGGCAGCCGGTACAAGGTGAAGGCCGAGAAGCGGCGCGACAGCGTGGCCCCGGGCATGTCGATGGGGGCGGCCGCAGCGTCCGTTGAGAAGCGCTCCGCAGCCGGCACGTCCAAGCCACTCAACAATAGCGCCCTGCGCCCAAACACCCCGGCCGTGCTGGCGGCCGGTGGGCTGGGAGTGGCGGGAGCGGTAGCAGCCGGAGCAGCAGCAGGAGGAGCGGCGGGACCGATGGTGGTCGGCGGCGTGCCGGGAGCAATCGGAGCGATCGCAACGGGCGGTGTAGTGGGCGCGGCTGGGGCCGGTGCGCTCGCCACCGTGCCCTGCCCGCAGCCCGTCCCGGTGCTCGGTGGTGCAGCCGGTCCGGGTGCGGGTGGGGTGGCAGCGGCCACCTACAATCTGCAGACGTGCGGCGCCGGCAATGCGATCGTGGCCGCCGCCAGCCAGGCCATCGCGCAAACGCAGCAGATGCAGCAGGGGCGCCGCACGGCCAGCCTGAAGGCGTCGTACGAAGCGATCGGTGGGGTCGGGTCGCACGAGCTGCTGCTCAACAGCGAGCTGGCCGGCGCCACCCACAACGCGCTGCAGGCGGTCGAGCGGGAGTCGACCGCGTTCTCGAACCAGCGGCGGCAGAAGAAGAAGAGCGTCAATGCCCTCGGCTGCAGCAATCTGCGTACCAACCCGACCATGCTGGTGAACGCTTCGAACGTCACGTCCATGCTGTCGTCGAGCTCGCCGAACGTGCAGACGCTTTCCAGCTCGCCGTCGCTGTCCTCTGTCTCGGTGCACGTCCACACATCGCCACTCCAGCAGCAGCAGCAGCAGCAGCAGCAGAATCAGCAACAGTCGCCGCAGTTTGCCGCTCAGCAGCAGCAGCAGCCGCAGCAGCAACACCAGTCGACGGTGCAGTCCCAGCAGCTGCTAATACACGCGAACACGCCCGTCAGCCTACAGCACGGTCAGCTGCAGCCGGTAATGCAGCAGCTTACCTTGCCGCCGATTCCCGGCATGAAGCACCTGCCCGGACAGCAACAGCAGCAGCAGCTCCTCAACCAGCAGAAACCGGTGCAGCTCGTATCGGCCCAGCATCGGATGCCGCGACAGCTGCAACCCCAGCAGCTACAGCAATCGCTGCAAGCCCAACATCTTCAGCAGCAGCAGCAGCTGCAGCGGCCGCAACTACTTCAGCAGCAAGCGCAACAGCTGCACACCGTTCCTCACCAGCAGCTGCTGCAGGCACAGTCCCAGCAGAAGCAGCAGCTGCAGCAGCAGCTAAAATCCGTACAGCAGCACGCCACGTTCCAGCAGGCGCAACAGCAGCAGCAGGTCCAGTCGCAACTGGTCCAGCAGCAGCAGCAGCAGGTCGTGCAGCACATGCAGCAGCTGCCGGTGCAGCAGCAGTTGCTCGACCACAAAGACATCCAGCTGCAATCGTCCCAGCAATTGCTGCAGCAGCAGCAGCAGCAGCCACAGCAAGTGTTCCAGCAACAACGGCAGCTGCTCCTACAGCAGCAGCAGCAACAGCTGCAACAGCAGCCACAGCTGCAGGCTGCCCAGCAGCAGCTGCTGCAGCTGCAGAACAAGCAGCACGGTGCCGGCGGCCAACAGGCGGTACAAGTCCTGCCCCAATCGCTGCACCAGCAGCAACCGTTCATGACGAGCGTGGCGCAGACGAGCGGCAGCAACGCGACCGTTGTCAACGTGTCCTCCTTCATGGATACGCTCATGACGAACAGTGGCAGCACCGGCGGGACTGCTGGCACCAGCGGAACGAGCAGCAGCACCACCACCACCACCTCCGCCGCCGCTGCTGAACCGGCGGCCTCCGTCGACCAGGCGCCAGAAGGAGAGTGGTTCGATCCGAACGAGCCACGCTACTGTCTCTGCAATCAGGTCTCGTACGGCGATATGGTCGCGTGCGACAATGAAGATGTAAGTGTCCTTCCTTCTGTCACCGTCCCTGCGACCAAACCCTTAAGTAACCTGCATTTTTTTTTTTTGTATTTCCCTTTCGTTTCCCGCAGTGTCCCTTCGAGTGGTTCCATTATCCGTGCGTTAACATAAGCTCCTCACCAAAAGGCAAGTGGTACTGTCCGCAGTGCAGCAGCTCGATGAAACGGCGAGCTTCGAGAAAAAATTAATCAGCCAATGGAGTGTTTTTTATAGCTCTTTTATTTAGATTTTTTTTCTTCCTCGCATGGAACACAGCCACACATTTGGCAAGCATTCTAGGGAGAGGGCATTAGTATGATTTTATTCTATACATGTGATTTCCTTTGTTGCGCTAATTGTACTTGCAGTGAACGGAGGCGATTCCCCATTCCCCATGAACAGCTGGGCCTCCCGTTTCCCCTTTTTGATAGTTTTTTTTTTTTACGATTCACCCGCGGCCCCGCCAGAGTGATGTATTAATGTTCCGTAAACTTTTTTGTTTCGTTTTATTTTTGAGTCTTGTAGAGTTTGCAACGCATTTAGGGTTTCAGTTAAGAGGAAGGGAAAAAAGCAAGAACATATTTTTTAGCCCTCAATATTCTTTGCTCATAAGTCGGTACCGTGCCGACCCCATTCTCTATTTATTTTGAACTTTGAATTGAATTGAAAACGGCCCATTTGAAAACTTTTGTGAACGAAGAATTGTAACACGTTGGTGAAGCATTGGTGAAGCTGAAATAGAGATGGCTTTTTCAATTGTTATTTTAATTGTATTAAAGCACTGTTTTGCTTCGAAAAACGCTCCTAGGTGTGCTGTGTGCGCTGCAGGGGTAATCCATACGGCAATGGCCACAGACCTGTAATTCATCAATCAAATTATAATCGTAAATGTGTGTGTGTGTGTTGAGCCTGCACTGTGCGAGCAGTTGCCTAAATCCTAAAGCCAATTCGACTAGCTCAACGTCAATCCAATCGCTTGAGGAGCTGGTCTGACCGGTAGCCGCCTACTAGAGTGGCTCCGCGATGCAATGTCAAGGCGAATCAAATGCATTTAAGGTTGACGGCGTGGTAGGTGTGCCGTCTGTGGAACGGCTGCGAAGGTAATCGTTCGGTGTAGTAATTGGCATTTTAGTAATAAGTTATCTACACATCTATGCAAAAAAAAAACAAACCAACGGAATTTAAATATGGTACGCGACCCTGTCTGTGCCAAAAACGAAAAGAATTGCGTTACCTTTCCGGGGGGAGCTACATGATCAGGGTGGCCACATAACCGGGAAGCTGCCGGGAATTTTATGTATCCGGGGGAGAAGCGGAGAATTCATCACGATTACTTTTAAGATCGCGGTGTGTACCGCTGTAACATGAAATCCCTTGTATCTATTTCTGAAAGATGTTGTATCCATTTCTCTTCTAACATTTGATTTCACGTGATGATCCAAGACATGCCGATATATTGGGTTTCGTGAGGTGCATCGTCAGCGTGGTGCGAGTAGCAGTATAATGCATGGGGGGCTGCTTTTTTGACCGCTACTTCGTTCTTTGCAGATTTCAATGCTTTCTCCAGTGGCTGGTTTGTCCATGACTTCCGATTACCGTTATTTAAGGTTACGTCGTGACTTGTGTCAATCATCAATTGATAGCAGATGCAACATTTCCTTAACATTTCGATGTCCATCTTACCCCCATGACAAGGTCCGTCTTTCCCACTTTGGTGCCAGAATTAGTGTTTGGTAAATCTGAATCCGTTTCATGATTCTGAATGAATCTCGGTTGGTCCCGGTCCCAAAAGATTCGTGAATCATAAGATTAATATATCTCAAAAGATTTGCGAATCTCTGAGGGATCCATAAATCTCCAAAGCTTGAGCGTTATTATTCTTCTTCGTAGCGTAACAATCGACGTGGTAATGCCAGCCTATACAAGTTTTCGAGACTTTTTGGCATGTACCCGATAGTTTGTTTACACCCCCCACAGCCCGATAGTTTGTTTTACTACGGGGAGATGATCCATACAAACCCTTCAAACCCACGATGGGCATGTTATCACTGTACTATATGAGATCGAGCAAATTCATTTTTTTAAAACATACGTCTCTAAAGATCCATGAATCCCTGGAGATAAATGAGTCTTAATGGACACATGAATCATGTAAGATTCATGAATCTTACGAGATTCCTTGGAGGTTCAAGAGTCTTCAGAGATCTATGAATCTATAGAGAATCATGATTCTTGAGAGATTCACGAATATTTAAAGATACGTGAATATTTGGAGATTCGATTCGAGATTCGAATCACTCATCCCTGAAAATTCGTATGAAAGAAACTCAACGAAAGATTCATTAAACCCAACATTAATCAGGACACTTAAACCACCATAAAACTCTTTTTTTTCTTTTGATTGCCGTTTTTTTCACCAGTTGTTTGTTTAATAATGACGACAACTCATTCACAGAGGAATCCTGCAGAAAATGTAAACATTGCAAGTTGTAAAGCTTAAGACCCGTTGTAATCAAATCAGATCCATAAACGCGTGCGCACGATACAGAAAACTGTTTTGCTCTCAAATTTGACAGAAATCATGTTAAAAAAAACGGTTCTCAAATGCGTTCCTTCAGAATTGGATACGACATTGTCGAATTATTTAACAATTACTTTTATCCAGTATTGCAGTGTGAAGTGTCCATCATTGCCTACATTTCCCTTGGTACAGTTATTAAAACTTATACAAGTTTTGATAACGTTTTATGAAATAATAATTTTAATTTGGAGAATCGCACAAGTTTATCAACAAATGCAGTGAATCGAAAAAAAACCGGGAATTTCATATAGTGGCCACCCTGTACATGGAGAGAGGGAAATTGAGATGCACCTGTTAGGCTTTGACAGCAAATTTCCAGCGTTCTAAATTGGTTTCTATTCATCATCCAGAACTCCCTACAAACATTTTTTTTTTTTGAACAAAAGATTCGGAAAGGCTCTATCAACACCAAATGATGTGGCATTGTGTTGCTTTGTTTATTGAATTAACTTAGGAATTTGTTGACAGCTACGACTAACGTTTGTAATGGGCGCAGGGGATCCTGCCATTCTCATTCTCTACCCCTGTAACGGTGGATACTACCCACAGAAACAACCGACACTTTCTAGCGATCGCGATCGGCTCTAACAACTGTTACTACTTTGCGATAAACAAACCAAACGTTAAGGAGTGGTAAGGGAGCAATAGGTAGAGGTGTGCAGTGTGCTAGAGAGCGGAACAATTAAAAAAAACAATTGCAATGATATGTATAACTAAATGTAATGTGAATATTAGAACTATTCTTATTCTAACAATTTTACAAATAATTTAAAAAAGCGAATGAAGTGTGAACGAATAAAACGATTGCACACAAACATAAATAAATAATAAATAATACCATAAAGTCATTGTATCGCAAATCGCGCTGTATAATCTGTGTTGTGGCCCACTATAATGAAATAAAGGCAAACAAATGTATACATACAGAAATGGTTATTCTCTACTATATGTTTATCTGCTTCTTAACTACTAACTGAAAAAAATACACGTCTAAGTTTACAAAACCGTCCTATAACGCGCCGAAACTGAGATTCTTCTTCGTTTTTCGATTCCGACAATAAACACATCTAACCGAATTACTATCTGATAGTAAGTAGTTTTTTTTTTTAATAATTGCATATTTGTCACCTTTTATGTTTTGTTGTGTTTTTTTCTCTTCTGTTTTTTTCATGTAATATTTTCAAACATTAATAGATTAAACTACATTAAAATTGTACGCCCTCGTCTGTGTGTTTTTCTGTTAATTTTTTGTTTTTATTAGAACACACAGACGACAGTCACACATCAGGCAGAACCTCACACTGGTGGCGCGCCCCACCCCCCTAGAATCCGTCGCGTAATCCAGTTGCGTCCACCGGTACAGCCCAGCACGTGGATGGGGTAGGTGAGTGCCCGTTGGTGCACCGATTTTGACTAGAAGGGAATAAAGTTTTGACGATTGTACAAACAGCCCCACACATTGGCTGCCATCCTAACCGCGCACATCCGCCATCCCCCCCTCTGGGTGGAATGTGTCCGAAAGGGAGGGGGGTAGCCGGCGGGTTTTAAAAACGCTTAAAATTATATCTCCCTCCTGCATCTTCCACCTCCTCCCACTCGGTGGAAGGGGTGGTGGTGGTAGGGTTGTAATTATTTGCTTAACGCTTCTACCAACATAAGAAGTCGTTGCTCGCGCTCGGTATGGCGTCGTTCTAAATATGCGACCTACAAAAAAGAGCACACACATACACGATTATTCGCACAGGGAGTGAGGCGGGACGGGTAGTTCCAGCGCAGGACGAGTGCAGCAGAAGGGAGAGAGAGAAGGGTGGAATAAAAACAAGAATTAGCATATTATAATGTAAACTCTCTTTTCGCTCCTTCTGTTCGTGCTGTCGCAGGGCTTCGTTTCGTTTCTGCTCCACCCCACATTTGGCCGGGACGGGTAAACGAAAGACCAAACACGAGCCAAGGTAGAAACAGGAGATAGAAACAAACAAACAAAAAACGGTGGGTAAACAATGCAACACAAAACATTAGCAAATAACCGGTATTACGAAAAATAAAAATGTCAAACTAAATATGGGTGCAGCAAACCGAAAGCACGTGGCGAGAATGATTGGCCATAGTCGAAGCTGCTACTCTTCTTGTTTCCCCTGCTGTGATAGTTCTAGGGTTGACCGATTTTAGAACGAATTTAGCTCTTGGGAACGGCTAGTAATGATTAAACATTGTATGTTGCTTTGTTGTTATCAGTGCTGCAAAATGTCACTATCAATGTCATAAAACAATCTGACTGAAACAAAATCCATATCAGCGTCACGTACTCAATTGTGATAATCAGAGGTGATACTCAGAACGATTGGTGTGACTAATACATGCTCATGACATGTTTGCGACCATCGCTTGGTCAGTCACTATATCACGACTTTTTTTACTGTGATCAGTTTTGCAAAATGTCACTGACATAGTCATGACAAATTCTGGCTGAAACAAAATCATGTCAGTGTCACCGAACTCTACTGTGATGATCAGAGGTGAGACTCACACTGTTGGTGCGACCATCACATGCATGGTGACGCGTTGTGGAACCAACTCTTGGTCAGTCACCTGGGCGCGACATTTTCTCAGATACTCAAAGCAAACAGAGCGAGAAAGAATGCTCATTTTGTTGCTCGCCCCAAGTATATTCCAAGAATGTCGTGATTATCACTGAACAGAAAATGTCGTGATCAAGTGAGTGACCAAGAGTTGGATGTTAAATAAAATTTTACCAAGCATGTTAGAGTCTCACCTCTGATCATCACAGTTGTGTGTACGTTAAGTGATTTGAGCTTCGTTTCAGTCATGACTGTTGGTGACTGAATCAGTTGCATTTGGCTTTTCACAGTGAGAAAAAGTCATGATTATGCTTGTGTCGACATTAAGCTCAGCTTGTGAGGCAGACGTTTCGCGTTTGACTCAAGCACTTGCATGTCGTTTTCGGCATGTCATGACACTCATTCATTGAGTATCAGCAATGAGTATCAAGCTACCACAGCTATGTCCATTGTTTTCGTTGGTAAATATCTCGTGATGCTCATGACATTTTGCAGCACTGGTTGTTGTCCATCGCCTACTGGGAGATCAATTTCCTCTGCCCGACTGCGTGGCTGTGCGGTGAGTTAGCGACTTGAATAAATAACTGTTCGCCAATTCTTCGTAAATGCGGAACATAACATAATACAGGTAAAAAAAAGGTCAATTAACTCAGCACAGCCGCAGTTAACTCAACAACTGAGTTTTTTTTTTCATTACGAATATTAGTACTTTAAACAAAACTATGCGCACTGGTGGACTGTTAAACTATCACGGCTTGTGTGGGACATTTGCATATTGGACGTGTCCGTCGCTTAAACATTCTAATAATTTCTTTGGGTACGGTTGTTGAATTTGGCAGGAACATTTCTTGCATTCGCTCTCTTCCTCTCTGTGGCATGTGTCTATTTGTTCCTTACAATTTCATCTTTGTTAATTTTCGTATTTTTCTTGTTTTTTTTTCTCGGTACAAGATTCTCTTATTGTCTGTGCCCGTCGTCGCCTAGCAACAGTTTCGATTTCGTGCAGTGAAACTCATTCGCAAGCAGATGCACTAGCGCTGCTGCTGATCTGCCGGACGTGTTGGTACTGCCGGCCGGGTGCCAACCGTACCGTGCGGTCGCTAGCCTCCCGACCCGCGGCGCAACAGCCCGCTTTAGTGGGCGCATTCGCTGTGGATCGCAGCACAAGCGAAGCGAATGGAATGGAAAAGTTGAGCAAACACAGGTGAAGAAAATTTAGAAATAAAACATAAACGAAGGACAAAACACGAAAACACGAAATTTATAGACAAGAAAAAAGAGAGAAATATAGAGAGAGAGAGAGAGAGAGAGAGAGAAAGAGAGAGAGAAAAGAGAGAGAAAAAGAGATAAAGAAGGATTTAATACAGAACAGTAATTGTTTTACCCAGCCTGCGCATTGCAGCGAAAGCGCACACACGTGGCACGTGGATTTTTTTGTCGTGTTGGGTGGTTTTAAGCAAAGCGATCAAGAGAGAAGTAAGAAGAAAGATAAGGACACGTGCAAAATACGGTTAAATTTAAACCATGAAAAAGTCGTTTGCAAAATTAAGAAGAAACAAACAAAAAAGTCGGCTAAGGTGACCGGATCGGCCGGTCCCAGGCGAACGAACGGGCTTTGCGATGGGGTGGTATGGAGAGGGGGCGGGGTGTGGTATTTTGGCTTGGACGGTGTTGAAACGGACGGATCTGCACCCCCAACCCCATCAACAGCATCCTTCTGTCCCCCCCGCCCAGAACCACGCCGCTATACCTTTGCCTTCAGTCCGTAGTAATCGGTGCCGTGGTTCGGCCGGTGCTTGCTGTCCTTCCGCTGCAGCAGCAG
This sequence comes from Anopheles coluzzii, assembly GCF_943734685.1. Classification (NCBI taxonomy): domain Eukaryota; kingdom Metazoa; phylum Arthropoda; class Insecta; order Diptera; family Culicidae; genus Anopheles; species Anopheles coluzzii. The sequence continues at coordinate 11,206,885 of NC_064669.1, forward strand.
CTCCTCCTCGCTTTCCGCCAGCCGCTGCTGCAGAAAGCGTATCGATTCGTGGCAGGACGCCAGCTCCTTCTCGTGTGCGGCCTGTAGCGTTTTCAGCTAAAACAGAAGAACCAAGGGCAGAAGGCGTGTCAAAAACAAAACCGTTCAAACGTCCGCACGCGTAAGTCCCCGCATAACTTACGTCCTGTAGCCGCTTCTCCTGCAGCGCCTTGTAGTCCAGCTCGAGCAGCTTCACCTTGGACTGCGCATCGCGGAGCGCACCGGGCTCGGGACCGGCAGCGCACTCGCTACCACTCTCCGGCTTGCTGCGCACCTTCACTGGCGACCGGCCACTGCTGTCGGCGCCCCGGCCGCCGCCACCGCCGCCATTGCCCGCGCCGACTGGCCCGGGTTCCTTCTTTTTCTGCAGCTTCTTGATCGTCTTCTTGCACTCCTCGACCTCGCGCGTCAGCCGCTGGACCGCCTTCTCCTTGATGGCCAGATCGACCCGCATGCCGCGTATGGTGGCGAGCAGATGGGCATCCTCCTTGCCCTGGGCCTGGGCCCGCTTGGCGGACGGTTGGCGCACCGCCGGTACCACCACCGTTGCCGCTGCCGCTGTGGCCGCCTCTCCCGTCACATCCGTCTGCACTAAAATAGAGCGTACTTTAGCATTGGCAGCCTCGCGCTTGCGGCCTCTCGGCTCCTCCTCCTCCTCTTCCTCCTCTCCCTCCACTGTTGCGTCTGTTTGCGTAAAGCTAGCGGTGCTGCCGTTGACGGTGCCGGCATGGCTGCCGATGCTGGCCAGCTCCTCCATCTGGCGGATGATCTTCTCGTTCAGCTTCGAGTTGATCTCCTGCAGGCTGAGCACCTGCATCTCCAGATCGGCTATGTGCGTTTCGTACTTTGCCTGCACCGAGTTAAAGCGGGCCTGCACGTCGGCCAGTATACCTTGCGCCTTTGCGTCCTGCTTCCGCGCGTCCGCCTCGAGCTGGGCGATCCGCTGCTCCAGCAGCCGGCAGGTGGTCGAGTTCGAGCCGTCCGGTTCCTGCTTGCCCGTTGGCGATTTGCTAGCCACTGTGGATAAAGAGAGAGAGAGAAAATGCACCCGGTTAGCTGTTGTTTAGCTCCCCGCTGCAACGATCGAGCAGTCGCACCGATTAAGGCGGATATGGAGTCGGGATTTTTGCGCATCAGTATCCGCTCCATCTCGCGGCACTGGCGCTGCAGGTCCTGTATCGTTTTCGTGTCCTTCTCGCCACCGTCCTGCAGCTTTTTGCGCTCCCGGCGCGATTCGTCCAGCTCGGACTGCAGTATTTTCTGCAGCTCGATGGCGGAATCCCGATCACAGCGGGCAGATTGCAACTCGGACCTGCAAACACCGAAAAAAAAACAAAAAAAAAACCCAATACACCTGGTTTAGTACGGCGGGTACAACTTTGCGCTGGGTTTCGCTGCTGCCACGTACCGCAACACGTCGGCACACTTGGTCAGGTGCTGGATGTCGAACTGCAGCTTTTCGCTTTCCTCCTGCAGCGTACCGTAGTTTTCGCGCAGCGTCCGGTGCACCTGGGACAGCGTGTCGTACTGGAGCTTCAGGCTGTGGTACCGCTCCTCCGTATCCTTCAGGCGCTCCTGCAGCTCGGTAATTTGCCCCTCGAGCAGCCGCTCCTTGGCCCAGCTCGCGCACCGATCGTCCGGCGCGTCGTCCGGCGACGGTTGCGTCGAGCGGTCGCACGTGAGCCGGGCACGGTACGGCACTAAAGGCGACGACTCCGTCGCCGTCTGTTTCGAGTGGTGCGTCGGTTCGATGCGCTCGAGCCTAACCTTCGCTTTGATTGCTGTCGGTTGATCGATGTGTCGCCGCTGTGTGGGCGTGGTAGGAGTTGATGGTTGTTGTGCTGGTGGTGGAGGTGTTGGTGGTGGTGGTGGGTTCTCCGGCGGGGACCGTATCCGATTATTGGATGGTTTGGTCGGCTCCGCTGGTTGCTGTCTACGCTCGCCAGTGCCATTGCAATGGACCGGCCCGGTTAATTCTAGCCCCTGGAAAAGAAGACAAGTGTGAGCGAATAAGCATGTTCACGCTTCTGTTATGCTACGGCAAAACTGCACAACGAGGCTACAATATTTAGAAAAACGCGATCAATGCGATAAAGACGATCCTTGCGTCAGTTATGAGGATCCTTCATTGCTTGCGTTCGACTGCAAGGCGGCCTACGACACCATGGACCGGAATGAACCCTGTGAAGTTAATCCGGTTAGAGACCACCATGAACGGGGGGTGCAGTCCAAGGTGAGAGTGTCTAGACATCAGAGTCGTTCGAATTTTGCAGAGGTCTGAGGCACTGGTGACGAACTCTCCTATCTGTTCTTCAACATCGCCCAGCAAGTTGTCATTCGAAGCGCTAAGCTCTAGACAACGACATCCGTAGTACGATCAGATGATATCGACATCATCGGCAGGACAACGGCGAAGCTGTGTGACGCGTACAGCAAGAATTGGATTGAGGATCAATGCGACGAAGACGAAGTTCCTGCTTGTCGGAGACTCAGACCATCTGGGAAGCAGTGTATTAGTTGACGGCGACAATCTCGAGGCGATAGAAGAGCTATCTACTATCTTGGGACGATCATTACTTCAAACAATGACATCAGCAGCGAAATCCGGAGACGCATTGTGCAGGGGAATTGTGTATACTATGGGCTTCACCGACTGCTGAGATCCAGAAGACTTCGAGCCTGAACGAAATGTGAGATATATCACACAATTGATTTGCTCGGTGGTCCTCTATAGAAACGAGTCTTTGACCATTCAGGCGGAGGATGTAATGGAGTTTGGAGGAGAAGGATGAACGACGAGCTTGCTGAGCTGTACGGCGCACCGAGCATTCACACGGTGGCAACGACTGGCAGGATGCGATAACTGGGGCATGTCATGAGGATGCCGGACTCATGTCCCACCCAAGAGAGGTGTTCGACAGCGATCTCCAGTTCAACATGAGGCACATGAGGGTGCACAGCGAACTCGATGACTGGATCAGGTGTATTAAGATCCGTCGAAGGTCGAATATCTATATGAATGGGAGACTGCAGCCAGGGACCGCGAATCTTGGAGAATGATTGTTGACTGAACCATGTCATGTCGAAGTGCCCTATCGTGCAGCCATACCAACCATAGAGAGAGAGAGACAGAGAAAGAGCGTCACTTCAATGCCTCCTAAGAGCATCACCGTCTGCCATTCAGAACACATCGAATGGTCCACAATAAGTGGTCTGCGAGCTAATCGTGGCTCTTCATAATAATGGTTGCGTGTACTTCCCTCATAAAGCATGATTGTGCATTCGAAAGGGGTTAACGGACTGGCGTCTGAACTAGTTGTGCGGTATAAGACTCAGATTCAGTGGCAGCAAGGGACACTCTTGAAAAGATTGAAAGGTTCAGATGAGGTGATGTCGTTACTGAAGGAGAGATGAACGGATTTTCTGGGGTTGTCACTAGAAAAGGAACAATTCTGTTCGTTGCTTCTTCTCATTCCTTGGCAAAACATAACCCGTAAGGATGACCTACCGCCTTTCTTAGGACACCAACTAATCGGTGACGTATGGCTTGTGACGGTAACCCAAAACAGAACAGTCGTAAGAACTGATTCTATCGTGTAGATCCACCGACCATTCATTTTTGGAAAAGGTAAATATGGTTCCATAATATCACATCAGGTCTTGAAGATAATATGTTTTGAATTTGTTTTATTTTTTGTTCAGTCTTTCGACGCTTCTAACGCACATACTTAAATATTTTTCAAATCTCCATAACACCCACAAATTCCAATCAATTCCATTCCAAACCATCCGCTTTACGATCGCTTAACGATAGGAGAGATCAATTCACCTTTGCCCGAAAAGGAGAGGGTGGATAAAGCGTGATTGGAATTCATAAGTACATATACATCCATGCTCCACGCCCCTCCTCCCTACATGTCAAAGCGTCTTGCCGTATTTGCGTTCTTGCGCCGTCGGGTTTTGCGGCGGCACGATCGTCCGGTTTGGCCTAGATTCCGGCGAAGAACACGGCGACGCCACGAGAACGAAAACCCGAAAGCCAACGGGACTCTCGCGCGTCTCGCACTGTCTACACTGTCGCCCGCGGGAATGCATGGGGATGTAAAGGAAAGCCCAAAAGAAAGACGCACACACACACACGCACACCAGTACCAGCATGACTCGTCTTTTAGCTGTTGCGTCCGCTCCTCTGTGCGGGCACTTGGCGCGGGATTGCTTTTTTTTGCTGCTGTTATTCTCGTTAATGCTTATTTAGCCTCTCCCCCATTTAAAACTCGTTCGTCCCTGCCCTGAACCCTCCTCTGCTCCCGGTGGGTGGGGACGGGAACCTTATAAGGCGAGAACGCGGTCACCGGCGGCAGACAGTTTGAGGTCGAAGCCTTCCAGGGTGAGACGACAACCGAGAACGTCGCGTCTCGGGCAGGTGCGATTCTGATCCGGATTCTGAACCAACACCGTGAGTGAGTGTGTGCGTATCGATTTTTGTTGTTTTTTTTTTTTGCGTTCCTGGGGGAGTGTGAATCGTGAACCTTTTGCGAAGTTGCCAGCATGAACCCCATTCCGGTCAGCCGCACGGTGGCTACGTTCATAGTTTCGTTGGTGCTGTTGCAATGTGGCAGCACGCACAAGCTTCCCGCAGAGACTGCCAGCGCTAACGCAGCGCCTGATGCGCCCGAGCAGCCCTCAGTGCGAGCCAACGACGCACCAGCACAACCGGTGAAGTACGATGGCGCTCAGCTGTGGCGCATCGCGTACGACGATCAACCGAAGAAGAATGCCGTCGCCGAGCTGCAGGATCGTTTCGGTTAGTGGCTCTCCGCTCCGTGGCACCTCCAGACAATCAACTCCAGCGATGTGTTTAACAATGTTTGCCCTCTTCTATCCCAAACCGTACGCCCGCCACCCAGATGCGTCCATGTGGAACTACAACGCCACCTCGGTGGACATTTTCGTGCGGGGCCAGCAGCTCAAGAAGGCGGAGTGCTTTCTCCGGGCGGCCAACATCCCGTACGAGGTCGTTATCGAGGACATGCAGCGTGCCATCGACACGGAAAACCCATCGCTAGAGGAGACGGAACTGTGGGAAAACCGTAACGGTAGGTTGACAAATCCTGTCCCACGCCCCCCTCGCTTTCCAGCGCGAATTGTTTTTTGTTGTGGGTTTTTAGTTTTTGTTTCTATGGTAACTCAAGATGAGCATATGAAACTCAGTTCAGCTATAGACGCTGGAGTATTGATTTTGAAAGCAAATGGGGGAACTCTGTAGTAGTGATGGATACAGTTGGCACAGATCCGGAGTCAACTCCGATCCGACTCCGGAAGTTAGGTCCGTTCAGCATTATCCGGAGTCGTCCTGAGTCGTTTGGAGTCGTTCGAAGTCGGAGTCTTCCGGAGTCGTCCGGAGTCGTACGGAGTCCTTTGGAGTCGTTCGGAGTCATCCGAAGTCGTTTGGAATCGTCCGGAGTCGTCTGGAGTCGGGCGGAGTCGTTAGAAGTCGAAGTCATCTGAAGTCATCCGGAATCATCTGAAGTCGTCCGGTATCATCTGAAGTCGTCCGGAATCATCTGAAGTCGTCCGGAGTCATCCGAAGTCGTCCAGAGTCGTCCAGACTATCCGAAGTCGTCCGGAGTCATTCGGAATCGTCCGAAGTCGTCTGGAGTCGTTCGAAGTCGTCCGGAGTCGTTCGGAGTCGCCGAAGTCGTTCTGAAACGTTCGGAGTCGTCGGACGATATGAAATGCCTAATCACAAGCACATTGCATCGGACGGCTCCTGTTGACTCCGACCAACTCCGATTCCGATCGACTATGATCGACTCTGGACAGCTCAGGACGATTCCGGACGACTCTGATCGTCTCCGGACGACTTTGAACGACTCCGACCAGCTCCGATTCCCGTCGACTACGATCGACTCTGGACGACTCCGGATGACTCTGGACGACTCTGGACAACTTTGACCGACTCCGGACGACTCTGAACGACTCCAGAGGAGTTATAACAACTCCGATTCCGGTTGACTCTGACCGACTCCGGACGACTCTGAACGACTCCAGACGACTCCAGTCAACTCCAGACGACGCCAACTACGACTCCGACTCGTGGCACAACTAGTGGTTGATTTGCCGCGGAATAACAATAGCCGGAGTCGAATCACACAACACTCCAAAGAGCACAACACTACCCTGTAGCAATCTTCCATATACCTCAAAGCTTCACAGCGAGTCTTTTGAGTCGTTACGTAGCCTGTTCTAACGACTTTGTTTTCACTTCGCCACCATAATTCCTCCCCTTTCCCACTGCGGCCTCCCCAACAATGACAGGGCACCGCATGACGTGGACGGCCTACCACCGCCTGGCGGACATCTACGACTGGATGGACTACCTGGCCCAAACCTACCCGGACCTGTGCAGCACGAAAGCAATCGGCAAGAGTGTGCAGGGCCGCGAGCTGAAGGTCCTGCGCATCTCGAACGGCAACCCGGCCAACCGGGCGATCTGGATGGACGGTGGCATTCACGCGCGCGAATGGATTAGCCCGGCCACGGTCACGTACATCGCGAACGAGCTGGTCGAGGACTGGGACAACCAGCCCGACCATCTGCGCAACGTCGACTGGTACGTGCTGCCGGTGCACAATCCGGACGGGTACGAGCACTCGCACCAGTACGATCGGCTGTGGCGCAAAAACCGGGGCGGCCTGCAGTACGGGCCGTGCGCGGGCGTCGACCTGAACCGAAACTACGGCTACAAGTGGGGCGGCCAGGGCACGTCCAAGCAGCCCTGCTCGGAGATCTTCGCCGGCTCCGGCCCGTTCTCCGAGCCGGAGTCGAAGGCGGTCAGCGAGTTTATGCAGTCGTCCGCGGCCGACTGGAAGGGCTTCCTCACCTTCCACAGCTACGGCCAGTACATCCTGTACCCGTGGGGGTACGATCGGGTCGTGCCGCCGGACCACGCCGATCTGAAGCGGGTCGGCGACGCAGCCGCGGAGGTAAGCGGTGTTTGGACCGCGAGTCCTCCTTCTTTTGTCACTAGCTGAAACGGTTTTGACCTTCCCTTTTCCGGCGGTTTTGTTTTGTTTCTGTTTTTCAGCAAATGTTGCAAGCAAGCGGCGGCTCGCGGTACACGGTCGGACCGTCCGGCAGCACGCTGTATCCAGCGGCCGGCGGGTCGGACGATTGGGCCCGCGGTGCCCTCAACATCAAGTACGCGTACACGGTCGAGTTGCGCGACACCGGCCGGTATGGGTTTGTCCTGCCCGCCAACCAGATCAAGCCGACCGGCGACGAAGCCGTCGCGTTTGTTGACATCATTGCGCAGGAGGTAGCCAAATTGTAAAGCCCGGTGGGCCACCCCAACACATACCCATACTCCCACCCAGACACACACACACAGATATACTTAAGAAAAAGGCTGAAACAATAAATCTAATAGACAAGTGAAATAACAGTGGCTCACCTTCACACAAGCTGGACTCGCGATCCGCTGGGGCCGATGGTACGGCGGCCCGCTCTCATCCCACTTCGTCGTCATCGGTGGCGGTGGCGCTGGTGGCGGTGGGAGCAGCAGTTCGCCCCACCCGACCGGTGACTGGTCGCCGGCAGCGACCGGCAGCTCCGACCCACCGTCCTGCAGCATCAACCGTTCCGCTTCCGCCAGTATGTCCTCGACGCACCGATTGTCCGCCTCGGTAGCGACGCCGAGCAGCTGGTGCAGCTCGCCGTACAGTTCCGGCCGCAGCGTGGCCACCTCCTGCCCGATCGGTTTGTCCTCGTTCAGCCAGCAGAGCAGCTCGTGCTCGAGAAACTCGTCCAGCGAGGATTCTTCGCTGTCGCCGCCCGGTGCTGCTGATTGCGTCGCAGGCTCGTGCTTCGTTCGCGCCTTACTTCCGGACCACCGTCCGCCGAGCCCGTTCAGCTGCGCGGACATGTTTTCGCAGCGGTGCGGGTACGGTGCTGGCAGGGCGGCGACGGTACTATGGGGTGGCAGGCGGGGGGCGTTGCCAAGCGGTTGCCCAGTTTCTCACATAACAAACACGCCGCGTGCGTCGAACGACAGCTGCACTCCGTGGGTTGTTTTCGCTCCCCACCCTTGTTTTGCTTGCCCGAAAGGTGTTGTAGATGCACACCACCTTTGCTCTTTTGTTTTGTGTTTGTATTGTGTCAAGCGTCAACTAGTAAGGGAGCGGAAGGGAGGAGGCGGAGTGTAACGGGGAAGGGCAGTGGTGATGGGCGTCAAGACGACAGCGAGATTTGGTGACACAACAATACCTTTCCTGCACATTCGCACCCAACAGGCAAATGTCAAGCTTGTCGCGACCTTGAATGCTCCGTTCGAGCAGTTCGTGGTGCTCGTGCTCGAACGTCTCCTCGGCACTAGTGATGGGTATTCCGGAGCGGAGTCGTGTATTCATTCCGACTCCGGATTACAATCGGAATTGACTCTACAATTCCGGTCGTGTCCAGTCAAATCCGGATCTGGATTGTTACAAGACAAATCCCGTACCCCGTTTAATCTATTTCTTTTTTTCCCGTGCGGGTTTCATCGGACTCGGTCGGACTTGCCGGAGGAGTTCAAGCGAGTCCGAACGAGTTCTGATCATTATTCCTCTATGACTCCAGAAAAATTAGCATTTACCCATCACTATTCAAGCGCCATAGATTAAGCTTACCCGTCGCTCTAGCACCAATCGAACACGATATCGTACAGGCGGTCCCCGAGATACACGGTTATTGGGGACCGAAAACGGCCGCAAAATACCGCGTATCTCGAATTTCCGCGTAAGTCGAATCTCGCGATTTCCAGCCAAAATATCGCTAATTTTCGTGCAATTTTGCAAGTAGGGGGTGGTTTTAGCCACCAAATTAATTATTTGATATGTATCTAATGAACTGAACAGTTTTAAACCTTTTTAAATGGTATTTTACATTCGATCAATACGGAAATTACTTGATATTTCACAATGGATGTGTCAAATCAGTACAATTTGCTCAAAGAACTGTCAAATTTTGAAAACCGCGTATCTCCGAATCCGCGTATAAGAGGTACCGTGTATCTCGGGGACCGCCTGTACATGAAAAATGTATGAGAGTTGACGTGTTCGATTTGATAACCATCCTCGATTTGATGCGCGTAATCTGTGACGCTTGGGAACCCTATTCCAGGCAGCCAGCTACCCGAATAGACAAATGAATTTTGATTGCTTTTTTCTCTGATTCAAAGAATCCGACTGACTTGAAATATGGAACCCTTCCCGCAAGTTTCCGTTAAATGCCTTCTAAACGCCTTGTAATCGCCGGTAAATTGAAGGCGATTAGCAGTGCATTCAGCAGTAATTAAATGCCTTTGAAATATTTACATGAAAAAATTCCTTTTGAATTTGAAATTTGAAATTGCAACTGTCAAAAGAAAACCTTACAAGCGTCTTCTGCACTGCACTGTTGTAGTGTTCCCAGATATGAACGTGAGATTCGATAGCACGATTTACGTGTTATGTTCTCTTGAGTTAAGCTCTGAGCTATTTCACTTTATTAAAGATGGTAGGCATTATTCGGTTGTTAAAGACCAACCCGTTGAAAGGTGTTTTGTCTTATATATCAAACTCATTTTGATAACTTTTAATAGAAACCCAAGTGCCACAAATCCACTAAACGACCACTAAACGGCTTCTAAACGACTCAAGCACTCTACCTAAACGGAATATAGAAAGACTTCGTTTAGCAGACGGCAAACGACTCATGCATTCTAAAAATAGCAAAAAAGCTAGTGGCGCTCTCTGTTGGTGGGATACCCCAACCAGCTGAGCTTCATCGCTTGGAGGAGAGCTTTCTCATTTCCTCTGTACTGTTGTATGGTTTTGCATTGAAGTTATGCATCGCTAGAACTAGAACGGCGATACGATTGTTTAAATACTAAACTCCAACGAAAACCACCAGCACTGAAGCAAGTGAGATTTGAGTAATGGTCGTTGGTGTTAATACCCACGTATCTGACCACACGACCATTCAAATAGATTTTTGCTCAGAAATTTAGAAGGCTATATAGGTCATGATAAGATGAAACTTGTCGAAACACATTGCAAGAAAAGGATAGCAATATAATAATCAGTTTTAATACGCCATCTATTGATCAAACCAATGAAGCTGTGGAGCTTTCATTTTTTTCTATGGATATTAAATTTTCCAGTCGTTTAAGCTTAATCTGTAGCGCTTGGGCCGTTACAGCCGTGAAAGTTTCCGTTGAAATCTTTATTCGCCTTCTAAGGCGACTAAGGCCTTAAATGCCTTCTGAATGCCTTCAAAGCCGTTTAATGCGGGTAGGGTATACAAAAAAATCAGGATTTGAACTCACACTTCCTCGGTTCGCAATCAAAAGTGTTGTCACTACTCTATTTGGCAGTTACATCAGTGGGTGTACGAAAACGGTATATAAACAAGCTAAAATGGCGGCATTTTACAATTGATATGTCAAATCAGTACGATTTGCTCGAAGAATTGTCAAATTTAGAAAACCGTGTAGCTCCGAATCCGCATATAAGATGTACCGTGTATCTCGGAGCCAACCAGTACAGGCAGTCCCCGAGATACACGGTTAATGGGGACCTAAAACAGCCGCAAAATACAGCGTATCTCGAATTTCCGCGTAAGTCGAATCTCGTCATTTCTACCAAAAATACCACTAACTTTCGCATAACTTTGCAATTAGGGGGTGGTTTTAGTCATTTCTATCAAAAATACCATTAACTTTCGTATAACTTTGCAATTAGGGGCTGGTTTTAGCCACTTAATTGATTATCTGATATGATTTTGACTGCATAGCACAATTTTAAACCATTTGAAATGGTTTTTAACATTCGATCAATACGGAAAATATGTGGCATTTCACAATGGATGTGTCAAATCAGTACAATTTGCTCAAGGATCTGTCAAATTAGGAAAACCACGTATCTCCGAATTCGCGCATAAGAGGACCGTGTATCTCGGGGACCGCCTGTATAGCAAAATGGCGTTCATCGAGAATGGCGTATATCGAGGAGTACCCGTATACAGATTGTTCATGATAAACGCTATTAATTTCCACGTTAGTCAAATCCCGTGGATTGTCAGCAAAAACGTCACTAATTAGTTACGCAAAGTCTCACAAATAATGATGCATAGTTTTTGAAGCTTCGAAAAAAAAAGATCTCCATATCTGCACACAGGTACAGGTCCATATCTGCACACAGGGAGGTAGAAATTTCCCATAGTGATGTTCAGGCAAAGCGCTGCGGAACCGTGCATCTCCACGATGCAGCCGGAGCGAACCAGAGCGGGACGACTGGCAGCACTACCTGTCCCTTTCCTGCACGCTCTCGAGCGATTGCCGCACCGGATGGAACCATCGTTCCAGCGGTGCGCGACGGAGCAGAACGCTCTCCATGCGTGCATGTATGATCCGGCACGCGGAGCGCACACATCACTATATACCAAACGTTGAGTGAAGCGGACGTGTGTTACCCTCCTAGAGTGCTGTGCATCCCCAAATCACAACAGTTCCTACATTTTGTATTTCGCTGCAGCAAGCGACTGTACTACGCATCGCGTACGCATACACGGCAAGTCTTACGACAGCGGCATTAAAGGTAAACACCGAAAAAAGGGGAACATACAGACAGCCTGCAAATTGGCGTGCCGTTGCGCGATCACGCAGTGTTGCCGTTCCTTGAAGGCGGCGGTGATTTTTTTTACTTCATTCATGGCGAAGGAGTCAGCGAGAAAGAGAGAGAGAGAGAGATAGGAAGAGTTAAAGATACCCCGTGCGTGTGTGTGTGTGCCAAACTATAACCCATCTAATTTGTACAGAAGCTACTTCGCCTTCTTCTTCTGGCCACTAGCGTAACAACCTACGCGATCATGCCGGTCTAACCGTAGGCCGAACTGTGCCGGGGACGGTTATACACACCACGTAACATCCAAGCACAGCCAGCCCGAGTGCCACTTCCGATAGGGAGGTGCAGGAAATAGGCCTCTCCGGGAACCGGCACGAAGCCCCAAGTCCCGCAAACATTTCGCCATTTTTGTTCAGCTTCGCGTTGGTGCTTCTCTTTCTGTGAGTGAAGCATTTTGTGCACTCGGGCTCGGGATTTGGATTTTTGTAAGGTTAGGGACGAGAAAATGCAACTGTAGAGCGGGCCCGCCGCTTCGCTCCTTTTCTCGCTTTCGCCCTCTCGCTTGCCCGTGCCGTGATACGTGCCGGTTGCGTGTGTATGCGTGTAACGGCCGCAGCGGAAGGCATCAGCCTCGCCTTGTTTCCCCCTCTCTTTCGTGCCAACGCGTTTTGCGATTGCCCTACTAGCGCGGTTGCGCTGCTACGATGATGTTGGTTGTACATTGCTGAACCCGCACAAATATTCGGGATGCTTTCTTCCTTCTCTACTTAAGCAAAATATTTGTGTGCTCTTGTTTAATTTTTTTTCCATTTTTTTTGTATCTCACTTTGCCTTATTTCGCTCAAAGCAATGGATCTACCAATTGCTGTAACGTGACACACACACACACACACACACACACACACACACACACACACACGCACATACATACACACTCCTGGTGTGTTTTCACGCACCAAGCCGTACTACACAGGTGCGATAGTGTGTGCGTGTGACTGTGGATTTCTGTGTATGCGTGTGCTTACTTCTGTTGTGTGCAAGAGTGAGTTAACAGAAAAAGAGAGCAAGCCCAGTTAAGCCCCAAATAAGGTGTAATTAAGCGGGGTTTGGGCGATCGGCACTAAGAGCAACTCTTATTTTTTTGGTACAATCAACAAAACTGCAAATAAACTAATTGTGTGTGTGTGTTTCTATGTATGTCCTTCTCATTTTCTTTTCCAGCTTCCTTCACCCGGAACCTCGTGGGCGTTACGCACCGACGAAGAAGATTCGAATTGTGCAAAACACAACCGAGCAAAGGACAGCGAACCGCATTAGCTATATACACAGAACAATAGAGCGCGCGCGCGCGCATCAGTGTGTGTGGGTGTGTGCGTACGTGTGTTTGGAAGTGGTCGAGAAAAGACACAACTGTAGCTTATTTTTTTTATTTTGGTTTGTTGTTTTATTGTTGACCGTGTGGTGACCATCAAAACCAGTGTTGGTGTGTGTGCTTGTCGCTGTTGCTGCATACGGAGCGAAGGCGAGAACGCCGTAAAACCGACGCAGCAATAAAAGGAAGAAGCAAAAACCGGGTGCAATAAAACATACACACACATACGACCGGTCACACATCCCTCAGAGAAAGGCAGCGAGCAGCGCAAAGCAATAATAATGGTCGCCAGCGAGCCCGAGGACGACGTCCAAAAGAATTCTCCACCTCCCATGGGTAAGTAACGCCTGGGGTCAGCCGGCCGGGGGATGGGGGAGGGTTTCAGAATCGTAAAATTTCAACACAACCCACGGTTTGCTTGGCGGGCGAAGATTATTGGGGAGTGAGAGAGAAAGAGAAATGACATGTTTCTATTCGCCCGGTGAAATGAGCATGGAGCGGGCCAAGCAGCAAGAGAATGTGACAAGCCCCACAACCCTCCGACTCTTCCTTTTTTCCCAATTGCATAGGTGTGTTGGGTGGCGGTGGTGTTGTGTGGTTGTGCTGGTTTTGTATTTTGGAATTGAGTCATCCCGTCTAAATACTAAATACACAGAAGCGAGGCAAAACACCAACCACGCGCCGGTTTTGTGGCAGCCAGCCGCGACTTTGCTTATTTCGTCTTTTTTGTTTTTTTTGTTTTCCTCTGTTTTCCCCATTTTCTTCCAACTTCATGGTGGCAACATTTTACGTTTCAAAAAAATTGGCCGCGCGGGATGCAGTTGGTGGAAGTATTTTAGGAAATGTTTGCAAGCTTACCTCATCCCGAATTAAAACGCACCGAAAAAACGTGTGAGACACAGACAGCACACAGGATGTGTCATTTCGTGCGCGCCTTCTCTTTCGCTCTCTCACGCACTCACAGGCGAATTTGTTCATCGGGCTCTCGCTCGCCAATGAAGCGTGCGTGCGGTGCGTGAGATGAAGTCATCTCATCGCAATTGCCACACACCACCACCACCGTCACCATCCTATCTTATTCTCGTGTGTGGCTGTGGTGTGTGCACCGTGAAATCATTCTTATTTTCATATCTTTTTCGGAACATCACACACACACACACACACACACACACACACGTAGACGATGCTAAAAAAGTGACCCAACTACAAAATCGACATGCTTTCACGTTCTACCCAATAGATCGGTAAACCGGAGTGAGCGAGAAAGTATGTTGGTTTTGTCGCTTGGGGAGGAAATAGAGTGCCTGCGTGATGCAATATCTATTCGCGCATCTCTCTTCATATACATCATCAGCGCGCACACACATGCATATGGGCAGCGCCGGTGCTGATGGCGTTTTCGCCGTGTGTGAGATGACACTCGCGACACACACACAAACGCGCGCGCGCATACACTGGAGCGCGTGTAAATCGTGTTCTAACACCAAGGATTGGTAATTTTGGCAAGCCTCGGTTGTAGTGCTGTTGCTTTTGGCTTACCAACCCCCTCCAGCAACACAAGCACAATGACCTCTCCCACTAACGCCGCGGGTGCTGCAAAAGTCACGCGCCTGGTCCGTGCTGCGCCCAACCGTACACGCACGTGTGCGCGCGTGTCATCATTTTTTTTTTGGTGTCGACACACCAATTCGCTGAAGTAGTGCGAAAAAAACACATATTGCTAAATAGCGGTAAGGATCAACTGAAAGGGCTGAAATTGATAGAGTCTTAGGATGCAACACGAGAACAGAAACAGAGAAGCAAAATGGAGTTGAAGAAAACTGTAATCAATTGAGCGTGTGGTGTGTGTTAGTGTGTCTGTATTCAGGGGTGAATAATTATCAGCACACACAGCACAACGTTACTATTCACTCTCGTGTCTCTTGCTTTCACTCTCTCGCGCTCTCGCTTCTCGCGGGTAAGATGGCGCCGGCTACAAGTGATTTACAAATTTGCGTGAAATGAAAAAGAAAAACAACTCGCAAGCACATTTTTCTCCAGATATGTACAAAAAAAAAACACACACACACACACATGAGCGCTTAGAATCAGACAATTTCTATTCCAAGTGCCTGCTGCTAAGGCCTATCAGTGCACACAGCACCACCACCCCAGTGCCTTAATTAGAAATGAGAAAAAGAGAGCGAGAGAGATCAACACACACGCACACACAATCATCACCGTAGGTTGCTCGATTTCGCTCTCGCTCGCGCATGCAGGTGAGTGAGAAAGATGCGAACGTGTCTTCCAAACACGCACGCACACATCGACGCGGATAGATGGTGAAACAAGATGCATCTAACGCGTGCGCGATACACACTTGTGTGTATGTGTGTCCGTGCTGTGCGCCAGCGACTTTACCGATCGCGAATTATGGAGCACCTTGTTTGCGGGCGCTTCATTATCTCCTTTTTCGTACTCTTTTGTCGATGAGAAAGAACGACCGGCGACGAGAAGAGGGTGTAAGCGCAAGCGCGCCATAAAAATCTAATCAAAATGGATGACTGACGTAGTGAGAATCGTGTGGCAGAAGGTGAGTTTTGCTGGTGGTGAAATTGCCGCTCCCCTACTCCTTTGCCCTTTGCCGTTGACACGTGCACATTTTGCGGCAAAAGCAGCAAGAAGGACACACCGCGCACGTCTTCTTCCTTCCGCAATTGTACGCAATTGTGTGTGTGTGTGTGTGTGTGACTGCGTGTGTCCTGGAGGTGTCCAAGCGATCATTAAATCGCCGCGTAACGGCGGCCACTGTTCGACGATGAGATCATATTTTATCGATCGCGTTCTCTCACCGCTGTGCCCCGCCCAGCAAAACTGGCAACCATTTGACAGTTGTTCCGTTTTTGTTGGTGCTGTTGCTTGTTTCGCACACATCCACATCCCCCTGTGTGGTATTCGATCGGCCATTGCACCACCAACCCTCGCCCCGTTTATCGTACGCGATCGCCATCGAATCGTATAAGGACATCCCACATACCGATTGCATTAGTTAGCGATTGTTTCGTTTTGTCGACACCCTGCTTGTAGCACGCCGCCACCCCTCCGCCCCTTATCCCCTCACCATCACAACCCCTCGTGCGCTGCCCGATGTACGTGCCGATGGAAAGCAGGGAAAACGCACAACTGTGCACAACCATTCGGCTCCGAAAATAGAGAGCGCGCAACAGTACTCGCAGTATAAGTGTAATGTAAGTGGTGTGTTGTATGTTCACCGCGGTGCAACGGGTTTTTGATTTGTGTGTTGCCGCCGCCGCCCCGCCGCTTCATCGTTTGGCTCAGTGGGTTTCCTTTTTTTTGCCATTCCCCTGCTAGACTCACTTGGTTGGATGATTTTATTATTATTATTATTATTATTATTATTGTGGATGTGTGATTCCTCTTCTTTATTTCATTCCGCTCCCCACACCCGTTTTCCAATCGTTGGGTGGGTGGCTGAAATTGTGCTGCCCCGTTACTAGTCCCACTTTTCCCATCCGGCGGCGCACTCCCTCCCCACTCCTTGCAACCCCGAAATGCGCAGCACACACACTGGACGAAAAACACACAACCGTGTGTCCGGTCTAGTGATGGGTAACATTTGCAAACATACGGAGTCGACTCCGATATGACTACTATAATTTCGGTACCGACTTCCGAAGTTAGGTCCGGTCAGCATTATCCGGAGTCTTTTGGAAGCGATTGGAGTCATCCGGAGGCGTCTAAAGTCGTCTGGAAGCGGAGTTATCCGGAGTCTTCCGGAGTGCAACTCCGAGCTATTCCGGACAACTCTGAACGACTCCGGACGGACGGAGCTTGCAGTTATGACTTTGCCGGAGTCAAAATCGGACTAACAATAGCCGGAGTTGTCCGAAGTCTATAGCCGGAGTGGGCCTTTAAAACAAAGGCATAAATACGAAGAACTCGCGCAATGTGAAAGCCAAAAACACACAACGAAATGAAATGCCTGATCACAAGCACATTGCACTGGACAGCTTCAGTTGACTCCCACCGATTCCGGTCGGCTATGGACGACTCCTGACGACTCCGACTTTGGATGACTCTGACTCTGATCAAGGACGACTCCGCATGACACCGACTCTGGAATCGCCCGAAGTCTTCCGAAGTCCATCAGAGTCGGAGTCATTCGGAGTCGTCTGGAGTCGTCCGAAGTCGTCCGAAGTCGTCTGGAGACGGAGCCACCCAAAATCTTCCAGAGTCATCCGGAGTCTTCCGGAGTTCGACTCCGAACGACTCCGAACGACTCCAGACGATTAAGATTCCAGACGACTCCAAATGACTCCAGACGACTCCACACGACTCCACACGACTCCAGACGACTCATCGAGGACGACTCCGAATGACTCCGACTCCGGAATCGCCCGGAGTGTTCAGAAGTCCACGGGAGTCAGTGTCATTCGGAGTCGTCCGTAGTCGTCTGGAGGCGGAGTCATCCAGAATCTCCGAGAGACATCCGGAGTCTTCCGGAGTCCGACTTCGGGCAACTCTGGGCAACTCCGGACGACTCCGGACAATTCCGGATGTCCGGAACCCAGACAACTACGGCTCTGGACGACTCCTACTCCGTACGAAACTATTGGTTTCTATTTTGCCGGAGTCGGAATCGTATTAACAATAGTCGGAGTCGTGGGTGTGCTTCAGAGAGCACATCACTGCTCCGATCGGACAGCTGCTTTTGTTGAGCAGCACGTTCGAACAGATCGATGAATCTTTTCGCAGGAATGTTATGAATTTTGTCCGCTATTTACCATACACTCGTCTCGTTAGAATATCACACAAAGTACTTATCACTAATACCTATCCCCGGCTTAAGTTTTCAGTCTTTGCAGCCCTTCACAGACACTGACGGTAGCAGATAGTTTTTATGAGTGTGTTTCCTCCTGCAAACAAAAATACAGTAAACCATTAATCAATACTTTAAATAGCGGATTTTTACGATCAAAACCAAGTCAAACCCATAAATCGGAAAGAAGGCCCATGCATACTCAGGATAATAAATGTAAAGAAAATGCTTAGTACGTGACTAAATAACACTGACGATCGCTAATTATTCCGCTCCGCTCTTGCGCACAGAATTGTTTCAGCCCCTCCCCTCAAACGCGAACCTGTACTTTTGTGTGTGTGTGTGTGGTTGTGCTGTGCGTATGTATGTGCATGTGTATAAAGCGGAAACATTCCAGCAGAAGAAACAACCACCGCCCACCAACCCACCAACCCAGCGCACGAACTACAATCTGCTTCAATCTACAATCAACAATCACAAACGCACGCCGCTGCTATCTTCCTTCCTAATGCAGTCCTCGGCATAATTCGGATCTGCGTGTGCTCTCTTCTGTCTGCTTCAATCAACCGAAAAAGACAACTCCCAATACCATCGATCAACCGCGCTCAACCGCTGACACAGAATGTACTTCAACGCACAAACAAACACACACACGCATAAAGTACAGGGAAGCTACTGGTGATGGTGCGACTGCGGATGTTTATGTTTAAAAGTTTTAATTAATCTGGGGTTTTCTAACGCAGCCAGAAACCAGAAGCTCTTTTTTTCGTGTAGAAAGTGTCAATGTTTACCAAACTGCTGACATTGCAAACAAATCGGCGGATACATTTGAATCCCGGCGTCCGGATTAGAAAGTGATCACGAAGGCAAACACCACTACAGTTTGTCGCGGGGGTTGGTGATTGGATAGGGAAAGGTTGCAATGCAGCGCCAAAGTTATATTTAGCTTCCATTACTCATTGCTTTTGGGGACAAATTTGATCCAAAGCGGACATTGCTGTAGAAGGCGTATAAACATTTACTTTATATATATAACACCATGATGCAACAGGCAAACGATTGCTATCGACATCTCGCCCGCACATTTCACCACGTGTTCATGGCGACCGAGGGGCATAAAGCAGCATTCGATGATTCGGAAGCAATACAGGATTTAGGAGGGATCGCTTGGGGGCATCGTAATTGATAGAAATTAGCTTCCAAAATCTATTCCAAACCTCCACTTTAAACCGAACCGCTTCGTTTCTTTTCGGTATGTTGCGCGTACGCGTGCGCCTTGCAGAGAACAACGATGACAACGCACCCTCGAAACGCTTCTACCGGCAGCAGGTGTGGACCACGATGAAAGCCCTCTTCCCGCAGGGTTCGGCCTCGAGCAACTACGTCAACAGAAAGATACCACTCTTTCCGGCAGCGGAACAGACGGCCGAGCGACTCGCCGAAACCCCCGAATTCAAACAAGCGAGTAAGTAGCCCGGCGAACCCGTTTATAAGCCATTTCTAACCGATTCCGATTCCGTGTTTGGAATCAATTCCGGAGCCGATTCCGATGCTGGAATCGATTCCGATTGCGGAGTCCATTCCGGAACCGTATTCGGAGTTGATTCCGGAGGCAATTCTGGAGCCGATTCCAGAGTTGAATTTAGGTTCCGGAATCAGAATCGGCTCCGTAATCGCAATTTGTTCCGATAACAGAATCAGAACTGTATCGAGAATTGGAATTAGCTCCGGAATAAGGATCAGTTCTCGAATTGAAACAGCATGTTGCAGAAGCGAAATCAGTCCGGAAATCTGCATGAGAATTGATCATTTACAAGTAAATTTTGATTCTTTGCGGCTATCAATACGTAGCATCATTAGATCCAAACGTCTCTTATGGAGATACAGAAACCGATTTCGATTTCGAAGCTGATTCTGATTTCGAAGCCAATTCCGATTCCGGAGCCGATTCCAATTCCGGAACCGATTACGATTCCGATTCCGATTCCAGAGCCGATTCCGAAATCGATTTTTGTACCTGTTTCTGGACTGATTCCGGTAACTAATTCGCGAAAATCCGGAATCGATTCCAAATCGGCATTTTTCCCATCACTAGAAAGTAGCCCTTTATCACTAACGTATTTTATTGCTTCTGTACCATCAACAGCGAACATTAAGGTGAACATCGATATGGCGCAGGAAGCGGTCAAGCTGCAGGTGCTGAAGGCGAACAAAACGCTGTTCGTCGCGCCGTCGCAAAAGTCCGACTACCTGTACGCGAAGATCAAGCTGCCGAGCAGTGTGGAGGAGGTGCCGCTCGTCCAACAGAGACGCATCGTCAAGATGCTGGCCGGCGAGGACACATACGAGGAGCTCGGTACGTTCCCGCCCCCCCCCCCCCCCCGCCCCCAGATTCATGCGCAATTAGAGCCGTGCTTGAACTACCTTTTCTTTCTCTACACCCCCCCCCCCCCTTTCCCTGCCTGCGCTTCTGTGTTGTTCGTTTATTTTCTACATTTGTTTTCGTACAGCTGGATGTTTCGTTGCTAGTGCAGCTGAGATTAATGCACTTGGTGATAGAGAAAGGTGTAACAGGTTAATCTGTCTACTGCTTCGCGTTGTCTGATAAGCCAAGCCAGCGGTTTTGACGGTGCAAATTTGTGCCCACAAAAACACACGCATTTGTGTTGCCGGCGAATGCTACAAGCTTTCAAATAATTATCATTATTAGAACTAATGAATTATTCAACTGTTAGAGAATGCGCGTACCATGTTCCTTCATTAATTGATCAACCGACAAGTAACGATCGTGTGTGTGAACTGATTCTGGTTAGGGAGCTACCTAATGATGATTGTTTTCATTAGCACTCCAGCTCTGCCACGCCATACCCTTTCACTCAGGTCGGTTCAAACTGTTTTACAGCGGTTTGTTACGGGGAATAGATTCCAATAGCTGGCATTGATTATGAACAGCATTTTAGAAACTCGCTTCCTACCAATTTCGATAGAAATCCTTTTTTATTATGGCGACTAATATCAAAGCTGTAAGCTCACCTGTACTACTAACCTGTAGCGAAATCGTTTGTAACATCCAATCAAAAAGTAATGCATGTTTGTACTGACGGCTCTAAACGCAATTCCTAAACGTTTAGCAGAAGTATAATGGTCTAAGCAGTAACCATGCGTAAAGAGAGGCTCAATCTGATACTTTCCCCAAAATAATTTTGGGGAAGGTTCGACGAATAAGATTTGCATTTTTACATTTTTAAAATTAGGCCAAAAGTTCCTCGATACGAATTAGTTGGCATGTTTCCAATAATTTGCTGTTCGATTTGAAACGCACTATTCCATTCGACTGCCGTTCGAACACCGTGATCATAAATACTGTAAAACAATTTTTCTCGATTTTTAACCGTTTAATTAAACAAAAACAATGTGTCCGGAATTCCATGTTCGATTTCAGGAAAATACACATTGTTGGTTTTTGTTCTATAACTCGAACAGTTTTTTGGAATTCTTATATTATTTTGAACACGCATGGAGAGAAGATAGAGGAAAACACCGATAAGGTTGGTCTGACAATCAGTAGAGAAATCTGCGAAGTTGAAAATCTCTTCTCAGTTCAGACGTCCAGAATGGACTGGCAGGTACTGTAGAATTGCAAATGTGAATATACATTTTGGTTCAAGCGGTCCCAGGCCACACACCCAAACGCCTCGGCTTAGGCGCAAAAATGGATGTCTTAGAGCCAAAGTTTGGTGGCAACGACTGTAATTGCTCAGCTTGAACATGTCGCTAATTTAGTCACATTACGAATATGTAATAGATTTCGTTACAAAGTAAAAATCATGTTTTCAATAACATGAAACCCCAACACGTGGAACTATAGAAAAAAAAGAACAACAACACTGCAATTAGAAGCCTTAACATACGAACGACTTAATCAGGATTAGCCTGGCGCTCTGCAGACAGCGTGTTGTTTAATGTTTACTTTTTAACGAAAAAATCGCGATTAAACTAATTTCTCTCTTACTCTCCCGCTCTCTCTCTCTTTACTACGCCCTGCCTACAAACAGGCATCGATCAGACCGAACCGCTCGACATGGTTGTGGTCGGGTGCGTGGCCGTCTCCGAGCGCGGCCAGCGCATCGGCAAGGGCAACGGGTACGTTGACCTGGAGATAGCGATCCTGGTGCAGCTGGGCGTGATCACGCCGAAGACGGTCATCGCGACGACGGTGGCGGACGAGCAGGTGTTCAGCGAGCTGCAGGCGGACCTGTTCCAGCCGTACGACTTCACGGTCGATCTGATCGTGACGCCGACGCGCGTGATACGCGTCGAGCCGCGGCCGGAGCCGCGCGCGATCGGCGTCCAGTGGGGCCTGCTGTCGTCCCGCCGGCTGGACGTGGTGCGCGTGCTGAAGAAGCTGAAGGAGCGCCTGGAGTCGGAGGGCAAGCACATCGAGCTGAAGGACGAGGACACGGACGTGGAGAGCTTCCGGAAGCGGCGCACGCGCGGCAGCGGAAGCGCCGGCGGCCAGCAGCAGGACCGGCGCCGCCAGTCGAACCGGCGCCGCCGGTCGACGCGCAACAGTGCGGCGGGCGAGGGCGGCAAGAGCGGCAACGAGCAGGACGGTGGTAATGGCGACGGCGGAAACGAGAGTGGCGAGGGCGGTGGCCCGCGCATGCGCCGGAAACGGCGCTACTCGCGCAAGCCGCGTCGCTACTCGCGCCGTGACTCGGGTGACTACGGCAGCCCGGACGGGGGCCGAACCGGCGGCGAGGAGGGCGGCGACGGTCAGCAGCACCAGCGGCAACGGCCGCACCCGGGCGGCAAGGGGGGCCGGCTGCGCCCGAACAATAAGGCGGGCGCCGCGAACGGCACCAACGGGCAGCCGGCGGCGCAGCAGAAGCAGCAGCGGCCACCGCGCCAGCCGAAACCGCAGCTGCAGGACAGTGTGCGCATCCGCGTGTCGAACATGTTCTCGGTGCCGTTCAAGGATTTCAAGGACGAGCTGCGCACGCGGGACTGCTACCCGGCCAAGATTAGCCAGAGCCGAAATGGGCGGTGCCTGCTCATCTTCCCCAAGCGCGACGACCTGGAGGAGCAGGCGCAGGCGGACGAGCTGCTGCAGAAGCTGGCCGATATGCGCATCTCGGTGCCGCAGAAGAACAGTGCCGAGCCGAAGCAGATCAAGCTGAAGTGCGAGCTGCAGCCCAAGTCGAAGGACTTTGGCGAGAACGATGCGACCTCGATCGCGTCCGCCGCGAACCGGGCCGCCCGGAAAGCGAACGACGCCGGCCAGAAGCTGGGCGTGGCTGGTGCCGCCCCAACGGCTGACGGTGCAGAGCAGCAGGGCGAAGAGCCGGCGAACGTGAGCGAGCTGTTGCAGGAGGTGCTGGCGGCGACGCAGCTCGCCGCCCGGGCCGCCAAGGCAGCGAAGGCGGTCGTGGAGAAGGTGCTGCAGGAGTCGCTGGCGGAGGCGGACAGGGAGCCGGCGTCGTCGGATGATCCGGACCGAAGCAAAAAACTGCTCGCCCAGATCGACGAGGTGACCAAAGCCGGTGCGGAAGCGCACGCCGCCGGCCTGAAGGCGGAGGCGGCCGTTGCGGCAGTGGCGCCACCGGCGGCGACGCCGGACGCCGACGGTGCCGAAACGGCGCTGCCAACGAAGGAGCAGGTCCCGGCGATGGTCAGCGCGACCCAGGAGGTGGCTCGGGCTGCCGCCGCCGTCGCGTACGCCCTCGCCACACTGTTCGAGCTCGTTCCCCCGCCGCCGACCCGGTCCAGCGTGGCCGTCGCCCCGGTCTCGACCGTGGTCCGCCTGTTCCGCTCGCTGCTTCCTGCTAGCGCCATCAGTAGCAGCAGCAGCACCTCCACCACCACCACCACCACCACCGCCACTACCACCACCGACACCAATACCACTGCAACCGTGTCTTCTTAATTTAACGCAGCGACAGGAGGACGATGGCGTGCAACACTCACCTAAATGTATGGCTAGGACAACAATCACACACACACACACACTTACACACAAAGAGATAAGATTTTTTGCTCGTTCCATCCCTTCACTTTTTCCCCTTCTTCCCGGACTGTGAAATGGACAGGTTTTGCTTACCTTTTTTTCTTCTTCTTTTCCCTCCCTTCCTATTGTTGGCTTTTCGATTACACGCAATTGTCGCACACCAACTCAACCAGTGCGCGTAAAATAATAGATTTATGTATTTTACAATATATATATTATACTCCTTTAAATTCATAACATACGCCCTAACCCCGCCTCCTCCACCCCATTTTCACACCTCGTATTGTTGGTGTGCATACCGTGCATGCGGATGTGTGTGTGTGTGTGCGTGCGTGCGTTTTTTGTCGCCTTAATTAAGGCGCGCCACGTGACGGCACTTAGTAATCGCAATCGAATCGAGGGCGCAAACTATTAATAATTTGTATACGCTAATGTTGGTGTGTCCTTCCATTTCGCTACATCCCCGCTACCTTCCCGACTAAATACTACCACCGTCTCTGGACGCTTCGATTGTCTGGGTTTGCGCGTTAATAATGCTTATTTTTATGGTTTTCTTTTTTTTTGTTTGTGCGCATTCAAACACACACACACACACATACCCACTTACTCTCAAGTTATGGTTATATTGTAACGTCCCTCACCCCTCCCGAGCGGGAGATAATTGCGGAAAGGCCTATAACATGTAGTAGCTTTGTTGAGAACGCGAAGGGAAAACCAGAAAGGAAGTAAGTTGCTTCCTGTTTTGTTTTTTTTTCTCTCTTCGGTTGGTATATTTAAATCCAAGTCAGACTCGAAAAATGTTTTCTATTCCTTTTTTTTCTTTTAAAATTATTTAAAAAAATCGTAGAAACAGAAATGGTGTCGTGGGGAAAAGGTAGTGGAAGGAAGAACGAGAGCGAATGGCGCGTACACGAAAATGCGCACAGTCTTTTCAAACAAGTCACGCTGGCAGACAGGCAGGCATTAACACGGAGAGGGGGAAACCGAACGAACACTGGGTGGCAGCAGACAGGAAACATGAAAAATGAGATAAACAATTGTATATGAGAAATCCCTTTGCTCTAAGGAGATAAACACACACACACACATACATACACATACACTCACACTGTCATATTTATGCGGAATGAATTGTAATGAATTTTGAATTTGGATTATAAAACGGCAAATACATGAAGAAAAACAAACAAACAAACATGCTCGGGTATGCATAGAATGCATATACAGTTCAAGCAAGCGAAATAGATGATATACCTGTATGTAAAGTTACACACACTCACATAGTTGATGGGGAAGGGTGTGAAGGGAGCGCAGAATATCTTTCCTGCATAAATCCTGTTCCACACTAAAATAGCATAAACATTTAACCTAACGCAAACGATGTACGATGTGCGTGCTGCCGAATATCTGAAGCGGCCGCCAGGTGGCTCGCACTCCCCCATTTCATGAATCCGCCGTCAAATAGCTGCGAATATGCCCAGCTGTACTGTACGACGACCTTTCAACCCCCTGCTAGCTCTCCCTTTCCGCTGCCGGATTCTCCTCAGATATGCATCATGCTCTCCCAGTGTATAATGAAGTGGAATAAATTTGAAGTCTAACACTCTTTTTCATAATTCTATTCTTTCGTTTGTTGGTCGTGTTTCTACGTTGCTTATTATTTACAGTGCTGCTACGTGGTAGAAACATTTTACAATTGGATAACGTACATTAATTAGGATTTGTTTTTTGAATACATGTATAGTAGTGTTGGGTAATTCTGATTCAGATGCTTGAATCGGAATGAATCTTTGAAATGATTCAATGCATCTGAAGCTGGATTGCAAAGATTCATGAATCTCGAAAGATCCACGAATCTCTAGGGATTAATTTCCTAGGAAATCTCCAAGGATTCATAGAGCTTGAGCTTTTCATTATTCTTCTTCTTGGCGTAACAACCTAGTCATGCCAACCTATACAAGCTTTCGAGACTTCTTGGTGTGTACCACGCAGCCGGTTAGTTTGTTTCGCTAAGGGGAGACAGTGGTAGGGTCGCGCAAATTCAATATTTTGAAAATCACACAAAATCATCTCTAAAGATGCATATTTCCTGGCTTTATGATGGAGATATTTGATGGATTTATGAATCGCTGAAGAGTCAAACCCTTGGACATCTTTACCAGATCAATCTTTAGAATTGAGTCCATGGAGATGTATCCTTGGAGATAAATCTTTGAAAAGTTGATTTTTATAAATAAATCCTTGAAGATGAATCTTAAGAGATGAATCCTTGG
Source organism: Anopheles coluzzii (assembly GCF_943734685.1). Taxonomy (NCBI): domain Eukaryota; kingdom Metazoa; phylum Arthropoda; class Insecta; order Diptera; family Culicidae; genus Anopheles; species Anopheles coluzzii. The sequence goes on from NC_064669.1 coordinate 11,233,037, forward strand.
AGATCAATCTTTAAAAATGAATCTTTGGAAATGAGTCCATGGAGATGAATCTTTAGAGATGAATCCTTGGAGATAAAACTTTGAAGAGCCGATTCGAGAGTCGAATCACTGAATCAATGAAGCTTCATATGAATGAATCTCAACGAAAGATTCAAGGAAACCCAACACTAATGTATGTCTATGCTAAGTGCTATCCTGATGCTTTGTGACCGTTTCAGTCAGCAACGATAAAATCCGCCCCATCGCACAACTGTCCCGCCTCGATCGAGCGCGCAATCCAGCGGACCTGCAGCAGTGTCGTGTCATCCCCGCTCGCCGGCTCACCGTGCGCCATCTGGTCGGCCCACCGCTCCATCTCCTGCACCGTGGCGGTAGCGCCGGGCGCAACAAACACGTAACGCGCGCGCCCCGGCTCGGAGTCGCGCAACCAGCGGCCCCCGTACTGCACGAAGCGCAGCATGTCCCGCTGGGCCCGGAACTCGGCGACCTGCCCATCCCACGCTTGCGCGGACCGGTACAGCCGTCCGGTGAGACCGCGGAACAAACGCATTCGGGTGGCGTGCCGCACGCCCAGCAGCATCCGCTCGCCCCGTACCACCTCCCGGTCGGTCAGGCGGCCCGGCTCGCCGGTGTCGCCTCCCATGCGGCGCAACAGGGCGCCGAACGAGGTCGGTGTGGTGGGGCGCGTGTAAGAGTCACCATACCGGTCGTACTGTTGCGCCAGCCGCATGCGCGTCGGCTCCGTTGCGCTGAGCATATCCTCCGGCCGGAACGCTTCCAGCCTACCCTCGGTGCCGGCTCGCAGCAACCATTCGTCCCGCACCACGTCCCAGCGGCCCGTCTCCATGTACTTGCGCACCTTGAAGGTGACGCGCCCGGCCACGATGGCGTACGTGGCCGGGGTCGGGTTGGCGACGGCCCGGCCACCGTGCCGCCGCACGAGCCGCTCGAGTGCGTCGATGGTGGCTGCGCCCGGCTGACTGCCCACGCTCATCACGCACACGTCCCTGCCGTGCAGCATGCCGCCCGGCAGCGGGGGCGGTTCCTGCTCCGGTTTGCGCTCGAACGTGACCAGCGCCGCCCGTTTGCGTGGCGCCTTCGCTTTGGACACGGTCGGCGGTGCGCTCAGGTCCTCCAGCGTGACGTGCCGCTTGGCCAGCTTGGTGGCCCGTTGGCCGCCTGCGCTCGGGGCCGCCCTGTTACTGCCTGCCACCTGCTCCAGCTCGTCTAGCGTGCACACCTCGTCCGGCAGCTTGTCCGGCCGGACGGTGACGATGCGCGGGAAGCGTATGGTGTATCCGGCGGCGTACGAATCGCTCCGCACCAGCTCGGAGCCGCGCAGCTGCAGCGTGATCGAGTCGGCGGGCGCAATCCACACGTCGGGTGCGGTCTGCCCGCACTGCACCACCGCACCACCATCACCACCATCCACCGGGCCCGTCCGCCAGTGGGGCCGCAGCGTTTGGTTCAGCTGCTGCCACTCGAGCGTCCCCAAGCCCATCGACACCTTCGCCACCGAGAGGTACTCGGGGCGGGGGGTGGTGCGGGCCGCCACCCCGACCAGGAACGCGTTCACGTACGTGCGGCGCTGGTTGTAGAAGCCGCCCAGCACGAGCAGATCGAAGTCCACCACCAGCCCGTCGACGTAGTCCGGCTTGATCTTGTACCAGCCGGTGCCGGCCCGCCGGTTCGGTCGGTACGGTGCGTCCTCGCGCTTCAGCACCACGCCCTCCTGCCGCTCGTCGATCGCGCCGTTGATCAGCTCGAGCAGGTGGGGCGGGTCGCGCACACGCACCCGCCGGCACCGCTCGAGAAAGCCGAACTGTTCGCGCACCGATTCGGCGAGCAGGCGGGCCCGCTCGGCGTACGGTACGCCGGCGAGCGAGCGGCCATTGTGGTGCAGCACGTCGTACGCACAGAAGCAGGGTCGCAGCTGTGTGTTGCCCGGGCGCAGTGCCTTCACGTCCGTGCCGTCGCACTTGTCCCGGTAGCGGAGCGTGCGCCGATCGAACACCATCATCTCGCCGTCCAGCACGAGCGACCGAACGGAGGGTGCGAGCAGGGTGGCTAGCATGGGCGTCAGTGTGCCGCCGACCTGGTCCGCGCTCCGCCCGAACGACTCGCTGTAGTCGTGCCCGTTACGCGAGTAGTACCGGAAAGTCTCGCCGTCCCAGTGCACCTGGAACCGCTCGCCGTCCATCTTCGTCTCGAGCCAGTAGGCGTCGCGACGCAGGAGCTCCCCGACCTGGCGCAGCTCCAGCCGCTGGCAGAGCATCGGGCGCACGAAGTGCAGCGGTCGGATCACGGCCCCATCCGGCTCGTCCAGCAGCTCATTCGCCGTCGCCTGTCTACTCTCGATCTGCTCCACCATCTGCTTCAGGTCGCTCGCACCATCGTAAATCGTCGGGGCGCTCGGATGGTACAGCTGCAGTATCCGCCGACTGCTCACCGCGAGACGCAGGTTTCTGAGCAGGATCCGCACCAGCCAGCGCTGGTCGAGCGGGCTGGCTCGCTCGATCAGCTGCACCAGCTCGGTCCGGGCGGCCGTTGGCCCCCCGTCCGCGATCGCATCGAGTCGAGCATTCACGTCGGCTACAGTCAGATCGCCCACCGCCGGGCAGCGGCCATGCAGCAGGGAACCGAGCCGGGTCGCCAGGTCGTCGGTGGCAGCTGAGAGCAGCCGCTGCACATCCTCGCTGCGCCGATCGAGCCCGAGCGCCCGGACGTACGCTTCGGCCAGCGAGCGCTCCCGCAGCCCGTACGCTTTCCGCTCGCGGTCCAGCCCGGGCAGGAGCAGCCGCAGCCACGCGTGGATCGAGGGACGATTGGGCTGCCGGCGGGAAACGGGAAGCAATTAATAGGTAAGCGATGGAAATGAGGATACCACTCCAGACGGCAACAACTGGCCCCTTACCCCCTCTGCGCACGATTGCCGGTAGCGCTCAAAGTCCTGGAAAAACTTGCGCAGCGCCGCCTCCTTGCCCGGCCGCTGAGCATGGTGCACCTTTTCCAGCAGCGAGCTTAGCACGCCGAACGATTCCATCGTTCGGTCCAGTCGGGAAGCGAACACAACGGCAACACTGGTCCTAGCTGGTGCAGTACGGGCTTTATCCGCTCGGGCATTGCTATTATACGCCGGTGAACCCTGACCGCTGTGGGCACATGAATAGTCATGAAACCACAGGTAAAAGGCGGTGACTCATGCGGATCAGCTGATTGTTGCGGGGGAAACGCAAACGTAAATAAACCGAGAACTTTGACAGCGCATCGTAGCTTGCAACACAATGTAAGAAGCGGGAATAGTGTTTCGCCTAGATTGCTGATGTTGTTGTTGTTTTGAGCTTTTCATTGTGCCTTAATTTTGTGTGTAACAAAAAAGGTACTTGCGGCTTCAGCGTTGCTTTACATTTAGGCGTAAATAGCGTAAATTACCTTTCGAGTATTCGACGCATCGCACTATACGCGTCTCATAGGCCAATGCAAACGTTGTTTATTATCAGCAGAGTGACCAGAAATAACGATTTATCTCCCCTAAAATACTCAGAAATACCGTGATTAGCACTCTAAGGCCGAAATTTAAAAAGCGAAAGAACTCCGTTGGAGCCAAAGCCTCTATTCAAAACTATTCAAACTATTCAATAAACATCTAAGGCCGAAAATACACGGACCGGAATTTCGATGCTGCAGAATTCCGCCTGCTGTCAAACCCATATAAAAAGTATCAACGGCAACTTTCCCGAACTGTCATATCCATAAATTTTTCAGCAAGCGGGTTTTCGCGGCCGCGACTAACGATTTTTATTTTTTTCTACCGAAAATCGCGGATTTTTTTTTTTCAAAATACCGTAAAATCACAAAACCATTTCCCGAATCATTGTATGCATTAAACTCCAGATGAAGATATTGAAACGAAAGCTCCATAGCTTCGCTGGTTTCCTCAATAGATGGCGTATTATAACTCATCATTATATTGCTGTCTTTTTCTTGCAATGTTTTTCGCCTAGTGTTTCTACGGAATATAGAAAGACTTCGTTTAGCAGATGGTGAACGACCGATGCATTCTAAAAATAGCAAAAAGCTGGTAGCGCCATCTGTTGGTGGGATAACCAACCAGTGGAGCGCTTTCCTCGCTTTGAGAGCTTTCTCCTTCCCGCTGTACTGATATATGATTTTGCAATGAAGTTTGCATCGCTAGAACTAGAACGGCGATACGTTTAAATACTATACTCCAATATGAACCATCTATACAGAAGCAAGTGGGAACTGAATTACGGTCGATGGTGTGGATAGCGATGTATCTGACTACACGAGAACTCATATAGATTTTTGTTCGGAAAGTTAGAAGGCTATACACATCATGATTAGATGAAACTTGTCGAAACACATTTCAAGAAAAGGACAGGAATATAATGATGAATTATAAAACGCCATTTATTGAGTAAATCAGTGAATCTATGAAGCTTTCGTTTTTTTTCTATAGATATTCGATTTTCCAGTCTTTCAGTCGAGCTTAATCTGTGGCGCTTGGGTTGCCACCGCTGAGAAGAAAATATGCAATTACAGTGGAGCACCGATTATCCGGGCTCTTCGGGACTCGACCTCGCACGGATAGTCGAATAATGCGGATAATGAGTCAAAGTATTTATTTTATCATAAAATCCTGGTTTGTTTTTGAATTAAATATTATTTTTAGGTAAAACCTAGCCAGTTTTATAAACTTCATGTTTTTCCAATGATAATATTTGAATTGTGCTATGAATTATGGCGTATTTTGTTATTACAAAATGGTCTTTAACCGTTATTTCAAAAATCCTCCTCAGCACGCAATGTCATATATGTATTAAACTGTAATTTTTCAACAGCACGTATAAACGTACAACCGAATAAAAGGTACCCGGGTAAACGGCGCTCCACTGTAGTTGATTTTTTTAAACCTACCGAAAACTACCGACATTTTGGTGCTCCTGCCGATAACCACAAAAATTATCTGGCCACACTGATTATCCGATCCATAACAAATCATCCCCCACCATATCAGTCAGGTGATCAGGGACGGAAACGCATAGCTAAAACCGATCGAAAGGAAAACAATTCCCCCCAAACCTAAGACCCTAGCCACAAGAGGTTGAAAAGTGTACCGACCGTCCGTTCAGTCAACCGGAACCACCAACACGGAGATGCCGCCGGAACCGAAGGAACTGAATCCGCCTCAGGGAAAGGTCGAAGACGAGCAGCAGGCAAGCGGCAGCTCGGCCGACGAAAGCGATCCGCCAGCGAACGAAGAGGAGGAGATCGATCTGGAAGGCGCGACCGAAGGTTAGGCGGGGAGTCAAATGTCCATGTCTAACCGTTTTGCTAACATCCATACCACACGTTCTTTCCGGTCCACAGAAATTCTGGAGCTGAACGATCGGCTCGACTCCCTCAGCACGGTGCTGGACAGTATCGAGCAGCAGAACGATGACCTGCGGTCCCAGATACTGCTGCTGCTCGATTCACAGCGCGAGACGCTCAAGTCGTTCAAGGAGGAAAACAGCCGGATCGCCGCGAAGGGCACAGCGGACCGGCCGGACGGTGACGAACCGATGCAGGAGAGTTAGGAAGTAACATGGGGCGTGCAGTTGTTTGTACTGGCGGGGGTTCGCTACGTGGGTTTTGTAGAGGTAATCATTCCAGGACAATGTTTCTGTATTTTTTGTTTATTTTCTGTTTGTGTTATCGGCGGAACTCGGGCCAGGCCATGCGCAGGCCTTCAAAGTCCTGTGCGACCAATTGAAAACCGTGTGTATAGAATAAAGTAGGTTGCTGCCCAAAAGGAGCTATTATAAAAAAATTGTACATTAAGCTTTCCGCTAGCGTTCACGGGGACCACGGGTAACCTATGCTGCGAAAGTAACACAGTTGAAACAACAGCTTTTTGGATAGCGAACTGTGACCCGGGCGAGACTTAAGCAAACCCTAGGAAAGGCCAAAAAATTAAAATGAAAGTCGAGACAGTGTCCGTTAAAGTTCTGAATTAAATGGTTGTTTGGCTTATAAAGACGTTGAGTCTCGCGACTGCATTCGTCTCTCTCCTGAATTAATTCGGGAGTTTATTCAACAAAATCGGTTCTTCTAGACTAACATGTTTGAAAGTGTTGAAACGTGTTCGTACACCTTTTTTAGAAGAATTGGTGGGTGTATCAAAATATTTATCCCTTTTTGAAAATCTATTATTTGTTTTTTTTTTATGTTCCTTATGTTTCCACATGCTGCTAATGCCTCAATCCTAATCCGTGTTGCTTACACTTATCGATGAGCTCAAGAAATGGGCCGTTCCCAAAAAAAACCCTGTTGTTTCAGCCGGCGGTACTGATTTCATGCGATAAATAAAAGAGTATTTTAAAAACTTCTCAAAGCTATCCGTTGCACCCGCCACGTTTGGTTATCATTTAAAATTCGCTTCAAACGGCAACAGTTTTTTGTTTGTTTTTGGTTTAAATCTCACTTACACCAGGTCTTAGCAGCTCGAAATAAATCCAATGAAATGATTTAACTTTTCAACAGAATGCACTTTATACTACTCGTCTTAAAAATGGCTGTCCTTTAAAAATTTGGTCGCTTTATCCCCGCATTATTTATTTAAGGGTTGGTCGAAATCGATTCCGGCTAGCGATGAAGTTTTCTCGAATCGATTCCGGATAGTAGGTCCTAAATCAGTTTCCGGAATCGATTCTGAAATCGGCTCCGAAGTTGGCTCCGGAATCTGTTCCGGAATCGAAATCAGCTTCGGAATCGGAACTGGTTCCGAAATCCGAATCGGCTTCGGCATCTCACGCACCGTTCCCGCAACGCCCAATTCACGTTGATATAATAGTGTCCCCAAATCCGTTGTCTCCTACGAATTGATAGCCGCAAAGCATCAAAATTTTCTTGTAAACGATCCCTTCTCATGGACATTCCTGGACTGATTTCGCTTCTGAAACTTGTTATTTCAATCCAAAATTGCGATTCCAAGGTCGATTCCGATCCCGGAGCCGATTCGTACTCCGGAATCGATTCCAGCATCGGAATTGGCTCCGGAATTGGCAGTCCTTTGATCTGCATCCTTTCGTTTCACGATGGCGCAAGTTGCAGAGTTAGAATTTTCTGCACGAATCATATGAAATAAATTATCATACAATTAAAAATAAAGTGTATAAAATTAATAAATATAATTTAAAAAGCCTGTAATCATTTGTATTTTAGCGATTCGAAAACGGAAATTTTTTACAGAATGGAATTTACCTTATATTTCACAATTTATAGATCAAATTAATCAAATGTGCAGTATCATGTATCTCGTGGATTACCTGTATGCGATTAAATCCGCACATCAAATGAAAAATAAAAACCACTTAGCGGGAGGATTTCATTGATTCTTCCGCCCAAAACATCCTCAATCCCAGTAGAAATCGAGAATACTAATAAACCGTTGCTCAATTTGGACGATTTGCAAATAACCATGCAGATCGGAAATATTGTTGATTTGCCAGGCCAAATCGAATGTAAACTCCACACCAGTCAATTTCACCAGATTAGTTCACACGATTTGTTGTTGCTGTATTGGTGGAATACCATCCACCAAACAAAAACACGTGTATAAATGTACAGATGTACGTGTCTTCCAGATACAAAATACAAAAAACCAACCAAAACCCCTCAAAAAACCCTCGCTCGAAACGTCCAAAACCCTCGCAACGCCTTACAAAAAGCCTCGCCAGAGAGCGAACAACACTCGCTTTTGGAGCACTGGCGAGCTCGCGAAAACCGGTTTTTACCCTGCGGGCTTGACTTTACGTCGCCCTGTCACAAGGTGCATGTATTTAGAAGGTGAATTGTTACAGCGTTTGGCGGTCACCATCGTTGGGCATTGCTATGTCAAATTGCATACAAATTTATATACCCCTCTCTCCTTGTATTGTTCTGTCAAGTTTGGCAATTTGCTCTGGAGGAATCCACCTTGTCGTATCGATACACCTTGGTTTCGTGCAAGAATTTCAACGCCTTTGTCAATTCCGCCGTCTCCGTCACGAACATTGTTTATTACTTGCTTGCGATTGCTTTTCAGTGCCTTTTGCTGAAATATCACCCTTTCCTACACAGTGCTGGGCGGCGGATTCCTTAACGCAATTCAGGTACGTTTGCCGGACGAGCGACGCGCTACACGGCCACCGAAAAAAGGGACAACAATGCCCGAAGCATAGTCGCCGTACACCAACACCACCATCTGCATTAATCTGATTTAAATCGATGGCATTAGTCATACCGTCATTGATCTGTGCATCACAATTATGGGGCGAAAGAGAGAAAGAGCGTGTGTGTGTGTGTGTGTGTGTGTGTTGTTTTAATTGTTACCGTTCCCGTTGCCTCCGCTACTTGCAGCAGGACGAAAACAATTTGATCGCCTCAAAGCGAACGGGGGTTCAGTGCCTGGTTGTCCGGACCATACCACCACGGAGTTGGACGCGTAATCGTGCGCTGGGCTGAGCGATGGCGTCCAGTTCGACCTTGCAGAAGGCGATCGACATCGTGACGAAGGCAACGGAGGAAGACCGGAACAAAAACTACGAGGAAGCGCTTCGCCTCTACGAACACGGCGTAGAATACTTTCTGCACGCGATCAAGTGTGAGTTTTTCGGCCCCCGGACCGTTGGGAGAGGGGGGATGAATGGGAGGGGTTTTTTTGGGAGGTTGTTGTTGTTGTTGTCTTAACCCCATTGCTGCTGCCGGTCAAACGATCTGCATCCAGCGGCGGATTAACCGGCGGGCGGCTTAACCGTGCGCATGAATTTGACAGCTGTTCCATCTTGGCTAACAATCTCGAATCGACTCTTGAAACTTTATGAATCCTCAAAGAATCACAAATCTTCAAATATTCATGAATCTTCATCTCTAAAGATGTATCTCTATGGATTAATCTCTTAAGATTCTTCTCCAAGGATTTATCTCTTCAGATTTATGTCTAAGAATTCATCTCTTAAGATTCATCTCCTAGGATTTATCTCCAAGGATTCATCTCCAAGGATTTATATCTTAAGACTCATCTCCAATCTCCAATAATTCATGAATCTTCAACGATTCATAAATCCATTAAAATTCATATATCTCCGGGGATTCATGTATCTTTAGAGAAGTGTGATTTAAAAAAAATGAATTTACGCGATCCTACGATATTCGCACGACTTGCAACAACATTTCCGTCGTCGGTTTAAGTCTCGCATGGACCGTCTCCCCGTAGCAAAACAGAATATCTAGCTGCATGCTACTAAGAAGTTTCGAAAGCCTATACAGGCTGGCATGACCTCATAGATTATTACGCCAACAAGTAGAATAAGAATATGCTCAAGCTCTATGAATCTTTTGAGATTCCTTTAGATTCATTCAGATCCATGAACCTGAACCAGATTTACCCAACACTAGTCCCGATCAGCCCGAATAATCGACATTCAACCAATGTACAATATTCTCCATTCAAACACAAACACACAGATGAAGCGCAAGGTGATAAGGCGAAGGACTCGATCCGAGCGAAGTGCTTCCAGTATCTGGACCGGGCGGAAAAGCTGAAGGAATACCTGAAGAAGGGCAAAAAGAAACCGGTGAAGGACGGGGACGGTGCGGCGAAGGATGACAAATCCAAGGGGAACGACAGCTCCGACTCGGACTCGGACGATCCGGAGAAGAAGAAGCTGCAGGCGAAGCTCGAGGGTGCGATCGTGGTCGAGAAGCCGCACGTCAAATGGTCGGACGTGGCCGGGCTGGAAGGTGCCAAGACGGCGCTCAAGGAGGCGGTCATACTGCCGATCAAGTTCCCGCATCTGTTCACCGGCAAGCGGATGCCGTGGAAGGGTATACTGCTGTTCGGGGTGAGTGGCCGTTTTTTTTTTGTTTTTTCTTGTTATAGTTTAACTAGTTAATTTGCAACTAAATTTCAAAGTTTTCCTTTACTCTAAAAATTACGCCGAAATTAATGGCATCGAAACCCTATTCAAATGAGGTACTAATGACGACCCCTGAAGAGACTTAAAAGCAAAAGAAAACCTATATATCCTTACACCAATATATTAGCTTTTCCGGGTCAAGAATTGCACACTAGATAATAACGGTCCTGGACGTAATATTGAACCTATACCAGCCATGGAACCGATACTGAATCCAAACCGGTCCAGGAACCAATACTGGTTATACCGGTCCAAGAACTGAACACATGAACCCATACCTGCCCTGAAGCCTGTCATGAATTCATATCGGTTCTGCAACCTATCACGAACCCATACTGGCCCTTGAATATATAATGATCCAATATCGTTTGTGGAATCTATCCTGAACTCATACCGGCCCTGGAATCCATCATGATCCCATACCGGTCCTAGAACCGATCATGAACCCATACCGATCCAAAAATAGCTCCCGATTTCATTTTTTTATGAATCAGTATTTGGAACTGTTCCCTATTCAGATTCGAAACGTTTCATGTTTTGTTTGTGTTCTTAAAATTCAATCAAAGGTGAACGAATTTGGTTTTGGCGCGTTTGTTTTCTTAAAATTCAATCAAAGGTGAACGAATTTGGTTTTGGCGCAAAGTAAATCGTAATGTAAGCCTACTCAAACGTTTCCTTGAAGTTTCGATCATTCCTATGGCAAGGCTGTAGATATTATGTACGCGCACACATTTACTAAATGTTTGGCCTTTTCCTACTCTTTGTTGGTTGATTTTGATTTATTTGGTTTTCTATTTTTTCTGTGTTGCTCTCTTCCATCCTTGCGCGGTCGAACGAGCAGCCACCCGGTACCGGTAAATCGTACTTAGCGAAGGCCGTCGCAACCGAGGCCAACAACTCGACCTTCTTCTCCGTGTCCAGCTCCGATCTCGTCTCGAAGTGGCTCGGCGAGTCGGAGAAGCTCGTCAAAAATCTGTTCGAGCTGGCCCGCGCCCACAAACCGTCGATCGTCTTCATCGACGAGGTCGACTCGCTCTGCTCGGCCCGGTCGGACAACGAGAGCGAGAGTGCCCGGCGCATCAAGACCGAGTTCCTGGTGCAGATGCAGGGCGTCGGCAGCGACAACGACGGGGTGCTGGTGCTCGGCGCCACCAACACGCCCTGGATACTGGACTCGGCGATCCGGCGCCGGTTCGAGAAGCGCATCTACATCCCGCTGCCGGACGAGCACGCCCGGCTAGTCATGTTCAAGATCCATCTCGGCAACACGGCCCACACGCTGACCGAGGACAATCTGCGCACGCTCGCGAGCAAAACGGACGGCTTCTCCGGCTCGGACATCTCGATCGTGGTGCGGGACGCGCTGATGCAGCCGGTGCGCAAGGTGCAGACGGCGACGCATTTCAAGAAGGTGAGCGGCCCGTCGCCGGTGGACAAGACGACGATCTGTGACGATCTGCTGGTACCGTGCAGTCCGGGCGATCCGGGCGCGATCGAGATGACGTGGGTGGACCTGCCGGGCGACAAGCTGTTCGAGCCGCCTGTAACGATGGTAAGCGGAGGAGTATAGCGCACCGACGGCCACCACTTGCTCATGACTGTTACCTTGTTTGATCTCTCGTTTCAGAACGACATGCTGAAATCTCTGGCCAGTACGAAACCGACCGTAAACGAGGATGACATGAAGAAGCTGGACAAATTTACCGAGGACTTTGGCCAAGAGGGTTAGGCAGGCGATTCGAAAAACAGAAGATATTCGACTGTGTGTGTGTGTGTGTGTATTTGTGTGGAAGAGATGGACACAGGGAGAGGGAGAGAGAGAGGGGGAGGGGAGGAAAAGCATTAGATAGAAAGGATTTATTGTCTCTTTCAAGGTGAGCGCGCGAACGGGTTAGAGATTGTGGCAGCAAAGTCTAAAGTCAGTTGTAACGCAAGGAAAGGCGCGCAGGCAAAGCGTACGTGTGAGTGGTGGGTGTGTATCTGCGTTTGTGTATGTGTGTGTGTGTGTGTGTGTGTGTAGCGAGGCACCGGGGGGATAGCGGACAAGGGACGAACGGCAAAACACAACATACATCATCCATCACGCAAACACTGGATTTATGCAAACGATTATTTAAAATATTCTTCGTTAGAAGCAAACACCACTACACTCAACTGCAAATACACAACCACACACACACACACACACGTGCGCGTGCGGGAGGAAGCATAAAGTGGAGAGAAGAGGAACAAAAGTAATTAAAACTCTAACACTATCGACTCTATATACATGTATGGAAACAAACAAAAAATCCCGTTGATCTATGTATCATCATTTCAAAATAATGCCTTGCCGTGTAGCAATACTGGCGCGAAATAAATCTGTTATTTTCTGTTAATGCCGATTTACAACCGAATTGGCGGCGCATACGAGACTTGATCGTTCTTGTGAAACCAAAAACTTGGCAAGGACGACGTTTACATGCTGGTGCTCGGGCTCGGTGTGGTATTTATGTTGCATTTACCGTTTGCATTTCATTATTACCCTTTTTTCCCCGTCCTTTAGAGGAGGTGTAGCTGAGCCTACGTTAAGAGCCAGGGAAAAAGCGACACAGAGAAAGAGAAGGAGAGAGGCAGTGGTAGATTTTTTATTAGAATAATAATTTTCTTCTGATGCTTATTTCTGTTTGATCAAGTTAAGTTTCGCTTCCATTTTAACTCACTGAAAATTTACGCAAGTAAAAACAAATGTAAAAACTTTGAAAACAAAGCAAGCAAAAACAAAACTTCAGCTTTCCTGTTGATGATGAAATAGCAACATTTAGTGCGCCTACTACAGGGTTTTCCAAGTCAATTTCGAATGTAACCATTGTTATTCACCGCATGCAAAATGTTATTCCACATCGATCTGACATTCTATTTCCATCATAATAATTTTTAATTTCTTCAGCATGATTTTCAACACGGCTCAAGCTGGATTGACTTTGACAGTTCTTTGTGATGTGTTGAAAATCATGTGTTAATACTGAAATTCCATTTTGAAGCAAACGCACCATTTGACAGCTGTTGAAAAACATCTTTCAGGTGGTGAATAATTATGTGCACATTCGCAGGTGACTTTGAAACCCCTGTGTAATAGAGCCCCCAACAACGAACAACTGTAGTGGGTGGGTGGTGATTAACGACACAATACCAATACAGGGTTTTCCGAGTCATTTTCCAATGTCTACAACATTTTTCATTGCTTGCGGGAGATGTTTTTCAACAACGCTGTCAAGTGTTGTATTTGCATCACAAACATTTTTCAGTTCTTTCGCATGATTTTCAACACAATCACACAAGCTTTGGACTGAATGGTCTCTGTGATGTGTTGAAAAGCATGTGGAAGAATTCAAATGTTATTGTGATGCAAATATTACGCGTGACAGCTGTTGAAAAACATCTGGCAAGCGATGAATAATGCTGTGCACACAGGAGATTGGCATGGAAAACTCTGTATTATACGTATCACACACACACACACACACACACACACACACACACACACACACACACACACACACACACACACACACAATGAATTCATTCATTCTGTAGTTTTCTCCGCTCGAAGTATGTAGACTACCCACGGTAAATATGTTTTGGGTTTTATTTTGCAGTTTTAAATGTCAGTATGTTTTACAGAAACAGCAATGATAAAGATTGTTTTTGAAGGCCCTCCTCCACACCTAAACTGCTTGTGAATATTTGTTGTCCATTTTGTTTCGGTTACTATATTTACCCTTCCTTTTTGCTTGGTTTGGTGGTTTTTGTTTAACCAATGTTTACACTTTTGTCCGATATTACTGGAGCTAATGCTCTGCTGAATGTTTTCTTTTTTCGTTCTCTCTCTCTCTCTCTCTCTCTCTCTCTCTCTCTCTCTCTCTCTCTTAGGATTTGCGTGTTCGTTTTTACCCGCGTTTAGCAAACCAACAATCAATGTCGTGTTTTGCATAATTTATTTATTTTTTTCATTTTCTACTCCTTTTTTCTCCTCCCGGCCGTTATTAGTTTTGCTATCGCCTGCAACCTTTCCCTCTATTCTGCACACTACGGCGGGCTGAATAATGCAGCGCCGGTTACGGTTTCGCCCCGATTTTACTGATTGTGTTCATGCGCCACACCTCGTGTCTTCATGTAGTCTGCTCTCGTTCAACCTCGTCCTTTCCTTCCACGCTTGGCTCCTTCGCGCCGTGCAATCTACTCTAGCCAGCATGTGACGGATCGAAACACCGTTTTCGTTTGCTCTCATTGCTATTTGAATACGGCCCGGTTTCTGCTCAGCATTCCATGGTAACGTTTCTTTCCAGTGCCTAAAATAAAGCGTAAGTGTAGCTACATATTGCGTACAAAAACGAGGCTTAAAGCAAAACATCGAGCCCATTGAGGGCCCATGAACAACTATAAATTGTCCTATTTTGTGTATGTGTGTGTGTGTGTTGTTTTAAAATTATTTTTCATTCACCTTTCATTCCCGCTCGACCCCGGGGAGAAATGCATTACACCGTCTTACTCCGAAACGATCGTTTATGTTCCTTTCCTTTTTCTTCCAATTCTTTTAGCTCTCACCCTGCAAAAACCGCAAACCAGAACAAAACAGACCAAGATAGTCTCATGGAGGCGAGTTGTTTGTTTGTTTGTTGTAATGTAACGTTTATTGGGACGATAATTCAATTCATTTGGTAGATTTTGAAGTTTGTACATTTCTTTCACATGCGAAATACGAAACAGGAGCGGCGCGCACAAGGATGCGGTTTTGTCCTTCAGGACCGCCCCTTGCTGCCCCCGCCTGCGTACAAACCAATGCGTACAATAATAGTAAAGAGAGAGATAAAAAAAGAAGAGAGAGAGAGATAAACAGGGTAACATTCGTAACAAGATGGAACAAGGGCAAAGGAAAGCGCGAAACGTGAAGAAGCGTACATAATAGTTAAGAAAGAGGGCTTAGGTAAAACAAAAATTCACCACAACTTAGAGTAAACTAATATAGGGCTAACATAAATCCCGCTTGATTGCTTTTCTACATTACGCCGTGCGCGCGTTGCTGCTGAGTTTTTGCGCATATTTTTTTTTTTGTTAAATTTTGCCCAATTTGTTTATGCATTTCTAGGATGCTTCAACACCTACGTTTATTTGCGTTTATATCATCATCATCATCGATCATCGCTCATCATCATCATCCGGCCTCATCAGCCCTCCATTCCCATCAGTATCCATTACCACCATCTTGCTCACCCCGTGCTTTCGCTTTCGCTATTAATCGTGCATGGGTTTTCTCCTGGTCACCTTTCATCTGCTGCCCTATTTCTCTCTTACTCTCGAGTCTCTACTTGCTTCCCTGCTTGCTACCTGCTATTTTCATATACTTTTTTCTTTTTTGTTCTGCTTCTTCTTCTGCTCCTAAGTGTTTTTGTCAGGACAGTTGCTGATCTTCTTATGATTTCCCGTGTGTTTTTGTTGTGTTGCCGTTTTTTGCTCTTTTGCACAATTTTCTGTTTCGGATTAGTTCTTTCTTTTAAGTTAATGTTTAGGCATGTTATATTATAATAAGCTGCATTTAAGCTGGTGTGTGTGTGTGTTTGTGTATCATGTTTTTTTTTCTTCTTTTTTTTGCTACCAAATTCCAAATTTCCTTCCCAACACGAAATATATGAGTGTAGAGTCTCTGTTTGCACTTGTCCTGTGTATCTGTGTGTCTTTGTTTGTGTGTGTTGTTTTTGTTTCGTTTTCTTCTGCTATGGGTGCATAACTTGTTTACTTTGCTAGCTTAATGGATCTTGCCAATTTCGCGACTTTGATGCTAAAGGAGAGAGAGAGTGTGTGTGTGTGTGTTTGTGGCGTCGTAGTTTTCGCGCGTAGTGTACCTCACATGCTTGCCTGCTTCCTGTCAGCTCTTTCGCATCGCATTCGAATTTTCCCGTATTTTCCCCACCACCGCTGCTTCGTCCACCTTTCTCTGCTGTTCGCGGAACACACAAAACTATCACCGAGCCCTGATCCAGTGTATCCATCCTTTCTCCTTCCCTACTGGTGCCTCCTTCCCAGGATTGTTTAGCGACACGACGACGCTCTTCCCCATCCTCCACGGCTCTTTAACGCCCTTCCCGTACCCCCACTTTTTTTTAATAATCGTGTTACGTTCTTATATGGAAAACAAATAAACAACAAAAAGGAAACGGGCAGCGTTGGCCGCGTACCCATTTTAAATTCCCATCTCCTTCCCTTCACACCATTATAGTATGATCGCGCACTCCTCCCGCAAACCGTGATCGTTGCGTTTGTGTTCATGTTAATGTATGTACGTGTAGGATGCGTGGATTTGTCTGTGGCTGCAGTATGTTGCGTGTGTGTCTTTTTCTGTTGGGTCGCGCGTATTTGTTTGCTGCTCTCATTCTCACGCGTGGTTATTCGCTGCACAGTTACTCTACTACACAAATGGCGCGCGCGAGCGTTTGCTGTACACATGTTTTTTTTTGTTTTGTTTTACCTCTTCTCTTGGCTTGTTTGCCGCGTGTTTTACAGTGTTTTGAAAATCGAAAATCGAACCCAAATTGCATCCACTCGGAGCAGGGGCGCGCGGCCGCTCGCGGCAGGATTAAACACTGTTGAGACGTGGGCTTTCTCAAAGTGCGCGCTTGGCGCCTCGCCTGACAACGCTCCGGTGGCTCCTGCTCCTGCTCTCCCCCCCCCCCCTCCCTTTGCTCCGTGTTTGCGCGTCCGCTTCTCATGTGTTGCTGCTGTTGACTCCATTCTTCCACTTTCCACTTTCTATCTCCAAAACCGCATCACCACCACCCACCCACCCACCCGGAACACCGCGGGGCCATTACATCTCGCTCGCTCGTTACCCGGGGGCCCGCAGTACCCACCCACATTCCCCTTCGTTAAATTAAACTTTATTTGCTGCTCTCGCTGACCATGCTCTTGCCGATCAGCACGCCGACGAAGCATATGAAGATGGCAAAGGCCAGCGCGTACCAGCTGTCCAACGACGGAATGCGGCCGAGCTGGGGCGGCGGTGGCGAGTACGGATTCTGATAGTGCACGGGCACCGACTGGACCGGGACCGATTTGGCGGCGGCAGTAGCGCCGGCCGGCGACGACTGCTCTTTGGCTCGCCCTTCCGCTTCCATGTGGAGCTGTACAATTTGTTCCTGCAAAGGGGCGAGAAAGGAAAGCATACCGGATTAATGCAATGACGGACAGGGGTTCTTTTTTTTTAAACGTTTCGATACATAACGTACAGCGCCACAAAAAAAAAAAAAAAGATACGCCTAACCTCTTAGCTCTTAAAACGCCACCGCAAGCGTGGTTTTGTAATCGCACGTAGTTTATCGATTATTCCTCTTTGCCACACCACTGCTTTCCTCTGTGCTGAGTAGTTGTGCTGGGTCATAGTGTAAAACGGCAAAGCTAGACAGTGGCAACATGTAACACCCCTGAGACGAATCGTTTCACCAAACGAAAATGGGAAAGGCATCGCAATGTTACGCGCGACCATATGAACCGTGCATAGCAGCTTAAATTAAGGCATTTTTTTTTGTTGTTGCATGATTCAATAGAGCTAATGACGTAATTATTTTAAAAAGAACTCGAAAAATCAATACAAGCTCCTTTAATAGAGGTACGCTTATTGAGCAAGAAAGGTGCGACCAAGTGAGCCCTTTGTTCGCTCATTTAAGTTCATTTAGTGATCATGATAAAATCAGTGGTAGGCCGATACCGATGACAGATTCAACGGGCAATGGCGTCTTCTAATAATAATACAAAAAGAATAATCTTTACTAGCCAACAGGATTGTCCAACCCACTTGCGAATGTGCAACATGATTATTCACCACCTCTAAGATGTTTCTTTCAACAGCTGTCGAATGGTGTATTTGCATCAACATAAAATTTCAGCTCTTACAAATGATTTTCAACCAGTGCTGTAAAATGTTACTGACAATCTCATAAAAAATGGCCAGTAGTGATACTCAAAACGATTTCGTGTGTCCATTACATGCTTCGTGAGCATTCCATTACATTTTAGCATTCAACACTTGGCCAGTCACATTTGTCATGACTTTTTTTTTACTGTGATCAGTTTTGCAAAATGTCACTGACATAGTCATGACAAATGCCGGCTGAGACAAAATAATGTCAGCGTCTCGAGCTCTAATGTGATGATCAGAGGTGATACTGCAACAGTTGTTGTGATCATCGCATGCTTGGTGATATTTTGTGCAACAAACTCTTGGGCAGTCACTTGAGTGCTTGAATTGAAGAATTGAGTGCTAAATCAAATGTCACCAAGCCTGTGATTTGTTCACCTACTGTTTGAGTCCCACCTCTGATCATCTCAGTTGTGTATGTGACCGGATTTGAGCTTCATTTCAGTCATGAGTGTTGGTGAATGAAACAGTGGCATTTGGCAGCACTGTTCACAGCCAGAAAAAGTCATGATTATGCTTGTATCAGCATTAAGCTCAGCTTGTCAGAGTTTCGTGTTGGACTCAACTATTCGCATGTCGTGTTCGGCCTGTCATGACGCACTTTCATTGAGTGATCAGCAATGAGCATCAAGAGCTACCACGGATATGTTCATTGTTTTCGTTAGTGAACATCTCACGATGCTAATGACATTTTCCAGCACTGTTTTAACACACAACAAATAACCGTCAAACTCAATTAAGCGCATACATGAAATATATAACATAGAGCATACACGTCTAAAGTATTGCTTCAATATCAACTTTCTTGCATTTACGTACAGCTCTACAAAAGTAACTGTTTTATAGGGTTATTCCAAGTCAGTTTCGAATGTAAACATTGTTATTCACCGCGTGCAAGATGTTATTCCACACCAGCGTGATGTTTCATTTCCATCATAATAATTATTTAGTTTCTTCTGCATGATTTTTAACGCGTCTGAAGCTGGATTGAGTTTAACAGTTTATTGTGATGTGTTGAAAATCATGTGCAAAAACGGAAATTTCATTATGAACCAAATACACCATTTGACAGCTGTTGAAAAACATAGTTCAAGTGGTGAATTATTAAAAGGATTAAAAGGAAAACTCTGCAATGATGTATTCTCTTCAAGATGATTTGTTTTAATAGTTTACCGTTTGACAGTCCCGTCATATTTCATCCATTTCTTGTCTCTTCAAGGTGAATTTATCCCAAAAACAAATGTTCTCATATGTACCATAATATGAGATTTCCGACAGTCTAAATTGTCCAGGATACATTTTTGGAATGGCAGTTTACAAACATTTTCGGGCAAAAGAGGCCAGATGTTTTCCATGGTTTCTTCGATGTATTCATTTTAATTAATTAATTCAATAATTCGATTAATTCATTTTCGGCAAGACGAATATCGCTGTAAGCTGCAGCGTGCTTTCAGAGTTACCTTATTCAGAGTTGAATGTAATTTATAATTTCTTACTAACTTTACGCTCACAAACTGACCGCGTTCGTCCCGAGCAAAAAAGATTACCTAGAACTGATAGGCTATTTAAAAAATCGTACAAGTATTGGAGTGGTTTTAAAAATGTTCAGCTTCTCTGAAGCATCAACCACCATGTGCTGTGAAAAAAAAAATCAATTCCAAAGCAAAACAAGGCAAATCACATCACAGTACAGTATCATAATCTATAATTCATACGCCTGCCAAACTTCTGATGATGTTACCAGGGGGTTTTCTAGGGGTTCTCATAGTTGAAGGACACTTCCTTAATTCTTTCTTATGGGAAGTGAACTTCATACGATGAAAAATGGACTTTATGGCACCCTGTTTGGACCTATTGAATTCTTGGAAATTCCTATTGGATTTGTCCAGCAAGGGTGCTATTCCCATTACATTAAGTTCATTTCTATGAGAAATGAACACACAGCTATGAGAGCTCCTGGCAATCCTGTAAGGTCACCCTTTTGGTCTAAATTGTTTCATCGATTCGTTGTTCTAAAACGAGCACGAGTTACTTCTTTCCAAGCAGCACCATCACAAAACTCGTTACAACATACGTAAATTCTTCTGCTACCAAAGCTGAAACAAATTACCCAAGTCAGAGCAATTTTGCATTCCATGTGCAATGCCAGTAACCAGTGCAGTCTTGCGTGGATTTGGCCTTTAGTGTCATTTGAATTATGCAATGGTTGAAAAAAAAAAAATGAATTCGTACGTTCGCTCTGATGGTATGCCATCATGGTGCAAATTTTGTAGAACTGGCAAAACATCTTCTCTGTGGGCCATCCAAATTCGAAACTGTAAGAGGCCTGCGCCGCAGAATCGATCGCTCGTTGCACTCACCCGTAGCTGCAAATTTTCCTGGCGCAAAACGCTTTCGTTGTCCCGCAGCTTCTTGATCTCCTTCAGCAGGGCCGCCTCCGACTGCAGCTCGTCATCGTTGCTCATCGCGTTAAACTGTGCGTTTGAGAACTGTGCATTGCCTTCGTTGCCTGCCGCAGCTTCGATAGGTGACGGGAAATATACAACAGCAACCAAAAAACAAGGTAAAAAAGGACACACAAACACACACACACACAGGAAGAAAGATTTGATTAGAAATCCGCGTTGGCATATACAACATGAGAAAAAAGGGGGAGGGGGGGGGGACGGAATCAAGGCCAGCTGGGAACTGGACTGTACCGTTCGGTTGTTTACTGTTGGGTGCGGCGGCAGCAGCAGCATTCGATCCGTCCGTCGCCTGGGCCGGCTGGTTGCTGTCCAGCGGGCATTCGAACACGCACCGCAGCTTCGAGTCCATCAGCTTCTCCGGGTACTTCTTCCAGAGGTCCTCCAGGTTGATGTCCTCATCGTCCGGCTTCACCATCGACTGCACCATGAACTTGTGCTTGTTCTTCTCGTTCGAATCGAAGATGAACGGCTGTAGGACGACTGCAGGAAGACAGGCAAGCGATGGAAATGTAAGTAACATTTTCTTTTTACAGGCTGAGCTAAGTGTAGCTTACTGGCTATCTCCTGTGATTCGCGGGGTTCCAGTAAGCCACAGTTGGGCCGCACGCAGTACTTCTTCGGTGCGGTTGTTTTGATTTTGAAATAGATATCATGGTCGGTCGGATTGGTGAGCCGCATGTACGACGCAACAGCAGTCCGGAACGGGCCTGGAAAAGAACCAAAGAGAAAGAGACAGAGAGAGAGAGAGCAGCATGAGCCACAAAAAGGAGAATATTAGTAAAAAAACGAAACACAAAGCACGGCGGACAATAACAACAGCTCTTATGGACAATTTAAAAATAATCCTTCCCACGTTTACCTAAAGAAAAAAAGGATTAAATGGAAAAGCAGTACGCGTTCCATCACACCCTCCTCTCCTCTTCCCTCCGCTGAAATGCCTGATGCATCCAACCATCTTTGCCTTAAAAATAACCACCCCCTTTTCCAACCCATATCCTTGCTATCGTGTGCTTGGTTGTGTGCGCCATATGTGTCCACGTGTGTGAGTGCGCGTGCGGGCGGGCTGTTCCTTACATTCCGTTATTTTTTTTTTTTCTTTTCTTCCTTCTGCTCGCTGCTATGTGATGGTTTTGATTGCAGTCCGGCGCTGGAAATCGAAAACCGATCTCTTTGGGTTGATTGCGGAGCGCTCAGGCATTTTGAGAGCACGTGTGTCTTTTAGCACGGAAGCCTTTTGGGGGGCTGGCTTTCATGTTTTCATCCCCTTTCTCCAACATCCGGTTTTGATGGTAGCTTAATCGGTGTGCTGGTGTGTGTGTGTGTGTTGGATATCAGGATGGCCTACACTCGCACACACACACACACAGACAAAGAGCAGGCAAACCGTTGTCACAGGAATTGATTGGAGAGAGCTCGGTTACCGTGAAAGCAAAAGGGGGAGCAAAAAAAGGAACACACACAACATCCTTTTTGCTGTAGGGTAGGAAGGGGGATCGAAGGCGGGGGTATGAGACTTAAGTAACGTTTTTTTATACTTTTTTCGTGTCTTCGCTCAAAAAGAAAAACAGAAAAAAAGGAAAATATGAACACACTGCACTGAAGGAGCACACGATGCGGAACAGGGAGCGCAGCGGTTACATATGGGTATTTATATATATATAAATATGCGCAACATAGTTCTAACCTCCACTCATCGAAGCTCTCCTGACCAACCCCTCCCCACTGACCCCACCACATCCTTCCACACAATGGCACACTGTTCTCAGCGCACACACACACACATATGCACACAGAGAAACATAACTCTACACACACACACACACACATACAGGCACACGGGCACGTAGTGCGCACATGATGATGGAAGTCAGGAGAGCCGGGGGCTGATTTTCCTCGAAATTATGAACATTTTGGGACCCGACGGAACACTTTTTCGGCCGAATGAAATCGTCCGGACGTCGTCATCCCTCTCCCCCTCTCCCCCTCTCTCTCCCTCTCTCCTTTTCGAATGCGCGCTCGCTGCTGAAAGGTGCTGCGTCACCGCTTATCACACACCGCCGCACCCCTTTTTATCCGTTGTTGCGGCCGTACGGGGTCAACGCTTCTTCCTCTTTCTTTTCGGCCGTGTGGCCTGAAACGGGCTAGCTGCTGCGGTGCGGCCATACAATCCTTTTCCCCTCTCCCTTCCGCTTCTAACACCATTGCCGGACCACCCGTTATTGCACCTCCACCCCCCACCCCCTCCCGCACCCCCACCCATCCCCGGGATTTTGTGTGTGCAGCGGGCAAGAGATGATGATGATGATGGGTGGCGCCGCGCGTGTACGTCATCTGCGATTGTTCTTTTGGCTAGAAAGAAAAAATAATTACACGGCAAAAGAAACCCCCCCCCCCCCTTCCCTACGCACACGCCAAGCAAAATTGTGGGTTGCGCGGATGCGAATAACCCCTGTGATCGGTTCTTACCCTGGAATTTGAGCTCGTTCGCCGGTTCAATAGTTAGTAACTGGGCAGGCTTCGCCATATTTGAACCAGGTTTGCAGAAAGGCCACACACTCTACACACCACAGAGACGCGCTCGCACGCACGCAAGTAAGTGTTCGATTTTTTCTGCTTCCTTCCCACCGCGTTTGACGTTCTTTCGCCGCACACACACACACGGGCACACGCTCTCGCTCGCCCTTGGCTCGCTTTCTCGCTCGGTCGCAGAGCGCACACACGCTTTCTCTTTCTTTCTACCTCTTCCTGCTCACGGAGTGTACGCGTGTGTGCGTGTGTACGTGTCGTCCTTTTGCCGGAGTTGCGGGGATGGGGGTTCCTCGTTTCCCGGTGGGTTTCACCCGATGGTACGAATGCTGGCACAGCAGCGAGATTTGGGATATTTTAGCCCTATCGAGTCCCGTTTGTTCCCAGGAGACACCAAAAAAAAAAACACACACACACACACACGCACGCGATTAGTCAACAGTTTTCGCTGGGGACGCAATAATCTTGCAGTGGACAAGTTTTCTATGCCCACACACACACACACACACACTCACAACACACAAACACGCACGCTGTCTGCCGTCGGTTTCCCGTTTCGCTTCCTGTCACAGTGTGTAACGCGCTTTTCACACTGTACGTCCGAAAGTGCCCAAGGAAACGCGCAAGTTGGCAGCACACACTACGGCTCGGTGCGGCTTTCGGAAATGTTCACGCAAATAAGCTGCCAGCGCGTTCGTCACAGACCGTTTGGCGTTTTACGGAAAAGACACACACACACACCACAAACGTATACACAACACACTTATACAGGCGCGCCAGCGCAACTTGTACAACACACTTGAGGTCCGCTGTGCTGCTCGCCGCAGAGGAACGATGTGAGCGCTGCTTTTGCCCAGGAGATGCGGAATGATCGAATGTGTGCGTGTGTGTGTATTACGTGGTTCGGTTCGGTTTAGCACCAATCAAAACGCGGAGACAGCGTTATAGCGACGAATGTCATGGGCCACTCTGGCAGTGAAACGTCTGTTGCGTACACTAGCGCCACCCAGGCCAGATTCCAGATTGATCTATTCCGTTGGCCTGTTTTTTTTGCTGGTTGCTGGTTGTTGTATTAGTGCCAAGATTGCTGCAAATGTACACAGATGATGGTGGCGCTGTCGTTAGATTCACAGGTGGGCTATAACACGAAGACCCGACTGACAAAACGAGTTGACATTCGAGCGAGCGATATGAAGAAACACGGGAAACCCAGTCAGACAAATCGGACTTAATTTACCCCTATCTTACCGCTAAATTACCGGTAATTTAAGAGTAATTTAATGGTAAATTAGCAGTCGTTAATTTACCCATTCGAGCGGTTTTGACAGATCCTATTCCTTCCTCTATTTTTTTTTTCGGCCAAATTGATAATAAATTACACGAAATTTATTATATTACAGTTTAATGGTTATATTCAATCATTTTCCTTAACTTATACAAACGATTAAAATGTATTTTTTTAGCAAACTCGACTTGAACAGCCGCTTCACCCGGAGAAGGTGCCCAGTCAGACAGCCTACTGTTAATTTACCCATTCGAGCAGTTTTGTGTCTGTCATAACAGTAATTTAAGAGCAATTTAGCAGTATGAAGTGTTGTCATTTGTTGTCAGTGAAAAGATAGAAATTAGAACAAAAAGAGCATTGTTTTAAGGATATTTAGTGGAAGAAGACGTCGGGGGTGTGTTTAAAATTGTAAAACGTAAAAAAAACAGCAGAGAATTGCGTTCATTAGTGCTATTTGGCTATATTTATTAGTACCCAAGGACCGTAAAGATATCAGGTCAAGTTATAAGCCCGTTTTGACAGCTAGGTGGAAGAAGAATCGACGAAGAAAAGTGACAGTTAGTTTTCCGCGTTTGGCGAACGCTTCAAGTTCTCGAAGGAAAATTTCCATTTTAAATCACGGGCAGTGTTCTAATAAACTAAAATATTCACCCAAATTGATCTCCACCAAATATTGACCATGCAAAACGTAAACAATCCATCAATACATATACAAGCGGAAAACCATCTGTCAAAATCGGAGCCCAGGGGAGGGATCGCCAAAACCGCTATAACTACACCTCATTATACATTCCACCTTGGGTGGACCGCAAAAAGTAGCATTACAATGCGTTACATTTCGTCTGTCAATTTTATCGTTACGATGGTTTTTCGGTGCGTCTGGCGGCGGCCTCAAACACGAACTGGGTGGAAGCGAAATGTTCTGTTTGGTTTACTCGAACAAACCAGTTACCCGGCGCTCTAGCAGCAATCGAACAAGACATCGAACATGACAAAAGTAAAGGGATTTGACATGTTCGATTTGTTGTTTATCAAATCGAACATGTCAAATCCCATATACAGGCGGTCCCCGAGATACACGGTACCTCTTATACGCGGATTCGGAGATACGCGGTTTTCTAATTTTGACAATTCTTTGAGCAAATTGTACTGATTTGACACGACAATTTTGAATTGCCAAATAATTTCCGTTTTGATCGAATGTTCAAAACTATTCCAAAAGCTTTGAAACTGTTATAATCTGTCAGAATCATATCAAATAATTCATAAAGTAACTAAAACCACCCCCTACTTGCGAAATTACACGAAAATCAGTGATATTTTAGCTGGAAATCACGAGATTCGACTTACGCGGAAATTCGAGATACGCGGTATTTTGCGGCCGTTTTCGGTCCCCATTAACCGTGTATCTCGGGGACCGCCTGTATTTTTCATGTTCGATGTCGTGTTCGATTGCTACTAGAGCGCTGCCTTAGTGTTATTTTTTCGGAGAAGTTCGATACCTATACAGTCATTATCCGATATACGCTCTCGCACGGGACCGAGCGCAATAGCGTATCTCGAGTTTTCGCGTATAGCGGATTCCTATGGAAAAATAGTTTACACTACCGGTTCAAGGGTTGAAATATAGCGTCACAGATTTTTGCATTGAAGTTTTTTGTTATAAAACAGGTATCTTTTGCACAAATTTAATGTAAAATGCATTAAGAACACTAAGGAAATTCAAAAAGAGCATAAAATATTTCAAATAATTAAAATATTTGCAAAAAACAAATGGAGCTGTCAAATTTAGAGGAATCGCGTACTGCGAATTCGCGTATATCGAGTATCACGTACTGCGGATAATTGCTGTACTGTGCATAGCTTGACATTAAAATATTTCCGTTAGCTTCTCGATAAATAAAATTGGATTTCGGACGTTTTCACCATTGTTTTACATGTTAATTATATCAACTACGTAAAGCATGCATACAAACCACAACTTTTTTTTAAATTCATTACAAAAAAATCAATTGAACTTACAATTCCAAACAATATTAGAACGATTTAGGGCCGTGGCAACGCTTTTTCGCATGCGATTTTACCGGACGGCCTGTCAAATTCTTATATGGGATTTGACAGATAATGCCTGACAATAAAACCGCACGTCCGTCGTTATCTGTCAAATCCCATATAAATCTCATCCGATTAAATCGTATCCGATCAGCGTTGCCACCGCCTTTAGTAAGGTTGCTGCCAGACATAGCGAAAAACCACAGTAACGATAACATTGACAGACGAAATGTAACGCATTGTAACGCTGTTGGTATGCTTATGCAGTGCAAACCAATAATACCACAAACTTAACGATTTTTTTCAATTAATCTCATCAAATTTAGGAATACAAAACTCCGTGTTTGTAATTTACTATACCAAGTGTTATTTTTCGGTTGTCAGAAATGTTCGTTACGGTGGATTTTTCGGACTAGCAATTAATCTACCCGTACCGGACGGCAGTGGACGATGCCATAAAAATTGAGCACCCTAGCACAAGCAGACACACGATTTAGGGCGGTGGCAACGCTTTTTCGCATGCGGTTTTATCGGACGGCCTATCAAATGTTTATATGGGATTTGACAGATAACGTCGGACGTGCGATTTCGTCGTCCGACGTTATCTGTCAAATCCCATATAAATCTCGTCCGATAAAATCGCATCCGATGTGCGTTGCCACGAGCCTTACCTCGAGCCGGGCCGTGTCAGATCACAGTGGGACGATTTTGTATGAGAATTGACAGTTGGCCATTTTATGGCATCGTCCGATGTCATCAGAAACGAGCAGTAGGTCGGTAACGAAAATGAGGTGACAACCGAAAAATAACGCTACTAATCGTCCGCAACAAAAGACTGTGCATTGGTGGTACACAAGATGATAAATCAGGATGATAAAATTTGGAGACATTCACCAAACTAATGTTGAATAGTTGGTGGAAAAACATAAGCGTTACAAAGCGTTATTTTAAACAAATTTGTCATAACGATGGTTTTTCAGTGTGGCTGGCAGCGGCCCAAAGCCACTGCTACACAGACCGAAATAAACACCATAACGAAAAATTTGGACAATCGACAAATAACGCTTGCCATTGTTAAAAGCAACAAAAATTAGTATATTTTTATGAGAATAATTAGAAATCTTAAAACTAATGTGTGTGAAATTGTTGGTTTGCACTTCACAAACAGACTAGCAGCAATTTCGTTAGGATATCGCTGCGCTTTCGGGTGGACCGAAATCGGTATAGCAAAAAAGGAACGTTTCAATGCGTTAAATTGCATTAATATTTTCGTTACGGGGGTTTTTGGGTGTGTCTAGCAAAGGCCTCAATGTATCCAAATATAGTTGTTACTTTACAGTGTATTATTCACCTGCCTTACTTTCCAGTGTACGGGCAAGAAAATTTTTGCGCACCATAAACCGTGTGACAGCTCCGACGTACCATAAAGGTGTGATGTGAGAAAATAGAAGAAAAAAAAGGAAGAAAGAAGGAAATACCTTCGCACAACCGCACATTCGAAGATTGCCAAGATAATCGAAGTATCATAGGGTCGCCATATTGACACTTCGTCAATGTGGGTATTTGTCGCTTAAGTTTTCGCTGGAAGTGTGCATCGCATCGCGGTCGGACCGAAGACACCATTCTTGCTCCGTTTTGTGGTGCTCGCAAAACCCGTACACCGTCGAAGAATGAGTCATTACAGTATCCGCTAATGTCCTACAGAGTGTCTCTAGGAACCCGTGCTACTGTGTCGCGCTGAACGAGGAGGGTGGGAGAGACATCGAATGTAAGAAGATTCGCTTATATACATTTAGAGAAATCCCTTTTCGTTTAATGTTAAATCGCATCGTGAAAAGTGATACAATTACACACACACATACGCACATCGTGAGTAGGAAGACAATACGGTACTTGTAAAAGTAGTTAGTAGTAGTGAAGAAAAAAAAACAATACGGGCTACCATCAAGGTTTTCGGTGGCCTTTTGCATCGAATGTAGAAGAAAAAAAAACACGTAAGTTTAACATTGTTTCGAAGAAGAAGAGCAAGAAAAAAGAAAACTCCCTCACCGACACGCACACCATCGCACGTCGGTACGTATGGGGTAGGCAAAAGGGATTATTTGGTCGGGAAACGAAAATCAATGAGCCCAGTTCCTCAGCATTGTGTCAAACATTGGGAGTTTTTTTTTAATAATTTTTTTTGCAATTACAACGCACATCCCGTTTCCCGTACTCGACAACCGAGCTGGAGTAGACTTGGGAAAAAGGAAACTTATATTTAGCCAGCATGTGTTAGCGACATGCTGTTTCCTGTTTTTACAGTTGTTGAGAAGGTTCCCCCCAGACACAGGAAACCGCTTGGCAAAATAGAAGGTCTTTGAAGTTTTTCATTTGATGTAAGTGTTTTTTTGTTGTTTCCGTTGTCCGGTAGTGTTATAGACACTTGTGGTCCTTACGAAGTGAAAATCTGTATCTGTAAGGTGGAATGTAATCTGATTTTTTTAGTAGCAGATACAAGCATACGCGTAGAGGCGATACTGTTTTAGGAACCATTTTTTTGCTTTCGCAACATTTATTCCTTTTTCGTACTGTTCGC
This sequence comes from Anopheles coluzzii, assembly GCF_943734685.1. Taxonomy (NCBI): domain Eukaryota; kingdom Metazoa; phylum Arthropoda; class Insecta; order Diptera; family Culicidae; genus Anopheles; species Anopheles coluzzii. Next base: position 11,261,859 of record NC_064669.1, read on the forward strand.
TTGGCCGTGTGTGTGTGTGTTGGCCGACGCAATTGGGTTCGACAGACCTGACCCTGGTAGAAGAAGGAAGAAAAAAAAACCACTTTACAAAGGAAACTTCAAAAAAGGGTACGAATGAGCCCCCGTACACAGTTATGTGCGTGCGTGTGTGTGTGTGCATGTATGGTTGTATGTGTATGTGTGTGCACTTTGCTAAGGTAGTGACATCGCCAGCCCCACATATCCCGATATACGATGGGCGCGCTTGTGTGTGTGTGTATGTGTGTGTGTGTGTATATGTGCGTAAGCACGCTTGACCCGAATGATGGTACACACAGTGCGAAGGCTTGAGGAATTGGGCAAAGATTCAATCGTAATGCACCAGAACTGACTGCGTGCGTGTGTTTCTGTGTGTGTGTGTTTTCTGGTAACAAACATTTTCAAACACTTTTGTGAAGAACTCGAGCAGCCTACAAAGTGTTGCTCAATAATACAACTACGCTGCAGCGGGGACGGACAGAAATGTGTGTTTTGTGTGCGCGCTTGCTGAGTTCGTGGTCAGCGTTTTTTTTTTCTCGCTATTTAGAACACACGGTGTGTGCACAGTTGCGGGTCTTGCGTTTGGCTGTGTGCGTGTGGCATGTGTGTTATGCTTGAGCCATCGAGCAGACCAGGAACGCGCGCTGTCAGTGTAGTGGTGTGGCTGATGTAGTTCAAGAAAATGGCAACGCGCTCTGACACGGGCCGACTTTTTTCCCCTGTAGACGCAAATTCGAAGCAAATACTGTAAATTGTAAGTGCGCGCGATACACACCATCCGATATAGGCCAGTTCGGGTCCCAGACCGAACCGTTGCGCGGAACAGTGTGGTGCGCCAGTTGCGGTTTTTTTGGACGTGTGTGGCCGGAAGGTCGTGAGAATGTTGCTTAACCATCAGCAGCACCATCACTGCCGTTGCTAACTTTCGCGATTGTCGCGTTTGGGGGGGAAAACAAAACAACGAAAAGATAAACCCATTAGCCGGAAGAATTATACTGATTATCGATGATTTATTTTTCTCTCTCGCACTTCGCTCCCAATCACCCACAACATCCCCTTTAATTGCAGCTTTGAGCCGTTTGTTTGGACGACATAACAGTGCTTCAAGCCACACGCGGAACAACACCACCACCAATCAACCGCAAGTGTCGACGGCTGCGAACAAAAAAAAAAAAACACCGTTCGGCGCACACCAAGGGCAACAACTGCTGCGTGCACTACTACACCTTTCGACCGTTCCGAAACCGAAAACAGCAATCAATCCCGCAACACCACCCCATTTGCCATCAATCCAACACATTAGACGGGACGGGACACGGGCGGTGGGCGACGTAACTGCAGGGCGGCTTGGTGTGAACACGGAGCGAACAGCGACAGCGACGAGCAAGATGAACGATTTCATCGTGGCCGGCAAGTACCGCATCATCCGCAAGATCGGATCGGGCTCGTTCGGCGACATCTACCTCGGCATCAACATCACCAATGGCGAGGAGGTGGCGCTGAAGGTGGAGAGCATACTGGCCCGCCACCCGCAGCTGACGTACGAGTACAAGCTGTACAAGGTGCTGACCGGGGGCGTCGGCATCCCGCACATCCGCTACTTCGGGCAGGAGCGCAGCTACCACGTGCTGGTGATGGATCTGCTCGGCCCCTCGCTCGAGGATCTGTTCAACTTCTGCAGCCGGCACTTCACAATCAAGACCGTGCTGATGCTGGTCGACCAGATGATCGGCCGGCTGGAGTATCTGCACATGAAGAACTTCATCCACCGGGACATCAAGCCGGACAACTTCCTGATGGGGATCGGGCGGCACTGCAACAAGCTGTTCCTGATCGACTTCGGCCTGGCGAAGAAGTACCGCGACTTCCGCTCCCGCATCCACATCTCGTACCGGGAGGACAAGAACCTGACCGGCACGGCGCGCTACGCCTCGATCAATGCGCACCTCGGCATCGAGCAGAGCCGCCGCGACGACATGGAGTCGCTCGGGTACGTGATGATGTACTTCAACCGGGGCTCGCTGCCGTGGCAGGGGCTGAAGGCGACCAACAAGAAGCAGAAGTATGAGAAGATCTCGGAGAAAAAGATGTCCACCCCGATCGAGGTGCTGTGCAAAGGCTTCCCGGCCGAGTTTGCGATGTACTTGAACTACTGTCGCAGTTTGCGCTTCGAGGAGGGCCCGGACTACATGTATCTGCGACAGCTCTTCCGGTGAGTTTACACGTTTGCATCCATCTGCTGCACTGCTTCAATCTGCTGCACTGCAAATAGCTGAATATTTGACAGAAGAAAAAAAAACCTATATTATTGCATGGAATTTCAACTGCGGGTAGTATCCTTTTACTACATTGCATTACATTATTTAAATTAAATTAGATTATTAATTACTGTTCGTATGACTGGAATCCCTCGATGGAATCTCTTGATTCTCGCTATAAAGGGAGCATATCACGAGGAAGACAGTTTCGTAATGTCATGTGCCGTTTTGTTCTTTATTAATTATATCTCGACTGTTCAACTCATTCGTTGGTTGAAATTTGCAATGCCTTTGATCAGTGTTTTTAGTGCATAAACATATGATTACACTTTTTGTTTTATGTTTTTTTTTGTACAACAGAATAACAACGTTAGTTAAAAACGACATGAAATGGTGGTCTCCTTGGATGTGTTAAGATTTTTTTTTTTCATATTTTTTTCATATTATTTCATACTGAACGCGGGACACTCTTAAGATAAATGAAAGCAATTCCTCTCTCTCTCTCTCTCTAGACCTTTCGATCGGGTTTAAAAAACTGGCTGTGAAACTCTTTTGCAGTGCTGTAAAATGTCACTGTCAATGTGATGACCAGAGGGTGATACTCAAAATGATTCGTGTGACCAATGCTTCGTGACATTTTTTATCCCTTGGTCAGTCACTATGTCATGACTATTTTTTTACTGTGATCCGTTAGGCAATATGTCACCGACATAGTCATGGCTGAAACAAAATCATGTCAGCGTTACGAGCTCTACTGTGATGATCAGCGGTCAGACTCAAACAGTTTTTGCGACCATGACATGCTTGGTGACATTGTGTGCAATCAACACTTGGTCAGTCACTTAGGCGCAACATTTTCTGTCGATAATCATCATGATAGTAGTCTTGGGAATATGCGGTGCTTGCGAGTCGTTCCAATAGAAATAGATCAAAATAGACACGAACGAGAAAGAATGCTCATTTTGTTACTCGGGACCATACGTCCCAAGTATATTCGAAGAATGTCGCGATTATCACCGAAAAGAAAATGTCATGACCACGAGCGTGACCAATAGTTGGGTGCGAAACAAAATGACAAAATGAAAGTATGTGATTGGTCCACCAACGGATATGATCATCAAGCTACGGATATGAACATATTCGTCATTGTTTTCGTTGGTGAACATCTCGTGATGCTCAGGACATTTTGCAGCACTGTTCTTTTGCATTAATAGTTTTATAAAATCATCGGCTCTAGTTGACATGCAACATAGATTAAACAAAAAAACACAGATAAAACATGACCTAAAAACAAAACAATATTTTTCATTCTGCTGCATTCAGCTGCCACGTTTTAAATCTTCACAATTTTAGCGCAAAATCTACCACCCAACAAAACTATATGCATTTTCTTAACGTGTTGTATTTTTGCTTTCACGCTTCCTGCAGGATCCTTTTCCGCACCCTCAACCATCAGTACGACTACACGTTCGATTGGACAATAATGAAGCAGCGAGCGATGCAGCAAGGCAGCAACAACCCGCCAGCGGTCACATCCGGCGAAAACAAACGGGAAGAGCGGCGCGACAAAGATAAGCTGTCCAGCGACACGGATGAGTAGGAATTTTGAATGTTAAGCAGCAAAGCAGGGGGTAAGCAGCACAGCACCCACGGAGCGGCGCCACATGTACAGGGTGTGTGATTGCAGCGTGTTTTTTCAAACACACAAAAAAGGACGTGCGCGCATGAGAATAAGCGCGCGCGTGCGGTGCGGTGCGGGTGAAGGGGTTCAATCGTGGTCGGGACAGAATTGGGTGAAAACGGAAGAAAGAGATAGAAAGAGCGAGATGGAGAGGGAGAGAATGAGAGAGAGAGAGAGAGAGGCAAAAAGAGAGAAAGATCGCGACAGAGAGAAAAGAGAATAACGAAAAAGTGGTAAAAGGGGAGCAGTAGACAAGAGATGATGACGCGATAAATGTAACAGAAGAAGAAAAAAAAAGTTTAGGTTATATATGGAGCAGACTCGTTAGGTAAGGTGTCGCATACTACAACTAGAATTAGCAAGTTAAATTACTTCCCGATTAGGTACGTAACAACCCTTTGAGGATATGTGGGGGTGATATGAACTGAAAAAAGGGAAAACAACAATAAGAATAAAGTACACATCCATACACACATAAATACATACACGCGACACACATACAAACAACACACACACACAACACACACACACATAAACACACACACAACACACACATACACATAAACACACACACACACACACAGCTGTAGGATCACAGTGGCGAAAGAGGGGTTTAGCGGAGGCATTCAAAGGGCATCATGGAGAAAGAGCCGGGGCCGAGGGTCGTGCATGCTCTGCATATCTTGTTTTGCCGTCTGTTAGATGCGCAGAGTAGTTATATCCAAATCCTCAAAGATTGTTTGAACGGAATCCTTTTCTTAACACCATTCGGGCCCCATTCTTAAACCGATCGGTGCAGAGATAGCTGAGGCACACAGAGAAGATGGGCGTAAAACTTCTCAACACACGGCAACGATATATTTATTTGTTTACACTCCCCCCCCCCCCCCCCCCCCCATAAATGAGCTGACAATGTTTTGATAAGTTTAAACAAAAAGAAAAAATTGCAAATGTTTCTGCAGCAGCTAGAATTTCAAATGCTTTTGTTTTGTTTTTTTTTTACCTTCAAGAAAATGATGAATTCAGTGCTGGATCATGTAAGGCAGCCAAATATTTTTCTTCTTTCCTTTTCTCCCCTCCTTCTCCGTACTACGCGGAGTGTAAGCTAAGGGCAACACAGATTGTTACGATGTAAAACGAAAGAAACAGGAGGAATCGTTTGAAGAAACACCAAACACGCGTAACCGAGCGTTGCAAATTGATTTTCAGCAACTTCAAGCTGGTGCGCACCTCTTGTAAAAAAACAAAAAAAAAAACAAAAGCAAAGATAAACCGTGTGTGTTTGTGTATGTGAACCAAGAGCACTATCAAGGCTAGTTTCCGTCACTTCATTTCTCTATTTCATTTCCACGAAAATATTGCACGGTTCGAGCCTCCGAGCCTTACACTATCATGATGCCGTTCTTAGGAGGGGTTGGGGGGGGGGGGGTTTGAGCGAGGAAAACATGTGTTCTGTATTATTACGTTTTTGCCAACTGCACGCTAAATGGCGGACGTTTTGGGGTGTTTTTTCCGTATCTTGTATGGGAAGAAAAGCCAACCCCCCCCTCCCCCTCCACTACATCAATGCGGGGGGGTAGCCGATGCATCTTAATTGGGAGGAGTTAGGAGACAGTTTCCTTTTCTTTATTTTTTTTCTCATCGCCTTATTTGTGACATAATGTTGACGCGGAAAAGGGCTGTTAATAAAATTTTGCTACATCAGCATTTAGTAAAATGTGCAAACAGTTCAACAGCAAAAAAAACACAATGATGGTTTAGTTTCTTTTATTTGCTTCCTGTAATACGAACGTCCTGAAAGTAGTAGCTCTACATTTGTGGTTCTCTCCAGTACTCCGGTACTACGCGCTCTCTCTCTCCTACATAGTTAACATAGCAATTGCGTGGCGAAGATTTTTTAGCTGAAGGTGAGAACAACTTTTGCTCAGATAAATTACGGATGACCGAATTGCATGCTTTGCGCCTGCAGCACACGTGTTCTGACTGACCGCACTGTCGAACGGCAGCGCCAAAACTCCCAACAGTTTCATACAGATCTCAATTGCTGTGACCTAAGCCCCTGCGCAAACGGTTTGCCCACATTTATGCCGTCCCGAGTTTTCGCAACCGCTGTGTCTCGCCCGGAACTAGCTGTTTGACAGCAGTGCGACCCAGGTACATTATGGTGGTGGCGTGAATAACCGGGTAGAAGATAGACCTGCACAGAAAAAGACCGAACAAGCGATGTAACTGATGAACACTATCGTAGGTGTCGATCCTCACACGAAATTTAAAACGAAAGATGTTTAGTTTTTTGTTCGAGCGCAGTGCTTCTAAGCTGCACCATCTACCTTTGCATTGAACTTTCGCTGAGTGGAGATAATTTTACGAAATTGTTGAACACATGTTGTGTTATGTGCGCGTTCTCCTGCTTCCTAGAAGGCTTGGGCAATTCGGTTCATTTTCGTGGACGTGAACGTACTAGTTCCTTCATTTGGATGAATTTGAATGTGAATCGCGATTCATTTGTTCGTTTTAGTTTATGAAAGTATGGTAAATTGTTTCATTTCACCAGAAGAATATATTTACTTTATTACATCTTGAAAATTGTTTGGCAGACCAGGACAATCTTTATTTCGACGGGTAGGAGATTAAATTTGTGAACGATCTGGTCATACGGTTCACGCGCACATTTGTATTGGATGAGATGAACGACCTGACTTACCTAGGACGTTCTTCATTTCGACGGGTAGGACATTATTTTCATGAATAACTCAGCACATTATGATTTATAAAGAATCGATGAACGGAGATTAGATGAACGTCGGCCGTTCGTTCTTTAGGATGAATTGAATCAGTCGTACAGTTCTTGGGGTTCTTGAGGCACAACTCTACTCCCTGCATGCCTATCGCCTGAAGCCGCTCGGGCCCGTGTCGGTGCTCGGTCGCAATAATCCCGAAGGAATAATCGGCAATACAGGGGTTTTACAGGGGTTCTCATAGTTGTGGGATACTTACTGGACTCTTTCTTATTTGAAGTGCACTTCATTGGTTGGAAATTGGACTCTATGGCACCCTTTACGGACAGGCTCCTTGGAAATTCTGATGGGATTTGTCTACCAAGCGTGCTATAGAGTCCAATTCCCACTACATTAAGTTCATTTCACGTAAGAAAGAGTCAATCAAGTGTCCCACAGCTATGAGAACTCCTGCAAAACGCTGTAACTACAGGAAAAGTTAGGCACCGGCCCAGAGCCGTATCACGGGCTGCGTCGCTTTTCTCCGTTTTGGAGAACTTACAGCAACGGTCGAATGTCATATGCAATAAATATACTGTTGGGAAAGCAAGGCAAATAAAGGAACACTGTACGCTATTGCTGACTTAAGTATAAGCCCCAGGACGAGCAATGGACGGTAACCGCATACAGGAACAATTCCGCATAATAAGTAACCGCTTAAATCACGGATAGGGAAGAACTATGAGATACATCGGCGATTAAGCGATGCAAAGATTGGTGGATTGTCCGTTGGCTGGAAAACTGGACGAACTGCCCAAATAGGACGGAGAAGAGGCTGAGTTTTTCTTTTTATTACTGTACGTAGTTTAGATTTTGTTTGACCTCGAGGAGGAGATGCAAGAAAGATAGCAAAACTGCAAGATCAGCGTTCAGGAAGAGTGTTTCGATGGATGTTTAGAGTGAACACAGACGAGTCCCCGATACATCTCGATAAGCTGGCGCAGCAACAGAACAAATAAAGCTTAAGAAGATCAGAGACAGCAATGGAGCACCTTACTGTAAGTTGTGGTTTGTTAAACAGAAGACAGGGTGTGGTGAGTTATTGGGAAAATGAAGAAGAACTTCCGAGATTGTAGCCCCCGCATCCACGTAATGTTAGATAAAACTGCCCAACGGAGAGTAGGAGCGTGAATCGAAATCGCGTAACCGCAGCAACAGAGTTCGGGGTGGTGTGGTGTCAGACGGCCCAAGGATGTTCGGGTTGCCGAACAAGATCATCGGTTTCACAGACAGAGCGAACAGATCTGTGTCTTCTGCCTAGCGCCCTTGGGCACTCCTGTTGCGTTGTATGCGCCGGTGTGTATGTGTACTTGTGGAAGGATACGTGATGTTCTTTGACGCCGAAGTCTCATAACGCCCGCGATTGGGGTACCTTTATCCTATCAACCGCAATGTTTTTCTGGTGCAATGTGATTTTTTTAATGTATTACTCGTGGCCAGCTCCTCTTCTTCCCTTCTATAAAGATTTTATGTCGCCATTTCCACCATTGCAGTCTAGCGGTATTGTACAAGTTTCATCCAAAAGCCCCCCCACCCCATCTAGCACAATATACCACAACGTTTGCCATTCGTACACCCGAAATGAATACCCCAATTCGAAAGAGTTGAAGCATAATCCGTCAAAGAAACTAGTTAAAAAACAAACGAACAACTAACGTGCTTAGTTTAAATAAAGCTTACAGGCACCATTGCTGATTGATTTTACAAACTGATTCAGCAAACACAACACACAAATAATTTTGTTCAATTTTTTTGTCGTTTTTTTGCTCTTCAGATTAATGCGCATTAGTTTGCCAAATAATACATTCACGGGAATGGAACAAAGCAAGATACACACATACATACGGATTTATGCATTAAGGATTTATGCGAAACAGGATAGACGAACCGTCGGTAACAAAGCAGACCGTCGTGCAACAATTAATCTAGATGTGTTTCGCAGGAAAGATAACTTCAATTTAATTATGCATGATGGATTTATATATAAAATATAAAGATTACAAAAAAAAACAAACCCAATATTTCCATCGTTTTCTTTTTCTTTGTGCAACCAATACGTTTTACTACAACAGTGCTACCTAGAAAATGTGAAAGAACTCGACGAACCTTTTTTTTTCTCTTTCCTATTACCATTGCGTACTTCACTCAGCATGAGTATCACCTCGTATTCCCAATGGAAAAAAGTGTGAAATCGGTGATGCTGACCTCAAATTTTCAATAAATAATATGCCTTTTACTGTCTAGCAAAAATCAAATCAGATAAAACTTGATAAATTATTTCTTGCTTCACATATAATTTGATTAACATAATTACCAACAAGAAAAACGGCAATTGAAGTAAGAACATTTAAACATTGAAAATTATTTTCGTACAGTGGAGCGCTGATTATCCGGGCTCTTCGGAACACGACCTCGCACGGATATTCGAAAAACACGGATAATGAGTCAAAGAATTTACAGTGCAGCGCCATTTATCTGGATACCTTTAATCCGGCTGTCCGTTAATCCGTGCTGTTGAGAAATGACAGTTCAATACAAAGGTGACATTGCGTTATGAAGAGGATATTTGAAAAAGCGGTTATAAGAGCACATTTTCGTCACAAAAAATGCTATAACTCATGGCAATTTTCAAATATTCTTATGGGAAAAACATAAAGTCAATAAAAACTGGGTTATTTTTGTCAAAAAATAAGATAATTTTCCAAATATTAATCAGGAATTGGTGATAAAATATATCATTTAACTCATTATCCGTGTTATTCGCATATCCGGGCGAGGTCAAGTCCCGAGAAGCCCGGATAAACGGCGCTCCACTGTATTTTATCAAAATGACCTGATTTGTTTTTGATTTTTTTATCTTTTGGTATATCCTAGCCAGTTTTTATGAACTTCATGTTTTTCCGATGATAATGGGGGCCTTCACGATTCTAGTTAGTTTTTTGTATGGAGTTTGACAGTTGGAGGCTGAAATCATGTAAACAATCCATACCGTATTAATACACGATGCGCAGTCTCAGATTGCGCATATACAGGCGGTCCCCGAGATACACGGTACCTCTTATACGCGGATTCGGAGATACGCGGTTTTCTAAATTTGACAATTCTTTGAGCAAATTGTACTGATTTGACACATCAATTTCAAATTGCCAAATAATTTCCGTTTTGATCGAATGTTAAAAATTATTTCAAAAGGTTTAAAACAGTTATATTCAGTCAGAATCATATCAAATAATTCATAAAGTGACTAAAACCGCCCCCTACTTGCAAAATTACACGAAAATTTGTGATATTTTAGCAGGAAATCACGAGATTCGACTTACGCGGAAATTCGAGATACGCGGTATTTTGCGCCCGTTTTCGGTCCCCATTAACCGTGTATCTCGGGGACCGCCTGTATTCGTTTTATCAAAACATAGGTCATTTCGCGAAGCCAACCCTGAGCTATAAACGTCATTTCCATACATGTTCAGATTGCGCCAAGATTGCGCATAAAATTTCAAGATTATATGTCCGAGATATATAAATTTTTTTGACAGATAAATACAGTAGAGCGTCGATTATCCGGGCAGCTCGGGACCGGACGGTTGCCGGTTAATCGATTTGCACGGATAATGGTCCAAGAAATGTCAAAGGCATATAAAACATATGAAATTCACTAGTTTTATTATTAAATCACCTTGAATCAATTGATTAATCGTTAGTAGAATATTATTTTAATCAATAACTGTAGGTTTAACAACTGTTCATGAACAAAAATGAATTTCGAAAATACCCCTAGACACTACAAAGCTGCACAAGAAACTGGTTACCCAATTGATTATCGCTGCAAACTTTCGCCGTACGTATGAACAGCTGTCAGATTTATGCGCACGGTTAAGCCACCCGCCGGTTAATCCGCCCCCGGATAATCGACGTTCTACTGTATATCAAATCGACCCGTTTGACAGATAAATATATGCGCAATCTGAGATTGCGCATCGTCTATTGCTACGGTACAAAATCACACAAAAAACTAGCCTGCGATTTTCAGTCTAGAAAATTTTAGCCTAAAAGCTAGAATTAGGTTCGAGTACCTGCTCGAAAACACGGGGTTGTTTAAAATTATCCCAAGGTGCATTAAAGAAATCAGGTGGTGGAATCTGGAATCAAAGTGTATGTAGTACAGGTGGTCTCATAGCATTTTTTCATAACCAATTTTGAACATCACTTTTTGGCAGAACGGGTGAAAACTTTTTCTCAAACAAGCTTTCTGGAGGATTGACGAATACTCAAACCACTCTTAAAATCTTCATTCAGAAGCAGAAGCGATAAAAATCAGCCTTCTAAATTCATACACCTTGGGATAAGCCCACCTGTATATTGTACTCACTTAGATAGCTGCTCGAAAACTGCTATACAATGCAAATAGCTGACAAGCTGAAATTTCAGCCTACGCGCTTCAAACGAAAAGGGCCCCAATATTGGAAATGTACCAAGAATTACAGCGTTTTTTGTTAAGAAAATATTCTCTGACAACCGTTTTTTTTCAAATATCCTCTTCAGCACGCAGTGTCATCTTTGTATTGAACTGTCATTTTTCAACAGCACGAATTAACGGACAGCCGGATAAAAGGTACCCGTTTAAACGGCGCTCCACTGTATTTTGTATGTACATATAACACTGTTTTCAGGCAATTTAAAACATGGCGTTCATGCCGACTCAAGAGGAGCTTATTACAAAGAGCAAATATGATAGAGAGGGTCATAAAAGAAGATTTTAGGATTGTTTTAAAGCTAAGGATGATATACAGTGGAACATCGATTATTCGGGCAGCTCGGGACTGGGCGGTTGCCGGTTAATCGATTTGCACGGATAATGGTCCAAGAAATGTCAAATTCATATAAAAATTAAAAAATCCACTAGTTTTATGATTAATTCACCTTGAATCAATCAATAAATTGTTAGTAGAATATTATTTAAATTAATAACTATCCCTACCAACATTAAACGGCTTTGAAGGCATTCAGAAGGCATTTAAGGCCTTAGTCGCCTTAGAAGGGGAATAAAGATTTCAACCGAAACTTTCAAGGCTGTAACGGGTTGTCTTCGAAATATTTCAACTTTTTGATTCAACGAGAACAGATAGCTTGCCGCCATCTTCGCTTGTTTATATACTAGTTTTGCACCCTTACTAAAGTAACTGCCAAATAGAGCAGTGACAACGCTTTTGGTTCCGAACCGAGAAAGCGTGTGTTCAAATCCTGATTTTTATGATCTTTTTTCTGTGCTTATTTCTTTTTTTATTAATATTTTCTTGCTATAATTAATATAAACAAAATTTTTGTGAAGCAAAATTAAAATAATACCTTTTTAAAAATCATAATGATTACACTATGTTCACCCTTCATTATTAGGATGGGAGAAATATGTATTTAATTTCTCCTTTTATTAGAGTTATCGAAATGAGTTTGATATATTAACACCTTTCAACGGGTTGGTCTTTAACAACCGAATAATGCAGACCATCTTTAATAAAGTGAAATAGCTCAGAGCTTAACGCAAGAGAACATAACACGTAAATCGTGCTATCGAAACTCACGCTCATATCTGGGAACACTACAACAGTGCAGTGCTGAAGACGCTTGTAAGGTTTTCTTTTGACAGTTGCAATTTCAAATGAAAAGCGAAATTTTTCATTGACATATTTCAAAGGCATTTAATTACTGCTAAATGCACTGCTGATCGCCTTCAATTCGCCGGCGATTACAAGGCGATTAGAAGGCATTTAACCGAAATTTGCGGGTAGGGTTACCCAAGATGGCGTATTATATTGCTATCCTTTTCTTGCCATGTGTTTCGACAAGTTTCATCTAATCATAACCTATATAGCCTTCTAACTTTCCGAGCAACAATCTATATGAATGGTCGTGTGGGTCAGATACGTGGGTATCAACACCAACGACCATTACTCAAATCTCACTTGCTTCAGTGCTGGTGATATCCGTTGGAGTTTAGTATTTAAACAATCATATCGCCGTTCTAGTTCTAGCGATGCATAACTTTAATGCGAAACCATACAACAGTACAGAGGGAATGAGAAAGCTCTCCTCCAAGGGAGATCCCATCGATGAGCGTTGCCACCGCCCCTATACCGACTTAGATAGCTGCTCGAAAACTGCTATACAATGCAAACAGTGTTGGAAGGGAGAAATAGCAGGACACTTGCGCAGTCGTATTTAAGTGTGTGTTTATTGTACGAAACACATTGGCGGAATGAATCGCTTACATGTATTTACAGTGTTGGTGAAATGTTTCCCTGCCCAAGTGCCCCCAGTCCGACCAATCAGACTTAATTTACCACTATCTTACCGCTAAATTACCGGTAATTTAAGAGTAATTTAATGGTAAATTAGCAGTCGTTTATTTACCCATTCGAGCAGTTTTGACAGATCCTATTCCTTCTTCTATTTTGTTTTTATTTTTTACGGCCGAATTGTTAATAAATAACACGAAATTTATTATATTACAGTTTAATGGTTATATTCAATCATATTCCTTAACTTATACAGACGATTACAATGTATTTTTTTTAGCAAACTCGACTTGAACCGCCGCTTCACCCGCTGAAGGTGATGCACAATTAGCACTAATAAACGCAATTTCTCGGCTGATTTTTACAGTTTTTAACACACCGCCTACGCCTTCTTCTACTAAAAGATCATTAAAACAATATTCTTTTTGTTCTTATTTATATATTTTCACTGACAACAAACGACAACACTTCGTACCGCTAAATTGCTCTTAAATTACTGTTATGACAGACACAAAACTGCTCGAATGGGTAAATTAACAGAAGGCTGCCTGACTGGGGCTCCTTTCATGCAAGGTTGGGGCGGTGGCAACGCTTTTTCGCATGCGATTTTATCGGACGGCCTGTCAAATTTTTATATGGGATTTGACAGATAACGTCGGACGACGAAATCGCATGTCCGACGTTATCTGTCAAATCCCATATAAATCTCGTCCGATAAAATCGCATCCGATCAGCGTTGCCACCGCCCTTACTGGCGCTTAGCTGTCGGGATTGCGAAACTTAATTCGAGCAGTATGTGAGTTCACAGACTGCTCGATTTTGTTTTGGGGAGAACATAAAAAAAGTAGACAGATGGAGCTTTCCCAGGTGAACAGCTCGGTTTAACTCATTGCCGTATATAAAAGCTTGAAAGTATGAAAGTGTGAGTGAAAAAACGATATGTTCAAGCGTTGAAGTTGATGTCAGAACTTCGGTAGCTGCCGGAAAACAAGACGCTTACAGTGTCGTCCTCGATTTTCGATAACCAAAACATTCAGCCACTTTACCAAACTCGATCTATTTTGGGAACGATCGTAACGATTGTTAACATAACATAAATTGGTGGTTTCGTTGGATTTTTTTTTTACATTTTGCCATATTGGATGCATAACTGAGCAAGTTTTAAAAAATCTTTAGATAAAATAAAACAACTGTTGTATCTAGGCAATTGCAACTATCGTTCTCTTCGATCGAGTTTGGGAAAGTGGCTGATTGAGTATATAGAAATAAGGGATCTAGCCAGGAGTATCAGAACAGCGCGGAAACGCATGGATCAACAAAACGAAGTGAAAGAGTGTTTAATTTTTTTTTAATTTGATACATATTGATGAGTATCCATGGTTTGTTTTGGGCCGATAGCTTGAGCTATATTCCTTTTAGGTTGAGAGCTTGAGTCGTTTAGAACCCGTTTAGTGGTCGTTTAGTGGATTTGTGGCACTTGGGTATTGATATGTGTGTGATCAAGTGTGTTGAAAGCGCCAAGATTTGGTGTGTTCGTAAATTAGACTTTCTTTTGTCGATGGACGATGCTGTCGAGCTCGTTTTTCATTCATAGATATGTTTTTTTTTTTATGAAAAACATCTTTTAACAATTTTGTGTGACGTTATACTATAAAAAATAGGTATTATTTAACCCAAGTGACATTTGCTCGAAATTGTTTTCCCATATCTGCTCGATTAGCACTCGATACGCTTGAAATTGTGGATTTGTGTGTGATCAAGTGTGTTGAAAGCACCCAGATTTTGTGTGTTCGTAAATTTGACGTTCCTCTATCGATGGACCATGCCGTCGAGGTCATTTTTCATTCATAGCTATGGTTTTTTGATGAAGAACAAAAGCTAGTTTTGTGTGACGTTATTTTATAAAAAATGGATATTATTTAAGTATAAAATGGGAACATGACCGACTATGACGATAGGACACATCATTTTCTAGGGAATCTAGAAGAAAGTAACGGAAAAGCCGTATCACAATTGATTTCAAAGGACTTTTCCTGAATTCCCTTAAACTGGTGCAGTTTAAGGGAAGTTTAAGGCTCCAGTTTAAGGGAATTTGCTCGAATTCCTGATTATTTGTGCTCGAAAATGTCAATTGGGAGATTAAGGGAATTTGGTCGAATCCCGATTATATATTAAATTTTCGGAAGAACGCAAAATTTCCACAGAATAGCGTCGCACAACTTTTGCTCGCGTTCTTCATTGATACCCATAGATATCCCTACCCGCAAATTTCGGTTAAATGCCTTCTAATCGCCTTGTAATCGCCGGCGAAATGAAGGCGATCAGCAGTGCATTTAGCAGTAATTAAATGCCTTTGAAATATGTCAATGAAAAATTTCGCTTTTCATTTGAAATTTGAAATTGCAACTGTCAAAAGAAAACCTTACAAGCGTCTTCAGCACTGCACTGTTGTAGTGTTTCCAACTATGAGCGTGAGATTCGATAGCACGATTTACGTGTTATGTTCTCTTGCGTTAAGCTCTGAGCTATTTCACTTTATTAAAGATGGTCTGCATTATTCGGTTGTTAAAGACCAACCCGTTGAAAGGTGTTAATATATCAAACTCATTTCGATAACTCTAATAAAAGGAGAAATTAAATACATATTTCTCCCATCCTGATAATGAAGGGTGAACATAGTGTAATTATTATGATTTTTAAAAAGGTATTATTTTAATTTTGCTTCACAAAAATTTTGTTTATATTAATTGTAGCAAGAAAATATTAATAAAAAAAGAAATAAGCACAGAAAAAAGATCATAAAAATCAGGATTTGAACACACGGATTTGAACACACGGCGAAAAGTTGAAATATTTCGAAGAGAACCCATTACAGCCTTGAAAGTTTCGGTTGAAATCTTTATTCGCCTTCTAAGGCCTTAAATGCCTTCTGAATGCCTTCAAAGCCGTTTAATGCTGATACGGATGTCTGTAAAATGAGCTGCACGCCATCGTGTAACGTTGGAAGAAAGTCTAATTTACGAATAAACAAACTTTTACCGTAGCAATAGACGATGCGCAATCTCAGATTGCGCATATATTTATCTGTCAAACGGGTCGATTTGATATATTTATCTGTCAAAAAAAATTTATACATCTTGGACATATAATCTTGAAAATTTATGCGCAATCTTGGCGCAATCTGAAATTGTATGGAAATGACGTTTATAGCTCAGGGTTGGCTACGCGAAATGACATATGTTTTGATAAAACGAATATATGCGCAATCTGAGATTGCGCATCTTGTATTAATACGGTTAGCGCTTGCAACACAATTTCAGGAGTATCGAGTGCTAGTCGAGCAGATACCGTATTAATACACGATGCGCAATCTCAGATTGCACATATATTCGTTTTATCAAAACATATGTCATTTCGCGAAGCCAACCCTGAGCTATAAACGTCATTTCCATACAATTTCAGATTGCGCCAGGATTGCGCATAAATTTTCAAGATTATATGTCCAAGATATATAAATTTTTTTTGACAGATAAATATATCAAATCGACCCGTTTGACAGATAAATATATGCGCAATCTGAGATTGCGCATCGTCTATTGCTACGGATATGGAAAAATAGTTACGATCAACTACACTTGGGATCAAGGTGTTATAAATGACAAGGTGAAGTTGTTCAGAGCAAAATGACATTTCTCGACTTGACATTTCTCTTCCGGGGGCTCCGGTCAAGGACCGTAAAGATATCAGGTCAAGTTATAAACCCGTTTTGACAGCTAGATAGAAGAAGAATCGACGAAGAAAACTGACAGTTAGTTTTCCGCGTTTGGCGAACGCTTCAAGTTCTCGAAGGAAAATTTCCATTTTAAATCGGGTGTTCTAATAAACTAAAATATTCACCCAAATTGATCTCCACCAAATATTGACCATGCAAAACGTAAACAATCCATCAATACATATACAAGCGGAAAACCATCTGTCAAAATCGGAGCCCAGGGGGGGATCGCCAAAAGCGCTATAACTACACCTCATTATACATTCCACCTTGGCTCCGGTATAAAAATCGGGGAGGGGTGGTGCGGGGTAATGAAATTTGTATGCAGAGAGTGACAGATGTCCCCCACAATGTCGCCCAGCAAAAGCGATAAAAATCAACCTTCTAAATACATTATCCTTGATTGGGATGGCACTTGGGGCGAGTTCGCAAGCTGCTCGAATTTGTTTAGCAGGCAGATACACCATCTTCCTGTATTCACCTTGTGCAACATCGAGTGAATTGACACTGCCTGTAAACACAATCGTTCCAAAACGATCACAAAGGTGGCCTGGCGGCATTCGGGAACGCATGCTATTGTTCGTATCATATTCGCAGTAACTTTCGTGGTGAACGTGTCGCAAATTAAAGCGGTGAGTATTGCAGGATTAATAATTGTTGAATTTGTATTTAGTTATAGTGATATACAGTGCCTCAATCGGAAAACTGAACAAAATTGAGTTCAATAAAGTTTTGTTCCGGTTTTACGATTGAGACGCTGTATGGAATTCTGATCCAAATTCTCAGTATTTCATTACAAAGAATGAAATATTTTTTACTGACAATTTGATCTCTGGACTGTAGGCGTCCCTTTTATTGTATTCTATAGAAATTATTCGTCCCCATAAACCAATCTATTGTTTGGTCCATACGCTGAAGCTGTATTTTCTTTATTTTCAGAAATTAACCCCACAGCGTTTCGCAACGGAAGTGATCAGACACTGGGAAGCATATTGAAAAACGGAGACAACGCGGTACAATATTCCAGGTAAGGATACATCATGGCGATTGACTAATCCGCAAGAATCGTGGAAGCTCTTTTTTGTTCTGAGAGTAAAAAGATTTTTTTTAATGAAAATTAGAAAAAAACTGAATGAAATGAATGAAAAACTAGAATGATATTATTCACAGAAAATTAATTGATTAATTAATTAACTATCCGCCGCAACATCGTATTTTTTTTAATCTGCTCCAATTATAGTTGGAACGCTAAGTTTTTCTAGTTTGAAAAATTTAATAAGGTTTACAAATATACCAATATGTACTTTTATAAGAATGGATCCTTCAGTGTTGGATAAGTATCCATCGAAACTAGATAAAGCCTCCTTATCGTTGTGATTCATACAATCTAAACCCAGCTCTTTTGCTATATCCAAACTCAAGGCGTTGAAACAGACTCCCGAATCAATCAAAAAATCTAACATTTTCTTATTTACATTTTGCGACAAAATTGTATCCATTAGCCTACCATCCCTAGTGCATTCAATATTAAGCGATTCACATCAATCTATGGAAGTACTTTGTAGTATTTGCTTCGTTTCCTTCAACGTTTCTGTTTGTAAACCAAAAGAAAACAAGTTATTTTGTGTTAAGGGAACACTAGTTTCAGTGTTATAATCAACTAGTGTTCCTTGCATTAGTTTTTTGTGTGCATTTTTTGATACGCTTGCTTTTGATAAACAGATTGAGGAAGTACCGTACCTATTTATAATTATTTCTACGTGTGGCGTATTATTCTTTACATGTTTTTGACAATGTCATACAAAGTAGCGATCGTGTTATATTTCTCTACTTTCTGTGCATTTTGTTATTCCCACACTTTTTACAGTAAATAATTACAAAAATCCCTAAATGTAATTACACGTATCAAATAATTAAGTAAATGTACAAGCGTTCATCAAGAATGCTGCTTGGGTTTTGAGAACAGGCGTAACACGTAACGCTAACGTAACATCAAGGGCTGATCTCCACTTTTATGTTTTCCACTAGTACCACTAGTATGTTTTCTTGTGTTGATGACGTTATGCATGCTTTTTTCTGTATCTTGAAACTACTGTAGTCGATAACGTACATCACCGCTTGTGATCTTGGATGTCCTATCCATTGCGGGGCTTGTTCTGTTTTGTTTTCATATTTCCAGCATTGTTGAACTCACCTAGATAGATAGGTGCATGCGAAAGGCGGCAAAGTTTGTAATTATCGCCATATAATGATTCTCAAATGATTGTTGGATGAATAATATTTTTCTGGATTCCGCAAGATGGCAGTTTAATTTTTACAGTTTCATTTTATTCTAATTTTAAAACAAAAATCCTATTCCCCCCCCCCCCCATCAAATTTCCATCGTGAGAAGGAAATTCCCCCTCACGATTGAAAGCCGCTAGCCTAAATTCATACACTGAGGCTGTAATCTTGTGTATATTTACAGATTTTTACCAACGTAAAATTCGTCCAGGATCCTGCATTGGGTGTTTCGTGATGATGATGCAGAACGAGTCCACTGCGGCCATGACCTCGGATGCGGGAGGCTTGGCGATCAAGGGAAAGATAGCAGCGCATTACCCCTACCAAATGAGGATTGAACCGCGGGCAGAAGGGTTCCTTGCTGATATTGTGTTCTGTTGTATATGTCAGCCGGCCCTCTACATCCGTCCCTTTGTGACGGAATTTTCGCAGCAGGTGGATTGGTTGCACCAGAATGTGCAGGCCGTGGCAGCGTCCCAGATGCAGGCAGCAGGCGAGCAGGAGCAGGCGGTTATGTTCGTGGCGGGTGCACCATGCCTTGCTCGGTACAGTGAGGATGGGTCATACTACCGGGCAATCATAGAGAAGGTGGACGATGTGCAAGATGCCGTCCATGTCCTGTACGTGGATTATCTCACTAGGGAAATTTTGCCGAAGAGGGATATCTGCGAGTGCCCGCTAGAATTGCGTTTGATACCGCTGAGTTTTGCATGTGTGCGGCTGGCGGGCGTTCAGCCAAACGCCACACGACCCATTGCAGAGGTTTACGGACGGCTGCAGGAGCTTCTTGAAGCAGCATCATTTTACGTGCGATTCATCCAGCGCCCTGACGTGGAGGAGAGTACGAGTTTGCCAGAGGTAGAGCTCTTCACGGCGAAGGACTGCCAAACGCTCGCTTATCAGACTTTAATAGATGAACAATATTTGGTTGCTGATACCAACCAGTAAATCATTTGCGACACCCATGGACAACCAAGTCCATGGCTCTTCGCTAACTTTTATTACTTTTTTTATGATTTGATCACTACAAATTTCGATCGTTCATGCTACACAGTTACGCCGCTGTTGGCAGTTCGATTAGTAATTCATCACTCATATCTAATGTTTTTTTTCAAGCTAGACCGTTCCTTCGCTTTGAATTCAATCTGATGGCAGTTAGGTTTTTCATTCTTTACTTACACATTATTCGGTTTACTTTCTCAGTTTTTGCATTTATAACATTTAACTACCCAGATGATATAGAAGTAAAAGAATTAGATTTTTTTTGTATTTGAACTATGAGCAATTATAATAAAACCCAAGCAAAAAAACATACACAACACAAGTGGTTTATATGTCAGTTTATTTTAATCGCACTGTGTAAGAGAGGTGTAGCAAGGGTAGCATTTTTGTGTGAGTGTGTTGTACCTGTATTGATATCGTCCGTTTGGTTACAAGGGTCATCTTAAAATAATCAACTTATGTTAAATATGTTTCTATTTTTTAGCATGCAATAATCCCAATTTCAACGTTTTGTATTTACCACTGTGTCCATCGCAACGTATGTTTAAGGTCCAGCGGCGAGGCTCCCAAGCTACTGTGTCATCACAAGAAAAAGAAGTGAAACGATGGAACACAAACGAAATACTGCCTAACAATTTAATTTACTCTTGTCACACTCAAAATACCCATTAGATCGACTATTTTCATTCTCGTCCATCATGCCGGGACAAACTCCTCCAGCACTACTACCCGGTGCTGCGTCAAGTTTTGCAGGATGCGCTGCCAATGGTTCAGTGGCGCTTGTGCTGCCATCGCCGCCGCCTGCCGCCTGCTTCGCGTGTCGGTTGTTACTGAACAGTAGCTTCTTCACGTTGATGAACGGTGTCTCGAACAGGACCGTCAGCAGGAAGGATGAGAGAAACACGACCAGGTACTCGTTAGTGTTGAACTGCAATCGATAATGGCCGTCTGATTAGATCATCTGCAGCACCCGCGCGTGTGTCGTTGCTTCTACTTACGATAACGGCTGGCCAGAACTCGAAATACTGTGGCGACCGCGTTCTGCCAACGTTGTAGAAGAAGATGGGAAACTGCGTCAGGTAGATAGCGTACGATATTCTGGTGGTGATGCGGAACCCACGCCACGAGAAAAAGTCTATCACCCAGTCTGCGCTCGGGTTTGGCGGGTTGGTAGCGGAAAGCAAAAAATAATAATAATAATAATTGATACATATATCCTCTTATTCATGATTTAAACTAAACCAAAGGCACACATCTCGGCGGCCACATACTTCGATAGCCCAGGTGGGCGGTGAAGACGGTCCAGGCAAAAAAGAGACACCACGCTATCGGCGAGAACGCTGCGTAGCTCGCGGCGTGCAGCGGATTGTACACGTAGTGCATCGAACCCATCGGGGCCGGTCCGAAGAACGCCACGGCAATGGACAGTGTGCTGATGTACCATCCGATTTTCATTTGTTTCTGTTAAGGAGGAGAGGAGCACATAGAAACAACAACAACAAAACATTTGATTTTATGAAAATAGTGACTGCATTGATAATCGATTGCACTAGTGATGCGTGATGGGAGGCAACAATCTGGGGTCGGCTCTGATCCTACTCCGATAATTTCGGAACCGATTCCGGAAGGTAGGTCCACCCAGAATTATCCGGAGTCGTTCGCAATCTCGACCGGAATTGCGACTGGAATTGCCCGGAGTCGTCTGGGGTCGTCCGAAGTTGTCCGGAGTCGTCCTGAGTCGTCCGGAGTAGTTCGCAGTAATTCGGAGCCGTTAAGAGCCGTTCGGAGCCACCCGGAGAGCCAGTTTGGCAAAATCCGAACCACTATTTCCGCCTGGAATTGGAGTCGTCTGGAATTTCCCGGAGTTGTCTGGAGTCGTCTGGAGTCGTCCGAAGTTGTTCGGAGTCGTCCGGAGTCGTCCGGAGTCGTTAAGAGCCCTTCGGAGTCACCCGGAGTTTCGGAGTTACAGTCTAGTCTAGCGGTATTGTACAAGTTTCATCCAAAAGCCCCCCACCCCATCTAGCACAATATACCACAACGTTTGCCATTGGTACACCCGAAATGAATACCCCAATTCGAAAGAGTTGAAGCATAATCCGTCAAAGAAACTAGTTAAAAAACAAACGAACAACTAACGTGCTTAGTTTAAATAAAGCTTACAGGCACCATTGCTGATTGATTTTACAAACTGATTCAGCAAACACAACACACAAATAATTTTGTTCAATTTTTTTGTCGTTTTTTTGCTCTTCAAATTAATGCGCATTAGTTTGCCAAATAATACATTCACGGGAATGGAACAAAGCAAGATACACACATACATACGGATTTATGCATTAAAGGTTTATGCGAAACAGGATAGACGAACCGTCGGTAACAAAGCAGACCGTCGTGCAACAATTAATCTAGATGTGTTTCGCAGGAAAGATAACTTCAATTTAATTATGCATGATGGATTTATATATAAAATATAAAGATTACAAAAAAAAAAAACAAACCCAATATTTCCATCGTTTTCTTTTTCTTTGTGCAACCAATACGTTTTACTACAACAGTGCTACCTAGAAAAATGTGAAAGAACTCGACGAACCTTTTTTTCTCTTTCCTATTACCATTGCGTACTTCACTCAGCATGAGTATCACCTCGTATTCCCAATGGAAAAAAGTGTGAAATCGATGATGCTGACTTCAAATTTTCAATAAATAATATGCCTTTTACTATCTAGCAAAAATCAAATCAGATAAAACTTGATAAACACCATTATTTCTTGCTTCACATATAATTTGATTAACATAATTACCAATAAGAAAAACGGCAATTGAAGTAAGAACATTTAAACATTGAAAATTATTTTCGTACAGTGGAGCGCCGATTATCCGGGCTCTTCGGAACACGACCTCGCACGGATATTCGAAAAACACGGATAGTGAGTCTAAGAATTTACAGTGCAGCGCCATTTATCTGGATACCTTTAATCCGGCTGTCCGTTAATCCGTGCTGTTGAGAAATGACAGTTCAATACACAGGTGACATTGCGTTATGAAGAGGATATTTGAAAAATCGGTTATAAGAGCACATTTTCGTCACAAAAAATGCTATAACTCATGGCAATTTTAAAATATTCTTATGGGAAAAACATAAAGTCAATAAAAACTAGGTTATTTTTATCAAAAAATAAGATAATTTTCCAAATATTCATCAGGAATTGGTGATAAAATATATCATTTGACTCATTATCCGTGTTATTCGTATATCCGGGCGAGGTCAAGTCCCGAGAAGCCCGGATAAACGGCACTCCACGGTATTTTATCAAAATGACCTGATTTGTTTTTGAATTTTTCGTTTTTTGTATGGAGTTTGACAGTTGGAGGCTGAAATCATGTAAACAATCCATACAAAACCACACAAAAACCTAGCCTGCGATTTTCAGTCTAGAAAATTTTAGCCTAACCGTATTAATACACGATGCGCAGTCTCAGATTGCACATATATTCGTTTTATCAAAACATAAGTCATTTCGCGAAGCCAACCCTGAGCTATAAACGTCATTTCCATACATTTTCAGATTGCGCCAAGATTGCGCATAAATTTTCAAGATTATATGTCCGAGATATATAAATTTTTTTTGACAGATAAATATATCAAACCGACCCGTTTGACATATAAATATATGCGCAATCTGAGATTGCGCATCGTCTGTTGCTACGGATATGGAAAAATAGTTACGATCAACTACACTTGGGATCAAGGTGTTATAAATGACAAGGTGAAGTTGTTCAGAGCAAAATGACATTTCTCGACTTGACATTTCTCGACTTGACATTTCTCTTCCGGGGGCTCCGGTCAAGGACCGTAAAGATATCAGGTCAAGTTATAAGCAAGGATAATGTATTTAGAAGGTTGATTTTTATCGCTTTTGTTGGGCGACATTGTGGGGGACATCTGTCACTTTCTGCATACAAATTTCATTACCCCGCACCACCCCTCCCCGATTTTTATACCGGAGCCCCCGGAAGAGAAATGTCAAGTCGAGAAATGTCATTTTGCTCTGAACAACTTCACCTTGTCATTTATAACACCTTGGTTATAAGCCCGTTTTGACAGCTAGGTGGAAGAAGAATCGACGAAGAAAACTGACAGTTAGTTTTCCGCGTTTGGCGAACGCTTCAAGTTCTCGAAGGAAAATTTCCATTTTAAATCGGGTGTTCTAATAAACTAAAATATTCACCCAAATTGATCTCCACCAAATATTGACCATGCAAAACGTAAACAATCCATCAATACATATACAAGCGGAAAACCATCTGTCAAAATCGGAGCCCAGGGGGGGATCGCCAAAAGCGCTATAACTACACCTCATTATACATTCCACCTTGGCTCCGGTATAAAAATCGGGGAGGGGTGGTGCGGGGTAATGAAATTTGTATGCAGAGAGTGACAGATGTCCCCCACAATGTCGCCCAGCAAAAGCGATAAAAATCAACCTTCTAAATACATTATCCTTGATTGGGATGGCACTTGGGGCGAGTTCGCAAGCTGCTCGAATTTGTTTAGCAGGCAGATACACCATCTTCCTGTATTCACCTTGTGCAACATCGAGTGAATTGACACTGCCTGTAAACACAATCGTTCCAAAACGATCACAAAGGTGGCCTGGCGGCATTCGGGAACGCATGCTATTGTTCGTATCATATTCGCAGTAACTTTCGTGGTGAACGTGTCGCAAATTAAAGCGGTGAGTATTGCAGGATTAATAATTGTTGAATTTGTATTTAGTTATAGTGATATACAGTGCCTCAATCGGAAAACTGAACAAAATTGAGTTCAATAAAGTTTTGTTCCGGTTTTACGATTGAGACGCTGTATGGAATTCTGATCCAAATTCTCAGTATTTCATTACAAAGAATGAAATATTTTTTACTGACAATTTGATCTCTGGACTGTAGGCGTCCCTTTTATTGTATTCTATAGAAATTATTCGTCCCCATAAATCAATCTATTGTTTGGTCCATACGCTGAAGCTGTATTTTCTTTATTTTCAGAAATTAACCCCACAGCGTTTCGCAACGGAAGTGATCAGACACTGGGAAGCATATTGAAAAACGGAGACAACGCGGAACAATATTCCAGGTAAGGATACATCATGGCGATTGACTAATCCGCAAGAATCGTGGAAGCTCTTTTTTGTTCTGAGAGTAAAAAGATTTTTTTTAATGAAAATTAGAAAAAACTGAATGAAATGAATGAAAAACTAGAATGATATTATTCACAGAAAATTAATTGATTAATTAATTAATTATCCGCCGCAACATCGTATTTTTTTTAATCTGCTCCAATTATAGTTGGAACGCTAAGTTTTTCTAATTTGAAAAATTTAATAAGGTTTACAAATA
Source organism: Anopheles coluzzii (assembly GCF_943734685.1). NCBI lineage: Eukaryota > Metazoa > Arthropoda > Insecta > Diptera > Culicidae > Anopheles > Anopheles coluzzii. Next base: position 11,287,337 of record NC_064669.1, read on the forward strand.
TACCAATATGTACTTTTATAAGAATGGATCCTTCAGTGTTGGATAAGTATCCATCGAAACTAGATAAAGCCTCCTTATCGTTGTGATTCATACAATCTAAACCCAGCTCTTTTGCTATATCCAAACTCAAGGCGTTGAAACAGACTCCCGAATCAATCAAAAAATCTAACATTTTCTTATTTACATTTTGCGACAAAATTGTATCCATTAGCCTACCATCCCTAGTGCATTCAATATTAAGCGATTCACATCAATCTATGGAAGTACTTTGTAGTATTTGCTTCGTTTCCTTCAACGTTCCTGTTTGTAAACCAAAAGAAAACAAGTTATTTTGTGTTAAGGGAACACTAGTTTCAGTGTTATAATCAACTAGTGTTCCTTGCATTAGTTTTTTGTGTGCATTTTTTGATACGCTTGCTTTTGATAAACATATTGAGGAAGTACCGTACCTATTTATAATTATTTCTACGTGTGGCGTATTATTCTTTAAATGTTTTTGACAATGTCATACAAAGTAGCGGTTGTCTCTACTTTCTGTGCATTTTGTTATTCCCACACTTTTTACAGTAAATAATTACAAAAATCCCTAAATGTAATTACACGTATCAAATAATTAAGTAAATGTACAAGCGTTCATCAAGAATGCTGCTTGGGTTTTGAGAACAGGCGTAACACGTAACGCTAACGTAACATCAAGGGCTGATCTCCACTTTTATGTTTTCCACTAGTACCACTAGTATGTTTTCTTGTGTTGATGACGTTATGCATGCTTTTTTCTGTATCTTGAAACTACTGTAGTCGATAACGTACATCACCGCTTGTGATCTTGGATGTCCTATCCATTGCGGGGCTTGTTCTGTTTTGTTTTCATATTTCCAGCATTGTTGAACTCACCTAGATAGATAGGTGCATGCGAAAGGCGGCAAAGTTTGTAATTATCGCCATATAATGATTCTCAAATGATTGTTGGATGAATAATATTTTTCTGGATTCCGCAAGATGGCAGTTTAATTTTTACAGTTTCATTTTATTCTAATTTTAAAACAAAAATCCTATTCCCCCCCCTCCATCAAATTTCCATCGTGAGAAGGAAATTCCCCCTTACGATTGAAAGCCGCTAGCCTAAATTCATACACTGAGGCTGTAATCTTGTGTATATTTACAGATTTTTACCAACGTAAAATTCGGCATTGGGTGTTTCGTGATGATGATGCAGAACGAGTCCACTGCGGCCATGACCTCGGATGCGGGAGGCCAAACGAGTCAAGCCAAACGAGGCTTGGCGAGCAAGGGAAAGATAGCAGCGCATTACCCCTACCAAATGAGGATTGAACCGCGGGCAGAAGGGTTCCTTGCTGATATTGTGTTCTGTTGTATATGTCAGCCGGCCCTCTACATCCGTCCCTTTGGGACGGAATTTGCGCAGCAGATGGATTGGTTGCACCAGAATGTGCAGGCCGTGGCAGCGTCCCAGATGCAGGCAGCAGGCGAGCAGGAGCAGGCGGTTATGTTCGTGACGGGTGCACCATGCCTTGCTCGGTACAGTGAGGATGGGTCATACTACCGGGCAATCATAGAGAAGGTGGACGATGTGCAAGATGCCGTCCATGTCCTGTACGTGGATTATCTCAGTAAGGAAATTTTGCCGAAGAGGGATATCTGCGAGTGCCCGCTAGAATTGCGTTTGATACCGCTGAGTTATGCATGTGTGCGGCTGGCGGGCGTTCAGCCAAACGCCACACGACCCATTGCAGAGGTTTACGGACGGCTGCAGGAGCTTCTTGAAGCAGCATCATTTTACGTGCGAGTCATCCAGCGCCCTGACGTGAAGGAGAGTACGAGTATGCCAGAGGTAGAGCTCTTCACGGCGAAGGACTGCCAAACGCTCGCTTATCAGACTTTAATAGATGAACAATATTTGGTTGCTGATACCAACCAGTAAATCATTTGCGACACCCATGGACAACCAAGTCCATGGCTCTTCGCTAACTTTTATTACTTTTTTTATGATTTGATCACTACAAATTTCGATCGTTCATGCTACACAGTTACGCCGCTGTTGGCAGTTCGATTAGTAATTCATCACTCATATCTAATGTTTTTTTTCAAGCTAGACCGTTCCTTCGCTTTGAATTCAATCTGATGGCAGTTAGGTTTTTCATTCTTTACTTACACATTATTCGGTTTACTTTCTCAGTTTTTGCATTTATAACATTTAACTACCCAGATGATATAGAAGTAAAAGAATTAGATTTTTTTTGTATTTGAACTATGAGCAATTATAATAAAACCCAAGCAAAAAACATAAACAACACAAGTGGTTTATCTCTCAGTTTATTTTAATCGCACTGTTTAAGAGAGGTGTAGCAAGGGTAGCATTTTTGTGTGAGTGTGTTGTACCTGTATTGATATCGTCCGTTTGGTTACAAGGGTCATCTTAAAATAATCAACTTATGTTAAATATGTTTCTATTTTTTAGCATGCAATAATCCCAATTTCAACGTTTTGTATTTACCACTGTGTCCATCGCAACGTATGTTTAAGGTCCAGCGGCGAGGCTCCCAAGCTACTGTGTCATCACAAGAAAAAGAAGTGAAACGATGGAACACAAACAAAATACTGCCTAACAATTTAATTTACTCTTGTCACACTCAAAATACCCATTAGATCGACTATTTTCATTCTCGTCCATCATGCCGGGACAAACTCCTCCAGCACTACTACCCGGTGCTGCGTCAAGTTTTGCAGGATGCGCTGCCAATGGTTCAGTGGCGCTTGTGCTGCCATCGCCGCCGCCTGCCGCCTGCTTCGCGTGTCGGTTGTTACTGAACAGTAGCTTCTTCACGTTGATGAACGGTGTCTCGAACAGGACCGTCAGCAGGAAGGATGAGAGAAACACGACCAGGTACTCGTTAGTGTTGAACTGCAATCGATAATGGCCGTCTGATTAGATCATCTGCAGCACCCGCGCATGTGTCGTTGCTTCTACTTACGATAACGGCTGGCCAGAACTCGAAATACTGTGGCGACCGCGTTCTGCCAACGTTGTAGAAGAAGATGGGAAACTGCGTCAGGTAGATAGCGTACGATATTCTGGTGGTGATGCGGAACCCACGCCACGAGAAAAAGTCTATCACCCAGTCTGCGCTCGGGTTTGGCGGGTTGGTAGCGGAAAGCAAAAAATAATAATAATAATAATTGATACATATATCCTCTTATTCATGATTTAAACTAAACCAAAGGCACACATCTCGGCGGCCACATACTTCGATAGCCCAGGTGGGCGGTGAAGACGGTCCAGGCAAAAAAGAGACACCACGCTATCGGCGAGAACGCTGCGTAGCTCGCGGCGTGCAGCGGATTGTACACGTAGTGCATCGAGCCCATCGGGGCCGGTCCGAAGAACGCCACGGCAATGGACAGTGTGCTGATGTACCATCCGATTTTCATTTGTTTCTGTTAAGGAGGAGAGGAGCACATAGAAACAACAACAACAAAACATTTGATTTTATGAAAATAGTGACTGCATTGATAATCGATTGCACTAGTGATGCGTGATGGGAGGCAACAATCTGGGGTCGGCTCTGATCCTACTCCGATAATTTTGGAACCGATTCCGGAAGGTAGGTCCACCCAGAATTATCCGGAGTCGTTCGCAATCTCGACCGGAATTGCGACTGGAATTGCCCGGAGTCGTCTGGGGTCGTCCGAAGTTGTCCGGAGTCGTCCTGAGTCGTCCGGAGTAGTTCGCAGTAATTCGGAGCCGTTAAGAGCCGTTCGGAGCCAACCGGAGAGCCAGTTTGGCAAAATCCGAACCACTAGTTCCGCCTGGAATTGGAGTCGTCTGGAATTTCCCGGAGTTGTCTGGAGTCGTCTGGAATCGTCCGAAGTTGTTCGGAGTCGTCCGGAGTCGTCCGGAGTCGTTAAGAGCCCTTCGGAGTCACCCGGAGTTTCGGAGTTACAGTCTAGTCTAGCGGTATTGTACAAGTTTCATCCAAAAGCCCCCCCACCCCATCTAGCACAATATACCACAACGTTTGCCATTCGTACACCCGAAATGAATACCCCAATTCGAAAGAGTTGAAGCATAATCCGTCAAAGAAACTAGTTAAAAAACAAACGAACAACTAACGTGCTTAGTTTAAATAAAGCTTACAGGCACCATTGCTGATTGATTTTACAAACTGATTCAGCAAACACAACACACAAATAATTTTGTTCAATTTTTTTTGTCGTTTTTTTGCTCTTCAGATTAATGCGCATTAGTTTGCCAAATAATACATTCACGGGAATGGAACAAAGCAAGATACACACATACATACGGATTTATGCATTAAATGTTTATGCGAAACAGGATAGACGAACCGTCGGTAACAAAGCAGACCGTCGTGCAACAATTAATCTAGATGTGTTTCGCAGGAAAGATAACTTCAATTTAATTATGCATGATGGATTTATATATAAAATATAAAGATTACAAAAAAAAACAAACCCAATATTTCCATCGTTTTCTTTTTCTTTGTGCAACCAATACGTTTTACTACAACAGTGCTACCTAGAAAAATGTGAAAGAACTCGACGAACCTTTTTTTCTCTTTCCTATTACCATTGCGTACTTCACTCAGCATGAGTATCACCTCGTATTCCCAATGGAAAAAAGTGTGAAATCGGTGATGCTAACTTCAAATTTTCAATAAATAATATGCCTTTTACTATCAAGCAAAAATCAAATCAGATAAAACTTGATAAACACCATTATTTCTTGCTTCACATATAATTTGATTAACATAATTACCAATAAGAAAAACGGCAATTGAAGTAAGAACATTTAAACATTGAAAATTATTTTCGTACAGTGGAGCGCTGATTATCCGGGCTCTTCGGAACACGACCTCGCACGGATATTCGAAAAACACGGATAATGAGTCAAAGAATTTACAGTGCAGCGCCATTTATCTGGATACCTTTAATCCGGCTGTCCGTTAATCCGTGCTGTTGAGAAATGACAGTTCAATACAAAGGTGACATTGCGTTATGAAGAGGATATTTGAAAAAGCGGTTATAAGAGCACATTTTCGTCACAAAAAATGCTATAACTCATGGCAATTTTAAAATATTCTTATGGGAAAAACATAAAGTCAATAAAAACTGGGTTATTTTTGTCAAAAAATAAGATAATTTTCCAAATATTAATCAGGAATTGGTGATAAAATATATCATTTGACTCATTATCCGTGTTATTCGCATATCCGGGCGAGGTCAAGTCCCGAGAAGCCCGGATAAACGGCACTCCACGGTATTTTATCAAAATGACCTGATTTGTTTTTGAATTTTTTATGTTTTGGTATATCCTAGCCAGTTTTTATGAACTTCATGTTTTTCCGATGATAATGGGGGCCTTCACGATTCTAGTTAGTTTTTTGTATGGAGTTTGACAGTTGGAGGCTGAAATCATGTAAACAATCCATACCGTATTAATACACGATGCGCAGTCTCAGATTGCGCATATATTCGTTTTATCAAAACATAGCCCAAATAGCCAGCTCGTACTTTATAGCTGATTTAGGGCTGTTTAACGAAAAATCGTTCCGATGTCGTACTTTGTGGCTGATTAAGAGATAGACGGTACTTTGCGGAACTATGGAGCTTTTTAACAGGCACATGGTACTCTTTGGAACTTTGCGGCTGATTAACACTATGTGTAGGGTTAATGATGGAACTTTAAGGCTTGTTAAGAACGTGTACCGAACTTGGTGGAACTTTATAGCTTTTTAATGCATGGCATCGGTACAAGGTGGGTCTTGTCATAGTGTCAAAGACAGACGCCGCCAATCATCTCATTGCTGCTGTACAAGTTAGATTAGTTCTTTGAAGAAGGGATTTTGAAGGAAGTGATTGTTATTGTACAGTAAATTGTGATACGTTTCGTGTAATTTATGAATATTAAGGATTGAAAAATATACACATGTACACAAACAAAACAAATCCTGTTGTTTATTTCATCGATGACGCTTGCTTGAAAATAAAACACAAAGAAAAATAATCCCCGGCACCGTAGCTTAAGGAAGCTGCTTAGGCGCTATTTAGAAGGACCGCCTGGAACTTTGATGCTGTTTATCTACTGCAAAAGGCGAATTAGAGCAGCGATCTTTAGCGTGCCAAAATGAGCTGCTTAAGCAATACTGGCTATTTGGGAGGTCATTTCGCGAAGCCAACCCTGAGCTATAAACGTCATTTCCATACATTTTCAGATTGCGCCAAGATTGCGCATAAAATTTCAAGATTATATGTCCGAGATATATACATTTTTTTTGACAGATAAATACAGTAGAGCGTCGATTATCCGGGCAGCTCGGGACCGGATAGTTGCCGGTTAATCGATTTGCACGGATAATGGTCCAAGAAATGTCAAACGCATATAAAACATATGAAATTCACTAGTTTTATTACTAATCCACCTAGAATCAATTGATTAATCGTTAGTAGAATATTATTTTAATCAATAACTGTAGGTTTAACAACTGTTCATGAACAAACATGAATTTCGAAAATACCCCTAGACACTACAAAGCTGCACAAGAAACTGGTTACCCCAAGGACCGTAAAGATATCAGGTCAAGTTATAAGCCCGTTTTGACAGCTAGGTGGAAGAAGAATCGACGAAGAAAACTGACATTCAGTTTTCCGCGTTTGGCGAACGCTTCAAGTTCTCGAAGGAAAATTTCCATTTTAAATCGGGTGTTCTAATAAACTAAAATATTCACCCAAATTGATCTCCACCAAATATTGACCATGCAAAACGTAAACAATCCATCAATACATATACAAGCGGAAAACCATCTGTCAAAATCGGAGCCCAGGGGGGGATCGCCAAAAGCGCTATAACTACACCTCATTATACATTCCACCTTGGCTCCGGTATAAAAATCGGGGAGGGGTGGTGCGGGGTAATGAAATTTGAATGCAGAGAGTGACAGATGTCCCCCACAATGTCGCCCAGCAAAAGCGATAAAAATCAACCTTCTAAATACATTATCCTTGATTGGGATGGCACTTGGGGCGAGTTCGCAAGCTGCTCGAATTTGTTTAGCAGGCAGATACACCATCTTCCTGTATTCACCTTGTGCAACATCGAGTGAATTGACACTGCCTGTAAACACAATCGTTCCAAAACGATCACAAAGGTGGCCTGGCGGCATTCGGGAACGCATGCTATTGTTCGTATCATATTCGCAGTAACTTTCGTGGTGAACGTGTCGCAAATTAAAGCGGTAAGTATTGCAGGATTAATAATTGTTGAATTTGTATTTAGTTATAGTGATATACAGTGCCTCAATCGGAAAACTGAACAAAATTGAGTTCAATAAAGTTTTGTTCCGGTTTTACGATTGAGGCGCTGCATGGAATTCTGATCCAAATTCTCAGTATTTCATTACAAAGAATGAAATATTTTTTACTGACAATTTGATCGCTGGACTGTAGGCGTCCCTTTTATTGTATTCTATAGAAATTATTCGTCCCCATAAATCAATCTATTGTTTGGTCCATACGCTGAAGCTGTATTTTCTTTATTTTCAGAAATTAACCCCACAGCGTTTCGCAACGGAAGTGATCAGACACTGGGAAGCATATTGAAAAACGGAGACAACGCGGAACAATATTCCAGGTAAGGATACATCATGGCGATTGACTAATCCGCAAGAATCGTGGAAGCTCTTTTTTGTTCTGAGAGTAAAAAGATTTTTTTAAATGAAAATTAGAAAAAACTGAATGAAATGAATGAAAAACTAGAATGATATTATTCACAGAAAATTAATTGATTAATTAATTAATTATCCGCCGCAACATCGTATTTTTTTTAATCTGCTCCAATTATAGTTGGAACGCTAAGTTTTTCTAATTTGAAAAATTTAATAAGGTTTACAAATATACCAATATGTACTTTTATAAGAATGGATCCTTCAGTGTTGGATAAGTATCCATCGAAACTAGATAAAGCCTCCTTATCGTTGTGATTCATACAATCTAAACCCAGCTCTTTTGCTATATCCAAACTCAAGGCGTTGAAACAGACTCCCGAATCAATCAAAAAATCTAACATTTTCTTATTTACATTTTGCGACAAAATTGTATCCATTAGCCTACCATCCCTAGTGCATTCAATATTAAGCGATTCACATCAATCTATGGAAGTACTTTGTAGTATTTGCTTCGTTTCCTTCAACGTTTCTGTTTGTAAACCAAAAGAAAACAAGTTATTTTGTGTTAAGGGAACACTAGTTTCAGTGTTATAATCAACTAGTGTTCCTTGCATTAGTTTTTTGTGTGCATTTTTTGATACGCTTGCTTTTGATAAACAGATTGAGGAAGTACCGTACCTATTTATAATTATTTCTACGTGTGGCGTATTATTCTTTACATGTTTTTGACAATGTCATACAAAGTAGCGGTCGTGTTATATTTCTCTACTTTCTGTGCATTTTGTTATTCCCACACTTTTTACAGTAAATAATTACAAAAATCCCTAAATGTAATTACACGTATCAAATAATTAAGTAAATGTACAAGCGTTCATCAAGAATGCTGCTTGGGTTTTGAGAACAGGCGTAACACGTAACGCTAACGTAACATCAAGGGCTGATCTCCACTTTTATGTTTTCCACTAGTACCACTAGTATGTTTTCTTGTGTTGATGACGTTATGCATGCTTTTTTCTGTATCTTGAAACTACTGTAGTCGATAACGTACATCACCGCTTGTGATCTTGGATGTCCTATCCATTGCGGGGCTTGTTCTGTTTTGTTTTCATATTTCCAGCATTGTTGAACTCACCTAGATAGATAGGTGCATGCGAAAGGCGGCAAAGTTTGTAATTATCGCCATATAATGATTCTCAAATGATTGTTGGATGAATAATATTTTTCTGGATTCCGCAAGATGGCAGTTTAATTTTTACAGTTTAATTTTATTCTAATTTTAAAACAAAAATCCTATTCCCCCCCCCCCCCCCAACAAATTTCCATCGTGAGAAGGAAATTCCCCCTTACGATTGAAAGCCGATAGCCTAAATTCATACACTGAGGCTGTAATCTTGTGTATATTTACAGATTTTTACCAACGTAAAATTCGGCATTGGGTGTTTCGTGATGATGATGCAGAACGAGTCCACTGCGGCCATGACCTCGGATGCGGGAGGCCAAACGAGTCAAGCCAAACGAGGCTTGGCGAGCAAGGGAAAGATAGCAACGCATTACCCCTACCAAATGAGGATTGAACCGCGGGCAGAAGGGTTCCTTGCTGATATTGTGTTCTGTTGTATATGTCAGCCGGCCCTCTACATCCGTCCCTTTGTGACGGAATTTTCGCAGCAGGTGGATTGGTTGCACCAGAATGTGCAGGCCGTGGCAGCGTCCCAGATGCAGGCAGCAGGCGAGCAGGAGCAGGCGGTTATGTTCGTGGCGGGTGCACCATGCCTTGCTCGGTACAGTGAGGATGGGACATACTACCGGGCAATCATAGAGAAGGTGGACGATGTGCAAGATGCCGTCCATGTCCTGTACGTGGATTATCACAGTAGGGAAATTTTGCCGAAGAGGGATATCTGCGAGTGCCCGCTAGAATTGCGTTTGATACCGCTGAGTTATGCATGTGTGCGGCTGGCGGGCGTTCAGCCAAACGCCACACGACCCATTGCAGAGGTTTACGGACGGCTGCAGGAGCTTCTTGGAGCAGCATCATTTTACGTGCGAGTCATCCAGCGCCCTGACGTGAAGGAGAGTACGAGTATGCCAGAGGTAGAGCTCTTCACGGCGAAGGACTGCCAAACGCTCGCTTATCAGACTTTAATAGATGAACAATATTTGGTTGCTGATACCAACCAGTAAATCATTTGCGACACCCATGGACAACCAAGTCCATGGCTCTTCGCTAACTTTTATTACTTTTTTTATGAATTGATCACTACAAATTTCGATCGTTCATGCTACACAGTTACGCCGCTGTTGGCAGTTCGATTAGTAATTCATCACTCATATCTAATGTTTTTTTTCAAGCTAGACCGTTCCTTCGCTTTGAATTCAATCTGATGGCAGTTAGGTTTTTCATTCTTTACTTACACATTATTCGGTTTACTTTCTCAGTTTTTGCATTTATAACATTTAACTACCCAGATGATATAGAAGTAAAAGAATTAGATTTTTTTGTATTTGAACTATGAGCAATTATAATAAAACCCAAGCAAAAAAACATAAACAACACCAGTGGTTTATCTCTCAGTTTATTTTAATCGCACTGTTTAAGAGAGGTGTAGCAAGGGTAGCATTTTTGTGTGAGTGTGTTGTACCTGTATTGATATCGTCCGTTTGGTTACAAGGGTCATCTTAAAATAATCAACTTATGTTAAATATGTTTCTATTTTTTAGCATGCAATAATCCCAATTTCAACGTTTTGTATTTACCACTGTGTCCATCGCAACGTATGTTTAAGGTCCAGCGGCGAGGCTCCCAAGCTACTGTGTCATCACAAGAAAAAGAAGTGAAACGATGGAACACAAACAAAATACTGCCTAACAATTTAATTTACTCTTGTCACACTCAAAATACCCATTAGATCGACTATTTTCATTCTCGTCCATCATGCCGGGACAAACTCCTCCAGCACTACTACCCGGTGCTGCGTCAAGTTTTGCAGGATGCGCTGCCAATGGTTCAGTGGCGCTTGTGCTGCCATCGCCGCCGCCTGCCGCCTGCTTCGCGTGTCGGTTGTTACTGAACAGTAGCTTCTTCACGTTGATGAACGGTGTCTCGAACAGGACCGTCAGCAGGAAGGATGAGAGAAACACGACCAGGTACTCGTTAGTGTTGAACTGCAATCGATAATGGCCGTCTGATTAGATCATCTGCAGCACCCGCGCATGTGTCGTTGCTTCTACTTACGATAACGGCTGGCCAGAACTCGAAATACTGTGGCGACCGCGTTCTGCCAACGTTGTAGAAGAAGATGGGAAACTGCGTCAGGTAGATAGCGTACGATATTCTGGTGGTGATGCGGAACCCACGCCACGAGAAAAAGTCTATCACCCAGTCTGCGCTCGGGTTTGGCGGGTTGGTAGCGGAAAGCAAAAAATAATAATAATAATAATTGATACATATATCCTCTTATTCATGATTTAAACTAAACCAAAGGCACACATCTCGGCGGCCACATACTTCGATAGCCCAGGTGGGCGGTGAAGACGGTCCAGGCAAAAAAGAGACACCACGCTATCGGCGAGAACGCTGCGTAGCTCACGGCTTGCAGCGGATTGTACACGTAGTGCATCGAGCCCATCGGGGCCGGTCCGAAGAACGCCACGGCAATGGGCAGTGTGCTGATGTAGCATCCGATTTTCATTTGTTTCTGTTAAGGAGGAGAGGAGCACATAGAAACAACAACAACAAAACATTTGATTTTATGAAAATAGTGACTGCATTGATAATCGATTGCACTAGTGATGCGTGATGGGAGGCAACAATCTGGGGTCGGCTCTGATCCTACTCCGATAATTTCGGAACCGATTCCGGAAGGTAGGTTTACCCAGAATTATCCGGAGTCGTTCGCAATCTCGACCGGAATTGCGACTGGAATTGCCCGGAGTCGTCTGGGGTCGTCCGAAGTTGTCCGGAGTCGTCCTGAGTCGTCCGGAGTAGTTCGGAGTAATTCGGAGCCGTTAAGAGCCGTTCGGAGCCACCCGGAGAGCCAGTTTGGCAAAATCCGAACCACTAGTTCCGCCTGGAATTGGAGTCGTCTGGAATTTCCCGGAGTAGTTCGGAGTCGTCCGGAGTCGTCCGGAGTCGCAAAGAGCCCTTCGGAGTCACCCGGAGTTTCGGAGTTACAGTCTAGTCTAGCGGTATTGTACAAGTTTCATCCAAAAGCCCCCCCACCCCATCTAGCACAATATACCACAACGTTTGCCATTGGTACACCCGAAATGAATACCCCAATTCGAAAGAGTTGAAGCATAATCCGTCAAAGAAACTAGTTAAAAAACAAACGAACAACTAACGTGCTTAGTTTAAATAAAGCTTACAGGCACCATTGCTGATTGATTTTACAAACTGATTCAGCAAACACAACACACAAATAATTTTGTTCAATTTTTTTGTCGTTTTTTTGCTTTTCAGATTAATGCGCATTAGTTTGCCAAATAATACATTCACGGGAATGGAACAAAGCAAGATACACACATACATACGGATTTATGCATTAAGGATTTATGCGAAACAGGATAGACGAACCGTCGGTAACAAAGCAGACCGTCGTGCAACAATTAATCTAGATGTGTTTCGCAGGAAAGATAACTTCAATTTAATTATGCATGATGGATTTATATATAAAATATAAAGATTACAAAAAAAACAAACCCAATATTTCCATCGTTTTCTTTTTCTTTGTGCAACCAATACGTTTTACTACAACAGTGCTACCTAGAAAAATGGGAAAGAACTCGACGAACCTTTTTTTCTCTTTCCTATTACCATTGCGTACTTCACTCAGCATAGTATCACCTCGTATTCCCAATGGAAAAAAGTGTGAAATCGGTGATGCTGACTTCAAATTTTCAATAAATAATATGCCTTTTACTATCTAGCAAAAATCAAATCAGATAAAACTTGATAAACACCATTATTTCTTGCTTCACATATAATTTGATTAACATAATTACCAATAAGAAAAACGGCAATTGAAGTAAGAACATTTAAACAATGAAAATTATTTTCGTACAGTGGAGCGCCGATTATCCGGGCTCTTCGGAACACGACCTCGCACGGATATTCGAAAAACACGGATAATGAGTCAAAGAATTTACAGTGCAGCGCCATTTATCTGGATACCTTTAATCCGGCTGTCCGTTAATCCGTGCTGTTGAGAAATGACAGTTCAATACACAGGTGACATTGCGTTATGAAGAGGATATTTGAAAAAGCGGTTATAAGAGCACATTTTCGTCACAAAAAATGCTATAACTCATGGCAATTTTAAAATATTCTTATGGGAAAAACATAAAGTCAATAAAAACTGGGTTATTTTTGTCAAAAAATAAGATAATTTTCCAAATATTAATCAGGAATTGGTGATAAAATATATCATTTGACTCATTATCCGTGTTATTCGCATATCCGGGCGAGGTCAAGTCCCGAGAAGCCCGGATAAACGGCACTCCACGGTATTTTATCAAAATGACCTGATTTGTTTTTGAATTTTTTATGTTTTGGTATATCCTAGCCAGTTTTTATGAACTTCATGTTTTTCCGATGATAATGGGGGCCTTCACGATTCTAGTTAGTTTTTTGTATGGAGTTTGACAGTTGGAGGCTGAAATCATGTAAACAATCCATACCGTATTAATACACGATGCGCAGTCTCAGATTGCGCATATATTCGTTTTATCAAAACATAGCCCAAATAGCCAGCTCGTACTTTATAGCTGATTTAGGGCTGTTTAACGAAAAATCGTTCCGATGTCGTACTTTGTGGCTGATTAAGAGATAGACGGTACTTTGCGGAACTATGGAGCTTTTTAACAGGCACATGGTACTCTTTGGAACTTTGCGGCTGATTAACACTATGTGTAGGGTTAATGATGGAACTTTAAGGCTTGTTAAGAACGTGTACCGAACTTGGTGGAACTTTATAGCTTTTTAATGCATGGCATCGGTACAAGGTGGGTCTTGTCATAGTGTCAAAGACAGACGCCGCCAATCATCTCATTGCTGCTGTACAAGTTAGATTAGTTCTTTGAAGAAGGGATTTTGAAGGAAGTGATTGTTATTGTACAGTAAATTGTGATACGTTTCGTGTAATTTATGAATATTAAGGATTGAAAAATATACACATGTACACAAACAAAACAAATCCTGTTGTTTATTTCATCGATGACGCTTGCTTGAAAATAAAACACAAAGAAAAATAATCCCCGGCACCGTAGCTTAAGGAAGCTGCTTAGGCGCTATTTAGAAGGACCGCCTGGAACTTTGATGCTGTTTATCTACTGCAAAAGGCGAATTAGAGCAGCGATCTTTAGCGTGCCAAAATGAGCTGCTTAAGCAATACTGGCTATTTGGGAGGTCATTTCGCGAAGCCAACCCTGAGCTATAAACGTCATTTCCATACATTTTCAGATTGCGCCAAGATTGCGCATAAAATTTCAAGATTATATGTCCGAGATATATATATATTTTTTTTGACAGATAAATACAGTAGAGCGTCGATTATCCGGGCAGCTCGGGACCGGACGGTTGCCGGTTAATCGATTTGCACGGATAATGGTCCAAGATATGACAAACGCATATAAAACATATGAAATTCACTAGTTTTATTATTAATTCACCTAGAATCAATTGATTAATCGTTAGTAGAATATTATTTTAATCAATAACTGTAGGTTTAACAACTGTTCATGAACAAACATGAATTTCGAAAATACCCCTAGACACTACAAAGCTGCACAAGAAACTGGTTACCCAATTGATTATCGCTGCAAACTTTCGCCGTACGTATGAACAGCTGTCAGATTTATGCGCACGGTTAAGCCACCCGCCGGTTAATCCGCCCCCGGATAATCAACGTTCTACTGTATATCAAATCGACCCGTTTGACAGATAAATATATGCGCAATCTGAGATTGCGCATCGTCTATTGCTACGGTACAAAATCACACAAAAAACTAGCCTGCGATTTTCAGTCTAGAAAATTTTAGCCTAAAAGCTAGAATTAGATTCGAGTACCTGCTCGAAAACACGGAGTTGTTTAAAATTATCCCAAGGTGCATTAAAGAGATCAGGTGGTGCAATCTGGAATCAAAGTGTATGTAGTCCAGGTGGTCTCATAGCATTTTTTAATAACCAATTTTGAACATCACTTTTTGGCAGAACGGGTGAAAACTTTTTCTCAAACAAGCTTTCTGGAGGATTGACGAATACTCAAAACACTCTTAAAATCTTCATTCAGAACAAGGATAATGTATTTAGAAGGTTGATTTTTATCGCTTTTGCTGGGCGACATTGTGGGGGACATCTGTCACTCTCTGCATACAAATTTCAATACCCCGCACCACCCCTCCCCGATTTTTATACCGGAGCCAAGGTGGAATGTATAATGAGGTGTAGTTATAGCGCTTTTGGCGATCCCCCCCTGGGCTCCGATTTTGACAGATGGTTTTCCGCTTGTGTATGTATTGATGGATTGTTTACGTTTTGCATGGTCAATATTTGGTGGAGATCAATTTGGGTGAATATTTTAGTTTATTAGAACACCCGATTTAAAATGTAAATTTTCCTTCGAGAACTTGAAGCGTTCGCCAAACGCGGAAAACCTACTGTCAGTTTTCTTCGTCGATTCTTCTTCGACCTAGCTGTCAAAACGGGCTTATAACTTGACCTGATATCTTTACGGTCCTTGACCGGAGCCCCCGGAAGAGAAATGTCAAGTCGAGAAATGTCATTTTGCTCTGAACAACTTCACCTTGTCATTTAGAACACCTTGATTCACCGTATTAATACACGATGCGCAATCTCAGATTGCGCATATATTCGTTTTATCAAAACATATGTCATTTCGCGTAGCCAACCCTGAGCTATAAACGTCATTTCCATACATTTTCAGATTGCGCCAAGATTGCGCATAAATTTTCAAGATTATATGTCCGAGATATATAAATTTTTTTTGACAGATAAATATATCAAACCGACCCGTTTGACAGATAAATATATGCGCAATCTGAGATTGCGCATCGTCTATTGCTACGGTCAGAAGCAGAAGCGATAAAAATCAGCCTTCTAAATTCATACACCTTGGGATAAGCCCACCTGTATATTGTACTCACTTAGATAGCTGCTCGAAAACTGCTATACAATGCAAATAGCTGACAGGCTGAAATTTCAGCCTACGCGCTTCAAACGGAAAGGGCCCCAATATTGGAAATGTACCATGAATTACAGCGTTTTTTGTTAAGAAAATATTCTCTGACAACCGTTTTTTTTTTCAAATATCCTCTTCAGCACGCAATGTCATCTTTGTATTGAACTGTCATTTTTCAACAGCACGGATTAACGGACAGCCGAATAAAAGGTACCCGGATAAACGGCGCTCCACTGTATTTTGTATGTACATATAACACTGTTTTCAGGCAATTTAGTAAAACATGGCGTTCATGCCGACTCAAGAGGAGCTTATTACAAAGAGCAAATATGATAGAGAGGGTCATAAAAGAAGATTTTAGGATTGTTTTAAAGCTAAGGATGATATACAGTGGAACATCGATTATCCGGGCAGCTCAGGACCGGGCGGTTGCCGGTTAATCGATTTGCACGGATAATGGTCCAAGAAATGTCAAATTCATATAAAAATTAAAAAATCCACTAGTTTTATGATTAATTCACCTTGAATCAATCAATAAATTGTTAGTAGAATATTATTTTAATCAATAACTACCCTACCAACATTAAACGGCTTTGAAGGCATTCAAAGTCGCCTTAGAAGGCGAATATAGATTTCAACCGAAACTTTCAAGGCTGTAACGGGTTCTCTTCGAAATATTTCAACTTTTTGATTCAACGAGAACAGATAGCTTGCCGCCATCTTCGCTTGTTTATATACTGGTTTTGCACCCTTACTAAAGTAACTGCCAAATAGAGCAGTGACAACGCTTTTGGTTCCGAACCGAGAAAGCGTGTGTTCAAATCCTGATTTTTATGATCTTTTTTCTTTGCTTATTTCTTTTTTTATTAATATTTTCTTGCTATAATTAATATAAACAAAATTTTTGTGAAGCAAAATTAAAATAATACCTTTTTAAAAATCATAATAATTACACTATGTTCACCCTTCATTATCAGGATGGGAGAAATATGTATTTAATTTCTCCTTTTATTAGAGTTATCGAAATGAGTTTGATATATTAACACCTTTCAACGGGTTGGTCTTTAACAACCGAATAATGCAGACCATCTTTAATAAAGTGAAATAGCTCAGAGCTTAACGAAAGAGAACATAACACGTAAATCGTGCTATCGAATCTCACGCTCATATCTGGAAACACTACAATAGTGCAGTGCTGAAGACGCTTGTAAGGTTTTCTTTTGACAGTTGCAATTTCAAATTTCAAATGAAAAGCGAAATTTTTCATTGACATATTTCAAAGGCATTTAATTACTGCTAAATGCACTGCTGATCGCCTTCAATTCGCCGGCGATTACAAGGCGATTAGAAGGCATTTAACCGAAATTTGCGGGTAGGGACATCTATGGGTATCAATGAAGAACGCGAGCAAAAGTTGTGCGACGCTATTCTGTGGAAATTTTGGCTACGGTGTTTTAAAAGTATAAAATGGCTACAAGACTGTAATATCTTGTTTATAGCAATCGTGGTATTCCGTCTCATCTTATGTCTCTGTGAATCTTGATTAATGTCAAAACCGAAAGTGACAGCAGCAGAAAATAAAATGGGCATTCGAGTTTGAACAAGCAAACTGCAAGCGTCTTCCGATTTTCCGTTCTTCCGAAAATTTAATATATTACAAGACCAATCCCAATTGACATTTTAAAAGACAAATAACCAGTAATTCGAGAAAAGTTCCTTACATTGGAGCCTTAAACTTCCCTTAAACTGCACCAGTTAAAGGGATTTTAGAAAAAAGTATTTTAAAATTAACTGTGTTGCGTCTTTTTTGTTGCTTTCTTCTAGATACGCTCGAAAATTATGTTTCCTGTCTTTATAGTTGGTCATGTACCCATTTTAATCTTCCCAATTGACATTTTCGAGCACGAATAATCGGGAATTCGACCAAATTCCCTTAATCTCCCAATTGACATTTTCGAGCACAAATAATCAGGAATTCGAGCAAATTCCCTTAAACTGGAGCCTTAAACTTCCCTTAAACTGCACCAGTTTAAGGGAATTCAGGAAAAGTCCTTTGAAATCAATTGTGATACGGCTTTTCCGTTACTTTCTTCTAGATTCCCTAGAAAATGATGTGTCCTATCGTCATAGTCGGTCATGTTCCCATTTTATACTTAAATAATATCCATTTTTTATAAAATAACGTCACACAAAACTAGCTTTTGTTCTTCATCAAAAAACCATAGCTATGAATGAAAAATGACCTCGACGGTATGGTCCATCGATAGAGGAACGTCAAATTTACGAACACACAAAATCTGGGTGCTTTCAACACACTTGATCACACACAAATCCACAATTTCAAGCGTATCGAGTACTAATCGAGCAGATATGGGAAAACAATTTCGAGCAAATGTCACTTGGGTTAAATAATACCTATTTTTTTATAGAATAACGTCACACAAAATTGTTAAAAGATGTTTTTCATAAAAAAAAACATATCTATGAATGAAAAACGAGCTCGACAGCATCGTCCATCGACAAAAGAAAGTCTAATTTACGAACACACCAAATCTTGGCGCTTTCAACACACTTGATCACACACATATCAATACCCAAGTGCCACAAATCCACTAAACGACCACTAAACGGGTTCTAAACGACTCAAGCTCTCAACCTAAACGGAATATAGCTCAAGCTATCGGCCCAAAACAAACCATGGATACTCATCAATATGTATCAAATTAAAAAAAAATTAAACACTCTTTCACTTCGTTTTGTTGATCCATGCGTTTCCGCGCTGTTCTGATACTCCTGGCTAGATCCCTTATTTCTATATACTCAATCAGCCACTTTCCCAAACTCGATCGAAGAGAACGATAGTTGCAATTGCGTAGATACAACAGTTGTTTTATTTTATCTAAAGATTTTTTAAACTTGCTCAGTTATGCATCCAATATGGCAAAATGTAAAAAAAAAACATCCAACGAAACCACCAATTTATGTTATTTTAACAATCGTTACGATCGTTCCCAAAATAGATCGAGTTTGGTAAAGTGGCTGAATGTTTTGGTTATCGAAAATCGAGGACGACACTGTAAGCGTCTTGTTTTCCGGCAGCTACCGAAGTTCTGACATCAACTTCAACGCTTGAACATATCGTTTTTTCACTCACACTTTCATACTTTCAAGCTTTTATATACGGCAATGAGTTAAACCGAGCTGTTCACCTGGGAAAGCTCCATCTGTCTACTTTTTTTATGTTCTCCCCAAAACAAAATCGAGCAGTCTGTGAACTCACATACTACTCGAATTAAGCTTCGCAATCCCGACAGCTTAGCGCCAGTAAGGGCGGTGGCAACGCTGATCGGATGCGATTTTATCGGACGAGATTTATATGGGATTTGACAGATAACGTCGGACATGCGATTTCGTCGTCCGACGTTATCTGTCAAATCCCATATAAAAATTTGACAGGCCGTCCGATAAAATCGCATGCGAAAAAGCGTTGCCACCGCCCCAACCTTGCATGAAAGGAGCCCCAGTCAGGCAGCCTTCTGTTAATTTACCCATTCGAGCAGTTTTGTGTCTGCCATAACAGTAATTTAAGAGCAATTTAGCGGTACGAAGTGTTGTCGTTTGTTGTCAGTGAAAAGATATAAATAAGAACAAAAAGAGTATTGTTTTAACGATCTTTTAGTAGAAGAAGGCGTAGGCGGTGTGTTAAAAACTGTAAAAATCAGCCAAGAAATTGCGTTTATTAGTGCTAATTGTGCATCACCTTCAGCGGGTGAAGCGGCGGTTCAAGTCGAGTTTGCTAAAAAAAAATACATTGTAATCGTCTGTATAAGTTAAGGAATATGATTGAATATAACCATTAAACTGTAATATAATAAATTTCGTGTTATTTATTAACAAATCGGCCGTAAAAAATAAAAACAAAATAGAAGAAGGAATAGGATCTGTCAAAACTGCTCGAATGGGTAAATAAACGACTGCTAATTTACCATTAAATTACTCTTAAATTACCGGTAATTTAGCGGTAAGATAGTGGTAAATTAAGTCTGATTGGTCGGACTGGGGGCACTTGGGCAGGGAAACATTTCACCAACACTGTAAATACATGTAAGCGATTCATTCCGCCAATGTGTTTCGTACAATAAACACACACTTAAATACGACTGCGCAAGTGTCCTGCTATTTCTCCCTTCCAACACTGTTTGCATTGTATAGCAGTTTTCGAGCAGCTATCTAAGTCGGTATAGGGGCGGTGGCAACGCTCATCGATGGGATCTCCCTTGGAGGAGAGCTTTCTCATTCCCTCTGTACTGTTGTATGGTTTCGCATTAAAGTTATGCATCGCTAGAACTAGAACGGCGATATGATTGTTTAAATACTAAACTCCAACGGATATCACCAGCACTGAAGCAAGTGAGATTTGAGTAATGGTCGTTGGTGTTGATACCCACGTATCTGACCTACACGACTATTCATATAGATTGTTTCTCGGAAAGTTAGAAGGCTATATAGGTTATGATTAGATGAAACTTGTCGAAACACATGGCAAGAAAAGGATAGCAATATAATGATGAGTTGTAATACGCCATCTTGGGTAACCCTACCCGCAAATTTCGGTTAAATGCCTTCTAATCGCCTTGTAATCGCCGGCGAATTGAAGGCGATCAGCAGTGCATTTAGCAGTAATTAAATGCCTTTGAAATATGTCAATGAAAAATTTCGCTTTTCATTTGAAATTTGAAATTGCAACTGTCAAAAGAAAACCTTACAAGCGTCTTCAGCACTGCACTATTGTAGTGTTTCCAGATATGAGCGTGAGATTCGATAGCACGATTTACGTGTTATGTTCTCTTGCGTTAAGCTCTGAGCTATTTCACTTTATTAAAGATGGTCTGCATTATTCGGTTGTTAAAGACCAACCCGTTGAAAGGTGTTAATATATCAAACTCATTTCGATAACTCTAATAAAAGGAGAAATTAAATACATATTTCTCCCATCCTAATAATGAAGGGTGAACATAGTGTAATTATTGTGATTTTTAAAAAGGTATTATTTTAATTTTGCCTCACAAAAATTTTGTTTATATTAATTATAGCAAGAAAATATTAATAAAAAAAGAAATAAGCACAGAAAAAAGATCATAAAAATCAGGATTTGAACACACGCTTTCTCGGTTCGGAACCAAAAGCATTGTCACTGCTCTATTTGGCAGTTACATTAGTAAGGGTGCAAAACCAGTATATAAACAAGCGAAGATGGCGGCAAACTATTTGTTCTCGTTGAATCAAAAAGTTGAAATATTTCGAAGAGAACCCGTTACAGCCTTGAAAGTTTCGGT
This sequence comes from Anopheles coluzzii, assembly GCF_943734685.1. NCBI lineage: Eukaryota > Metazoa > Arthropoda > Insecta > Diptera > Culicidae > Anopheles > Anopheles coluzzii. Next base: position 11,308,571 of record NC_064669.1, read on the forward strand.
TGAAATCTTTATTCGCCTTCTAACCGTATTAATACACGATGCGCAATCTCAGATTGCGCATATATTCGTTTTATCAAAACATATGTCATTTCGCGTAGCCAACCCTGAGCTATAAACGTCATTTCCATACATTTTCAGATTGCGCCAAGATTGCGCATAAATTTTCAAGATTATATGTCCGAGATATATAAATTTTTTTTGACAGATAAATATATCAAACCGACCCGTTTGACAGATAAATATATGCGCAATCTGAGATTGCGCATCGTCTATTGCTACGGTAAGGCCTTAAATGCCTTCAAAGCCGTTTAATGCTGATAGGGATGTCTGTAAAATGAGCTGCACGCCATCGTGTAACGTTGGAAGAAAGTCTTATTTACGAATAAACAAACTTTTACCGTAGCAATAGACGATGCGCAATCTCAGATTGCGCATATATTTATCTGTCAAACGGGTCGATTTGATATATTTATCTGTCAAAAAAAAATTATATATCTCGGACATATAATCTTGAAAATTTATGCGCAATCTTGGCGCAATCTGAAATTGTATGGAAATGACGTTTATAGCTCAGGGTTGGCTACGCGAAATGACATATGTTTTGATAAAACGAATATATGCGCAATCTGAGATTGCGCATCTTGTATTAATACGGTTAGCGCTTGCAACACAATTTCAGGAGTATCGAGTGCAAGTCGAGCAGATACCGTATTAATACACGATGCGCAATCTCAGATTGCGCATATATTCGTTTTATCAAAAAATAAGTTATTTCGCGTAGCCAACCCTGAGTTATAAACGTCATTTCCATACATTTTCAGATTGCGCCAAGATTGCGCATAAATTTTCAAGATTATATGTCCGAGATATATAATTTTTTTTTGACAGATAAATATATCAAACCGACCCGTTTGACATATAAATATATGCGCAATCTGAGATTGCGCATCATCTATTGCTACGGATATGGAAAAATAGTTACGATCAACTACACTTGGGATCCAGGTGTTATGAATGACAAGGTGAAGTTGTTCAGAGCAAAATGACATTTCTCGACTTGACATTTCTCTTCCGGGGGCTCCGGTCAAGGACCGTAAAGATATCAGGTCAAGTTATAAGCCCGTTTTGACAGCTAGGTGGAAGAAGAATCGACGAAGAAAACTGACAGTTAGTTTTCCGCGTTTGGCGAACGCTTCAAGTTCTCGAAGGAAAATTTCCATTTTAAATCGGGTGTTCTAATAAACTAAAATATTCACCCAAATTGATCTCCACCAAATATTGACCATGCAAAACGTAAACAATCCATCAATACATATACAAGCGGAAAACCATCTGTCAAAATCGGAGCCCAGGGGGGGATCGCCAAAAGCGCTATAACTACACCTCATTATACATTCCACCTTGGCTCCGGTATAAAAATCGGGGAGGGGTGGTGCGGGGTAATGAAATTTGAATGCAGAGAGTGACAGATGTCCCCCACAATGTCGCCCAGCAAAAGCGATAAAAATCAACCTTCTAAATACATTATCCTTGATTGGGATGGCACTTGGGGCGAGTTCGCAAGCTGCTCGAATTTGTTTAGCAGGCAGATACACCATCTTCCTGTATTCACCTTGTGCAACATCGAGTGAATTGACACTGCCTGTAAACACAATCGTTCCAAAACGATCACAAAGGTGGCCTGGCGGCATTCGGGAACGCATGCTATTGTTCGTATCATATTCGCAGTAACTTTCGTGGTGAACGTGTCGCAAATTAAAGCGGTAAGTATTGCAGGATTAATAATTGTTGAATTTGTATTTAGTTATAGTGATATACAGTGCCTCAATCGGAAAACTGAACAAAATTGAGTTCAATAAAGTTTTGTTCCGGTTTTACGATTGAGGCGCTGCATGGAATTCTGATCCAAATTCTCAGTATTTCATTACAAAGAATGAAATATTTTTTACTGACAATTTGATCGCTGGACTGTAGGCGTCCCTTTTATTGTATTCTATAGAAATTATTCGTCCCCATAAATCAATCTATTGTTTGGTCCATACGCTGAAGCTGTATTTTCTTTATTTTCAGAAATTAACCCCACAGCGTTTCGCAACGGAAGTGATCAGACACTGGGAAGCATATTGAAAAACGGAGACAACGCGGAACAATATTCCAGGTAAGGATACATCATGGCGATTGACTAATCCGCAAGAATCGTGGAAGCTCTTTTTTGTTCTGAGAGCAAAAAGATTTTTTTTAATGAAAATTAGAAAAAACTGAATGAAAAACTAGAATGATATTATTCACAGAAAATTAATTGATTAATTAATTAATTATCCGCCGCAACATCGTATTTTTTTTAATCTGCTCCAATTATAGTTGGAACGCTAAGTTTTTCTAGTTTGAAAAATTTAATAAGGATTACAAATATACCAATATGTACTTTTATAAGAATGGATCCTTCAGTGTTGGATAAGTATCCATCGAAACTAGATAAAGCCTCCTTATCGTTGTGATTCATACAATCTAAACCCAGCTCTTTTGCTATATCCAAACTCAAGGCGTTGAAACAGACTCCCGAATCAATCAAAAAATCTAACATTTTCTTATTTACATTTTGCGACAAAATTGTATCCATTAGCCTACCATCCCTAGTGCATTCAATATTAAGCGATTCACATCAATCTATGGAAGTACTTTGTAGTATTTGCTTCGTTTCCTTCAACGTTTCTGTTTGTAAACCAAAAGAAAACAAGTTATTTTGTGTTAAGGGAACACTAGTTTCAGTGTTATAATCAACTAGTGTTCCTTGCATTAGTTTTTTGTGTGCATTTTTTGATACGCTTGCTTTTGATAAACATATTGAGGAAGTACCGTACCTATTTATAATTATTTCTACGTGTGGCGTATTATTCTTTAAATGTTTTTGACAATGTCATACAAAGTAGCGGTTGTGTTATATTTCTCTACTTTCTGTGCATTTTGTTATTCCCACACTTTTTACAGTAAATAATTACAAAAATCCCTAAATGTAATTACACGTATCAAATAATTAAGTAAATGTACAAGCGTTCATCAAGAATGCTGCTTGGGTTTTGAGAACAGGCGTAACACGTAACGCTAACGTAACATCAAGGGCTGATCTCCACTTTTATGTTTTCCACTAGTACCACTAGTATGTTTTCTTGTGTTGATGACGTTATGCATGCTTTTTTCTGCATCTTGAAACTACTGTAGTCGATAACGTACATCACCGCTTGTGATCTTGGATGTCCTATCCATTGCGGGGCTTGTTCTGTTTTGTTTTCATATTTCCAGCATTGTTGAACTCACCTAGATAGATAGGTGCATGCGAAAGGCGGCAAAGTTTGTAATTATCGCCATATAATGATTCTCAAATGATTGTTGGATGAATAATATTTTTCTGGATTCCGCAAGATGGTAGTTTAATTTTTACAGTTTAATTTTATTCTAATTTTAAAACAAAATTCCCCCCCCCCATCAAATTTCCATCGTGAGAAGGAAATTCCCCCTCACGATTGAAAGCCGCTAGCCTAAATTCATACACTGAGACTGTAATCTTGTGTATATTTACAGATTTTTACCAACGTAAAATTCGTACAGGATCCTGCATTGGGTGTTTCGTATTGATGATGCAGAACGAGTCCACTGCGGCCATGACCTCGGATGCGGGAGGCCAAACGAGTCAAGCCAAACGAGGCTTGGCGAGCAAGGGAAAGATAGCAGCGCATTACCCCTACCAAATGAGGATTGAACCGCGGGCAGAAGGGTTCCTTGCTGATATTGTGTTCTGTTGTATATGTCAGCCGGCCCTCTACATCCGTCCCTTTGTGACGGAATTTGCGCAGCAGGTGGATTGGTTGCACCAGAATGTGCAGGCCGTGGCAGCGTCCCAGATGCAGGCAGCCGGCGAGCAGGAGCAGGCGGTTATGTTCGTGGCGGGTGCACCATGCCTTGCTCGGTACAGTGAGGATGGGACATACTACCGGGCAATCATAGAGAAGGTGGACGATGTGCAAGATGCCGTCCATGTCCTGTACGTGGATTATCTCAGTAGGGAAATTTTGCCGAAGAGGGATATCTGCGAGTGCCCGCTAGAATTGCGTTTGATACCGCTGACTTATGCATGTGTGCGGCTGGCGGGCGTTCAGCCAAACGCCACACGACCCATTGCAGAGGTTTTCGGACGGCTGCAGGAGCTTCTTGCAGCAGCATCATTTTACGTGCGATTCATCCAGCGCCCTGACGTGGAGGAGAGTACGAGTTTGCCAGAGGTAGAGCTCTTCACGGCGAAGGACTGCCAAACGCTCGCTTATCAGACTTTAATAGATGAACAATATTTGGTTGCTGATACCAACCAGTAAATCATTTGCGACACCCATGGACAACCAAGTCCATGGCTCTTCGCTAACTTTTATTACTTTTTTTATGATTTGATCACTACAAATTTCGATCGTTCATGCTACACAGTTACGCCGCTGTTGGCAGTTCGATTAGTAATTCATCACTCATATCTAATGTTTTTTTTCAAGCTAGACCGTTCCTTCGCTTTGAATTCAATCTGATGGCAGTTAGGTTTTTCATTCTTTACTTACACATTATTCGGTTTACTTTCTCAGTTTTTGCATTTATAACATTTAACTACCCAGAGGATATAGAAGTAAAAGAATTAGATTTTTTTGTATTTGAACTATGAGCAATTATAATAAAACCCAAGCAAAAAAACATAAACAACACCAGTGGTTTATCTCTCAGTTTATTTTAATCGCACTGTTTAAGAGAGGTGTAGCAAGGGTAGCATTTTTGTGTGAGTGTGTTGTACCTGTATTGATATCGTCCGTTTGGTTACAAGGGTCATCTTAAAATAATCAACTTATGTTAAATATGTTTCTATTTTTTAGCATGCAATAATCCCAATTTCAACGTTTTGTATTTACCACTGTGTCCATCGCAACGTATGTTTAAGGTCCAGCGGCGAGGCTCCCAAGCTACTGTGTCATCACAAGAAAAAGAAGTGAAACGATGGAACACAAACGAAATACTGCCTAACAATTTAATTTACTCTTGTCACACTCAAAATACCCATTAGATCGACTATTTTCATTCTCGTCCATCATGCCGGGACAAACTCCTCCAGCACTACTACCCGGTGCTGCGTCAAGTTTTGCAGGATGCGCTGCCAATGGTTCAGTGGCGCTTGTGCTGCCATCGCCGCCGCCTGCCGCCTGCTTCGCGTGTCGGTTGTTACTGAACAGTAGCTTCTTCACGTTGATGAACGGTGTCTCGAACAGGACCGTCAGCAGGAAGGATGAGAGAAACACGACCAGGTACTCGTTAGTGTTGAACTGCAATCGATAATGGCCGTCTGATTAGATCATGTGCAGCACCCGCGCGTGTGTCGTTGCTTCTACTTACGATAACGGCTGGCCAGAACTCGAAATACTGTGGCGACCGCGTTCTGCCAACGTTGTAGAAGAAGATGGGAAACTGCGTCAGGTAGATAGCGTACGATATTCTGGTGGTGATGCGGAACCCACGCCACGAGAAAAAGTCTATCACCCAGTCTGCGCTCGGGTTTGGCGGGTTGGTAGCGGAAAGCAAAAAATAATAATAATAATAATTGATACATATATCCTCTTATTCATGATTTAAACTAAACCAAAGGCACACATCTCGGCGGCCACATACTTCGATAGCCTAGGTGGGCGGTGAAGACGGTCCAGGCAAAAAAGAGACACCACGCTATCGGCGAGAACGCTGCGTAGCTCGCGGCGTGCAGCGGATTGTACACGTAGTGCATCGAGCCCATCGGGGCCGGTCCGAAGAACGCCACGGCAATGGACAGTGTGCTGATGTACCATCCGATTTTCATTTGTTTCTGTTAAGGAGGAGAGGAGCACATAGAAACAACAACAACAAAACATTTGATTTTATGAAAATAGTGACTGCATTGATAATCGATTGCACTAGTGATGCGTGATGGGAGGCAACAATCTGGGGTCGGCTCTGATCCTACTCCGATAATTTTGGAACCGATTCCGGAAGGTAGGTCCACCCAGAATTATCCGGAGTCGTTCGCAATCTCGACCGGAATTGCGACTGGAATTGCCCGGAGTCGTCTGGGGTCGTCCGAAGTTGTCCGGAGTCGTCCTGAGTCGTCCGGAGTAGTTCGCAGTAATTCGGAGCCGTTAAGAGCCGTTCGGAGCCAACCGGAGAGCCAGTTTGGCAAAATCCGAACCACTAGTTCCGCCTGGAATTGGAGTCGTCTGGAATTTCCCGGAGTTGTCTGGAGTCGTCTGGAATCGTCCGAAGTTGTTCGGAGTCGTCCGGAGTCGTCCGGAGTCGTTAAGAGCCCTTCGGAGTCACCCGGAGTTTCGGAGTTACAGTCTAGTCTAGCGGTATTGTACAAGTTTCATCCAAAAGCCCCCCACCCCATCTAGCACAATATACCACAACGTTTGCCATTGGTACACCCGAAATGAATACCCCAATTCGAAAGAGTTGAAGCATAATCCGTCAAAGAAACTAGTTAAAAAACAAACGAACAACTAACGTGCTTAGTTTAAATAAAGCTTACAGGCACCATTGATTTTACAAACTGATTCAGCAAACACAACACACAAATAATTTTGTTCAATTTTTTTGTCGTTTTTTTGCTCTTCAAATTAATGCGCATTAGTTTGCCAAATAATACATTCATGGGAATGGAACAAAGCAAGATACACACATACATACGGATTTATGCATTAAAGGTTTATGCGAAACAGGATAGACGAACCGTCGGTAACAAAGCAGACCGTCGTGCAACAATTAATCTAGATGTGTTTCGCAGGAAAGATAACTTCAATTTAATTATGCATGATGGATTTATATATAAAATATAAAGATTACAAAAAAACAAACCCAATATTTCCATCGTTTTCTTTTTCTTTGTGCAACCAATACGTTTTACTACAACAGTGCTACCTAGAAAAATGTGAAAGAACTCGACGAACCTTTTTTTCTCTTTCCTATTACCATTGCGTACTTCACTCAGCATGAGTATCACCTCGTATTCCCAATGGAAAAAAAGTGTGAAATCGGTGATGCTGACTTCAAATTTTCAATAAATAATATGCCTTTTACTATCTAGCAAAAATCAAATCAGATAAAACTTGATAAACACCATTATTTCTTGCTTCACATATAATTTGATTAACATAATTACCAATAAGAAAAACGGCAATTGAAGTAAGAACATTTAAACAATGAAAATTATTTTCGTACAGTGGAGCGCCGATTATCCGGGCTCTTCGGAACACGACCTCGCACGGATATTCGAAAAACACGGATAATGAGTCAAAGAATTTACAGTGCAGCGCCATTTATCTGGATACCTTTAATCCGGCTGTCCGTTAATCCGTGCTGTTGAGAAATGACAGTTCAATACACAGGTGACATTGCGTTATGAAGAGGATATTTGAAAAATCGGTTATAAGAGCACATTTTCGTCACAAAAAATGCTATAACTCATGGCAATTTTAAAATATTCTTATGGGAAAACATAAAGTCAATAAAAACTGGGTTATTTTTATCAAAAAATAAGATAATTTTCCAAATATTCATCAGGAATTGGTGATAAAATATATCATTTGACTCATTATCCGTGTTATTCGCATATCCGGGCGAGGTCAAGTCCCGAGAAGCCCGGATAAACGGCACTCCACGGTATTTTATCAAAATGACCTGATTTGTTTTTGAATTTTTTATGTTTTGGTATATCCTAGCCAGTTTTTATGAACTTCATGTTTTTCCGATGATAATGGGGGCCTTCACGATTCTAGTTAGTTTTTTGTATGGAGTTTGACAGTTGGAGGCTGAAATCATGTAAACAATCCATACCGTATTAATACACGATGCGCAGTCTCAGATTGCGCATATATTCGTTTTATCAAAACATAGCCCAAATAGCCAGCTCGTACTTTATAGCTGATTTAGGGCTGTTTAACGAAAAATCGTTCCGATGTCGTACTTTGTGGCTGATTAAGAGATAGACGGTACTTTGCGGAACTATGGAGCTTTTTAACAGGCACATGGTACTCTTTGGAACTTTGCGGCTGATTAACACTATGTGTAGGGTTAATGATGGAACTTTAAGGCTTGTTAAGAACGTGTACCGAACTTGGTGGAACTTTATAGCTTTTTAATGCATGGCATCGGTACAAGGTGGGTCTTGTCATAGTGTCAAAGACAGACGCCGCCAATCATCTCATTGCTGCTGTACAAGTTAGATTAGTTCTTTGAAGAAGGGATTTTGAAGGAAGTGATTGTTATTGTACAGTAAATTGTGATACGTTTCGTGTAATTTATGAATATTAAGGATTGAAAAATATACACATGTACACAAACAAAACAAATCCTGTTGTTTATTTCATCGATGACGCTTGCTTGAAAATAAAACACAAAGAAAAATAATCCCCGGCACCGTAGCTTAAGGAAGCTGCTTAGGCGCTATTTAGAAGGACCGCCTGGAACTTTGATGCTGTTTATCTACAGCAGGCGAATTAGAGCAGCGATCTTTAGCGTGCCAAAATGAGCTGCTTAAGCAATACTGGCTATTTGGGAGGTCATTTCGCGAAGCCAACCCTGAGCTATAAACGTCATTTCCATACATTTTCAGATTGCGCCAAGATTGCGCATAAAATTTCAAGATTATATGTCCGAGATATATATATTTTTTTTGACAGATAAATACAGTAGAGCGTCGATTATCCGGGCAGCTCGGGACCGGACGGTTGCCGGTTAATCGATTTGCACGGATAATGGTCCAAGATATGACAAACGCATATAAAACATATGAAATTCACTAGTTTTATTATTAATTCACCTAGAATCAATTGATTAATCGTTAGTAGAATATTATTTTAATCAATAACTGTAGGTTTAACAACTGTTCATGAACAAACATGAATTTCGAAAATACCCCTAGACACTACAAAGCTGCACAAGAAACTGGTTACCCAATTGATTATCGCTGCAAACTTTCGCCGTACGTATGAACAGCTGTCAGATTTATGCGCACGGTTAAGCCACCCGCCGGTTAATCCGCCCCCGGATAATCAACGTTCTACTGTATATCAAATCGACCCGTTTGACAGATAAATATATGCGCAATCTGAGATTGCGCATCGTCTATTGCAGGAGTCTCCAAACTTTTCAGTTCGCGGGCCGCATTGCTTCACAATCAACCTTGTTGAGGGCCATTTTGACGCTACCTTTAGAATGAGTGGAAGTTCAAATATCGTTTTAATAAGAAAATACTATTGAAATATATCAAATTTCTGCAGTTTTCTTTTATTGAATCTTGATTTTCATCTTTCAGAAGTAAAAAAAATAATCTTTTAGAAAAGAAAGCTATTTAATTTAACCTTAACCCAGTCCTCGCGGGCCGCATTAAAGGCGCATGAGGGCCGCATTAAAGGCGCATGAGGGCCGCATTAAAGGCGCATGAGGGCCGCATGCGGCCCGCGGGCCGTAGTTTGGAGACCCCTGGTCTATTGCTACGGTACAAAATCACACAAAAAACTAGCCTGCGATTTTCAGTCTAGAAAATTTTAGCCTAAAAGCTAGAATTAGATTCGAGTACCTGCTCGAAAACACGGAGTTGTTTAAAATTATCCCAAGGTGCATTAAAGAGATCAGGTGGTGCAATCTGGAATCAAAGTGTATGTAGTCCAGGTGGTCTCATAGCATTTTTTAATAACCAATTTTGAACATCACTTTTTGGCAGAACGGGTGAAAACTTTTTCTCAAACAAGCTTTCTGGAGGATTGACGAATACTCAAAACACTCTTAAAATCTTCATTCAGAACAAGGATAATGTATTTAGAAGGTTGATTTTTATCGCTTTTGCTGGGCGACATTGTGGGGGACATCTGTCACTCTCTGCATACAAATTTCAATACCCCGCACCACCCCTCCCCGATTTTTATACCGGAGCCAAGGTGGAATGTATAATGAGGTGTAGTTATAGCGCTTTTGGCGATCCCCCCCTGGGCTCCGATTTTGACAGATGGTTTTCCGCTTGTGTATGTATTGATGGATTGTTTACGTTTTGCATGGTCAATATTTGGTGGAGATCAATTTGGGTGAATATTTTAGTTTATTAGAACACCCGATTTAAAATGTAAATTTTCCTTCGAGAACTTGAAGCGTTCGCCAAACGCGGAAAACCTACTGTCAGTTTTCTTCGTCGATTCTTCTTCGACCTAGCTGTCAAAACGGGCTTATAACTTGACCTGATATCTTTACGGTCCTTGACCGGAGCCCCCGGAAGAGAAATGTCAAGTCGAGAAATGTCATTTTGCTCTGAACAACTTCACCTTGTCATTTAGAACACCTTGATTCACCGTATTAATACACGATGCGCAATCTCAGATTGCGCATATATTCGTTTTATCAAAACATATGTCATTTCGCGTAGCCAACCCTGAGCTATAAACGTCATTTCCATACATTTTCAGATTGCGCCAAGATTGCGCATAAATTTTCAAGATTATATGTCCGAGATATATAAATTTTTTTTGACAGATAAATATATCAAACCGACCCGTTTGACAGATAAATATATGCGCAATCTGAGATTGCGCATCGTCTATTGCTACGGTCAGAAGCAGAAGCGATAAAAATCAGCCTTCTAAATTCATACACCTTGGGATAAGCCCACCTGTATATTGTACTCACTTAGATAGCTGCTCGAAAACTGCTATACAATGCAAATAGCTGACAGGCTGAAATTTCAGCCTACGCGCTTCAAACGGAAAGGGCCCCAATATTGGAAATGTACCATGAATTACAGCGTTTTTTGTTAAGAAAATATTCTCTGACAACCGTTTTTTTTTTCAAATATCCTCTTCAGCACGCAATGTCATCTTTGTATTGAACTGTCATTTTTCAACAGCACGGATTAACGGACAGCCGAATAAAAGGTACCCGGATAAACGGCGCTCCACTGTATTTTGTATGTACATATAACACTGTTTTCAGGCAATTTAGTAAAACATGGCGTTCATGCCGACTCAAGAGGAGCTTATTACAAAGAGCAAATATGATAGAGAGGGTCATAAAAGAAGATTTTAGGATTGTTTTAAAGCTAAGGATGATATACAGTGGAACATCGATTATCCGGGCAGCTCAGGACCGGGCGGTTGCCGGTTAATCGATTTGCACGGATAATGGTCCAAGAAATGTCAAATTCATATAAAAATTAAAAAATCCACTAGTTTTATGATTAATTCACCTTGAATCAATCAATAAATTGTTAGTAGAATATTATTTTAATCAATAACTACCCTACCAACATTAAACGGCTTTGAAGGCATTCAAAGTCGCCTTAGAAGGCGAATATAGATTTCAACCGAAACTTTCAAGGCTGTAACGGGTTCTCTTCGAAATATTTCAACTTTTTGATTCAACGAGAACAGATAGCTTGCCGCCATCTTCGCTTGTTTATATACTGGTTTTGCACCCTTACTAAAGTAACTGCCAAATAGAGCAGTGACAACGCTTTTGGTTCCGAACCGAGAAAGCGTGTGTTCAAATCCTGATTTTTATGATCTTTTTTCTGTGCTTATTTCTTTTTTTATTAATATTTTCTTGCTATAATTAATATAAACAAAATTTTTGTGAAGCAAAATTAAAATAATACCTTTTTAAAAATCATAATAATTACACTATGTTCACCCTTCATTATCAGGATGGGAGAAATATGTATTTAATTTCTCCTTTTATTAGAGTTATCGAAATGAGTTTGATATATTAACACCTTTCAACGGGTTGGTCTTTAACAACCGAATAATGCAGACCATCTTTAATAAAGTGAAATAGCTCAGAGCTTAACGCAAGAGAACATAACACGTAAATCGTGCTATCGAATCTCACGCTCATATCTGGAAACACTACAATAGTGCAGTGCTGAAGACGCTTGTAAGGTTTTCTTTTGACAGTTGCAATTTCAAATTTCAAATGAAAAGCGAAATTTTTCATTGACATATTTCAAAGGCATTTAATTACTGCTAAATGCACTGCTGATCGCCTTCAATTCGCCGGCGATTACAAGGCGATTAGAAGGCATTTAACCGAAATTTGCGGGTAGGGACATCTATGGGTATCAATGAAGAACGCGAGCAAAAGTTGTGCGACGCTATTCTGTGGAAATTTTGGCTACGGTGTTTTAAAAGTATAAAATGGCTACGAGACTGTAATATCTTGTTTATAGCAATCGTGGTATTCCGTCTCATCTTATGTCTCTGTGAATCTTGATTAATGTCAAAACCGAAAGTGACAGCAGCAGAAAATAAAATGGGCATTCGAGTTTGAACAAGCAAACTGCAAGCGTCTTCCGATTTTCCGTTCTTCCGAAAATTTAATATATTACAAGACCAATCCCAATTGACATTTTCAAAGACAAATAACCAGTAATTCGAGAAAAGTTCCTTACATTGGAGCCTTAAACTTCCCTTAAACTGCACCAGTTAAAGGGATTTTAGAAAAAAGTATTTTAAAATTAACTGTGTTGCGTCTTTTTTGTTGCTTTCTTCTAGATACGCTCGAAAATTATGTTTCCTGTCTTTATAGTTGGTCATGTACCCATTTTAATCTTCCCAATTGACATTTTCGAGCACGAATAATCGGGAATTCGACCAAATTCCCTTAATCTCCCAATTGACATTTTCGAGCACAAATAATCAGGAATTCGAGCAAATTCCCTTAAACTGGAGCCTTAAACTTCCCTTAAACTGCACCAGTTTAAGGGAATTCAGGAAAAGTCCTTTGAAATCAATTGTGATACGGCTTTTCCGTTACTTTCTTCTAGATTCCCTAGAAAATGATGTGTCCTATCGTCATAGTCGGTCATGTTCCCATTTTATACTTAAATAATATCCATTTTTTATAAAATAACGTCACACAAAACTAGCTTTTGTTCTTCATCAAAAAACCATAGCTATGAATGAAAAATGACCTCGACGGCATGGTCCATCGATAGAGGAACGTCAAATTTACGAACACACAAAATCTGGGTGCTTTCAACACACTTGATCACACACAAATCCACAATTTCAAGCGTATCGAGTACTAATCGAGCAGATATGGGAAACAATTTCGAGCAAATGTCACTTGGGTTAAATAATACCTATTTTTTTATAGAATAACGTCACACAAAATTGTTAAAAGATGTTTTTCATAAAAAAAAAAAACATATCTATGAATGAAAAACGAGCTCGACAGCATCGTCCATCGACAAAAGAAAGTCTAATTTACGAACACACCAAATCTTGGCGCTTTCAACACACTTGATCACACACATATCAATACCCAAGTGCCACAAATCCACTAAACGACCACTAAACGGGTTCTAAACGACTCAAGCTCTCAACCTAAACGGAATATAGCTCAAGCTATCGGCCCAAAACAAACCATGGATACTCATCAATATGTATCAAATTAAAAAAAAATTAAACACTCTTTCACTTCGTTTTGTTGATCCATGCGTTTCCGCGCTGTTCTGATACTCCTGGCTAGATCCCTTATTTCTATATACTCAATCAGCCACTTTCCCAAACTCGATCGAAGAGAACGATAGTTGCAATTGCGTAGATACAACAGTTGTTTTATTTTATCTAAAGATTTTTTAAACTTGCTCAGTTATGCATCCAATATGGCAAAATGTAAAAAAAAAACATCCAACGAAACCACCAATTTATGTTATTTTAACAATCGTTACGATCGTTCCCAAAATAGATCGAGTTTGGTAAAGTGGCTGAATGTTTTGGTTATCGAAAATCGAGGACGACACTGTAAGCGTCTTGTTTTCCGGCAGCTACCGAAGTTCTGACATCAACTTCAACGCTTGAACATATCGTTTTTTCACTCACACTTTCATACTTTCAAGCTTTTATATACGGCAATGAGTTAAACCGAGCTGTTCACCTGGGAAAGCTCCATCTGTCTACTTTTTTTATGTTCTCCCCAAAACAAAATCGAGCAGTCTGTGAACTCACATACTACTCGAATTAAGCTTCGCAATCCCGACAGCTTAGCGCCAGTAAGGGCGGTGGCAACGCTGATCGGATGCGATTTTATCGGACGAGATTTATATGGGATTTGACAGATAACGTCGGACATGCGATTTCGTCGTCCGACGTTATCTGTCAAATCCCATATAAAAATTTGACAGGCCGTCCGATAAAATCGCATGCGAAAAAGCGTTGCCACCGCCCCAACCTTGCATGAAAGGAGCCCCAGTCAGGCAGCCTTCTGTTAATTTACCCATTCGAGCAGTTTTGTGTCTGCCATAACAGTAATTTAAGAGCAATTTAGCGGTACGAAGTGTTGTCGTTTGTTGTCAGTGAAAAGATATAAATAAGAACAAAAAGAGTATTGTTTTAACGATCTTTTAGTAGAAGAAGGCGTAGGCGGTGTGTTAAAAACTGTAAAAATCAGCCAAGAAATTGCGTTTATTAGTGCTAATTGTGCATCACCTTCAGCGGGTGAAGCGGCGGTTCAAGTCGAGTTTGCTAAAAAAAAATACATTGTAATCGTCTGTATAAGTTAAGGAATATGATTGAATATAACCATTAAACTGTAATATAATAAATTTCGTGTTATTTATTAACAAATCGGCCGTAAAAAATAAAAACAAAATAGAAGAAGGAATAGGATCTGTCAAAACTGCTCGAATGGGTAAATAAACGACTGCTAATTTACCATTAAATTACTCTTAAATTACCGGTAATTTAGCGGTAAGATAGTGGTAAATTAAGTCTGATTGGTCGGACTGGGGGCACTTGGGCAGGGAAACATTTCACCAACACTGTAAATACATGTAAGCGATTCATTCCGCCAATGTGTTTCGTACAATAAACACACACTTAAATACGACTGCGCAAGTGTCCTGCTATTTCTCCCTTCCAACACTGTTTGCATTGTATAGCAGTTTTCGAGCAGCTATCTAAGTCGGTATAGGGGCGGTGGCAACGCTCATCGATGGGATCTCCCTTGGAGGAGAGCTTTCTCATTCCCTCTGTACTGTTGTATGGTTTCGCATTAAAGTTATGCATCGCTAGAACTAGAACGGCGATATGATTGTTTAAATACTAAACTCCAACGGATATCACCAGCACTGAAGCAAGTGAGATTTGAGTAATGGTCGTTGGTGTTGATACCCACGTATCTGACCTACACGACTATTCATATAGATTGTTTCTCGGAAAGTTAGAAGGCTATATAGGTTATGATTAGATGAAACTTGTCGAAACACATGGCAAGAAAAGGATAGCAATATAATGATGAGTTGTAATACGCCATCTTGGGTAACCCTACCCGCAAATTTCGGTTAAATGCCTTCTAATCGCCTTGTAATCGCCGGCGAATTGAAGGCGATCAGCAGTGCATTTAGCAGTAATTAAATGCCTTTGAAATATGTCAATGAAAAATTTCGCTTTTCATTTGAAATTTGAAATTGCAACTGTCAAAAGAAAACCTTACAAGCGTCTTCAGCACTGCACTATTGTAGTGTTTCCAGATATGAGCGTGAGATTCGATAGCACGATTTACGTGTTATGTTCTCTTGCGTTAAGCTCTGAGCTATTTCACTTTATTAAAGATGGTCTGCATTATTCGGTTGTTAAAGACCAACCCGTTGAAAGGTGTTAATATATCAAACTCATTTCGATAACTCTAATAAAAGGAGAAATTAAATACATATTTCTCCCATCCTAATAATGAAGGGTGAACATAGTGTAATTATTGTGATTTTTAAAAAGGTATTATTTTAATTTTGCCTCACAAAAATTTTGTTTATATTAATTATAGCAAGAAAATATTAATAAAAAAAGAAATAAGCACAGAAAAAAGATCATAAAAATCAGGATTTGAACACACGCTTTCTCGGTTCGGAACCAAAAGCATTGTCACTGCTCTATTTGGCAGTTACATTAGTAAGGGTGCAAAACCAGTATATAAACAAGCGAAGATGGCGGCAAACTATTTGTTCTCGTTGAATCAAAAAGTTGAAATATTTCGAAGAGAACCCGTTACAGCCTTGAAAGTTTCGGTTGAAATCTTTATTCGCCTTCTAAGGCCTTAAATGCCTTCAAAGCCGTTTAATGCTGATAGGGATGTCTGTAAAATGAGCTGCACGCCATCGTGTAACGTTGGAAGAAAGTCTTATTTACGAATAAACAAACTTTTACCGTAGCAATAGACGATGCGCAATCTCAGATTGCGCATATATTTATCTGTCAAACGGGTCGATTTGATATATTTATCTGTCAAAAAAAAATTATATATCTCGGACATATAATCTTGAAAATTTATGCGCAATCTTGGCGCAATCTGAAATTGTATGGAAATGACGTTTATAGCTCAGGGTTGGCTACGCGAAATGACATATGTTTTGATAAAACGAATATATGCGCAATCTGAGATTGCGCATCTTGTATTAATACGGTTAGCGCTTGCAACACAATTTCAGGAGTATCGAGTGCAAGTCGAGCAGATACCGTATTAATACACGATGCGCAATCTCAGATTGCGCATATATTCGTTTTATCAAAAAATAAGTTATTTCGCGTAGCCAACCCTGAGTTATAAACGTCATTTCCATACATTTTCAGATTGCGCCAAGATTGCGCATAAATTTTCAAGATTATATGTCCGAGATATATAATTTTTTTTTGACAGATAAATATATCAAACCGACCCGTTTGACATATAAATATATGCGCAATCTGAGATTGCGCATCGTCTATTGCTACGGATATGGAAAAATAGTTACGATCAACTACACTTGGGATCCAGGTGTTATGAATGACAAGGTGAAGTTGTTCAGAGCAAAATGACATTTCTCGACTTGACATTTCTCTTCCGGGGGCTCCGGTCAAGGACCGTAAAGATATCAGGTCAAGTTATAAGCCCGTTTTGACAGCTAGGTGGAAGAAGAATCGACGAAGAAAACTGACAGTTAGTTTTCCGCGTTTGGCGAACGCTTCAAGTTCTCGAAGGAAAATTTCCATTTTAAATCGGGTGTTCTAATAAACTAAAATATTCACCCAAATTGATCTCCACCAAATATTGACCATGCAAAACGTAAACAATCCATCAATACATATACAAGCGGAAAACCATCTGTCAAAATCGGAGCCCAGGGGGGGATCGCCAAAAGCGCTATAACTACACCTCATTATACATTCCACCTTGGCTCCGGTATAAAAATCGGGGAGGGGTGGTGCGGGGTAATGAAATTTGAATGCAGAGAGTGACAGATGTCCCCCACAATGTCGCCCAGCAAAAGCGATAAAAATCAACCTTCTAAATACATTATCCTTGATTGGGATGGCACTTGGGGCGAGTTCGCAAGCTGCTCGAATTTGTTTAGCAGGCAGATACACCATCTTCCTGTATTCACCTTGTGCAACATCGAGTGAATTGACACTGCCTGTAAACACAATCGTTCCAAAACGATCACAAAGGTGGCCTGGCGGCATTCGGGAACGCATGCTATTGTTCGTATCATATTCGCAGTAACTTTCGTGGTGAACGTGTCGCAAATTAAAGCGGTAAGTATTGCAGGATTAATAATTGTTGAATTTGTATTTAGTTATAGTGATATACAGTGCCTCAATCGGAAAACTGAACAAAATTGAGTTCAATAAAGTTTTGTTCCGGTTTTACGATTGAGGCGCTGCATGGAATTCTGATCCAAATTCTCAGTATTTCATTACAAAGAATGAAATATTTTTTACTGACAATTTGATCGCTGGACTGTAGGCGTCCCTTTTATTGTATTCTATAGAAATTATTCGTCCCCATAAATCAATCTATTGTTTGGTCCATACGCTGAAGCTGTATTTTCTTTATTTTCAGAAATTAACCCCACAGCGTTTCGCAACGGAAGTGATCAGACACTGGGAAGCATATTGAAAAACGGAGACAACGCGGAACAATATTCCAGGTAAGGATACATCATGGCGATTGACTAATCCGCAAGAATCGTGGAAGCTCTTTTTTGTTCTGAGAGCAAAAAGATTTTTTTTAATGAAAATTAGAAAAAACTGAATGAAAAACTAGAATGATATTATTCACAGAAAATTAATTGATTAATTAATTAATTATCCGCCGCAACATCGTATTTTTTTTAATCTGCTCCAATTATAGTTGGAACGCTAAGTTTTTCTAGTTTGAAAAATTTAATAAGGTTTACAAATATACCAATATGTACTTTTATAAGAATGGATCCTTCAGTGTTGGATAAGTATCCATCGAAACTAGATAAAGCCTCCTTATCGTTGTGATTCATACAATCTAAACCCAGCTCTTTTGCTATATCCAAACTCAAGGCGTTGAAACAGACTCCCGAATCAATCAAAAAATCTAACATTTTCTTATTTACATTTTGCGTCAAAATTGTATCCATTAGCCTACCATCCCTAGTGCATTCAATATTAAGCGATTCACATCAATCTATGGAAGTACTTTGTAGTATTTGCTTCGTTTCCTTCAACGTTCCTGTTTGTAAACCAAAAGAAAACAAGTTATTTTGTGTTAAGGGAACACTAGTTTCAGTGTTATAATCAACTAGTGTTCCTTGCATTAGTTTTTTGTGTGCATTTTTTGATACGCTTGCTTTTGATAAACAGATTGAGGAAGTACCGTACCTATTTATAATTATTTCTACGTGTGGCGTATTATTCTTTAAATGTTTTTGACAATGTCATACAAAGTAGCGGTTGTGTTATATTTCTCTACTTTCTGTGCATTTTGTTATTCCCACACTTTTTACAGTAAATAATTACAAAAATCCCTAAATGTAATTACACGTATCAAATAATTAAGTAAATGTACAAGCGTTCATCAAGAATGCTGCTTGGGTTTTGAGAACAGGCGTAACACGTAACGCTAACGTAACATCAAGGGCTGATCTCCACTTTTATGTTTTCCACTAGTACCACTAGTATGTTTTCTTGTGTTGATGACGTTATGCATGCTTTTTCTGTATCTTGAAACTACTGTAGTCGATAACGTACATCACCGCTTGTGATCTTGGATGTCCTATCCATTGCGGGGCTTGTTCTGTTTTGTTTTCATATTTCCAGCATTGTTGAACTCACCTAGATAGATAGGTGCATGCGAAAGGCGGCAAAGTTTGTAATTATCGCCATATAATGATTCTCAAATGATTGTTGGATGAATAATATTTTTCTGGATTCCGCAAGATGGTAGTTTAATTTTTACAGTTTAATTTTATTCTAATTTTAAAACAAAATTCCCCCCCCCCCATCAAATTTCCATCGTGAGAAGGAAATTCCCCCTCACGATTGAAAGCCGCTAGCCTAAATTCATACACTGAGACTGTAATCTTGTGTATATTTACAGATTTTTACCAACGTAAAATTCGTACAGGATCCTGCATTGGGTGTTTCGTATTGATGATGCAGAACGAGTCCACTGCGGCCATGACCTCGGATGCGGGAGGCCAAACGAGTCAAGCCAAACGAGGCTTGGCGAGCAAGGGAAAGATAGCAGCGCATTACCCCTACCAAATGAGGATTGAACCGCGGGCAGAAGGGTTCCTTGCTGATATTGTGTTCTGTTGTATATGTCAGCCGGCCCTCTACATCCGTCCCTTTGTGACGGAATTTGCGCAGCAGGTGGATTGGTTGCACCAGAATGTGCAGGCCGTGGCAGCGTCCCAGATGCAGGCAGCCGGCGAGCAGGAGCAGGCGGTTATGTTCGTGACGGGTGCACCATGCCTTGCTCGGTACAGTGAGGATGGGTCATACTACCGGGCAATCATAGAGAAGGTGGACGATGTGCAAGATGCCGTCCATGTCCTGTACGTGGATTATCTCAGTAGGGAAATTTTGCCGAAGAGGGATATCTGCGAGTGCCCGCTAGAATTGCGTTTGATACCGCTGAGTTATGCATGTGTGCGGCTGGCGGGCGTTCAGCCAAACGCCACACGACCCATTGCAGAGGTTTACGGACGGCTGCAGGAGCTTCTTGAAGCAGCATCATTTTACGTGCGAGTCATCCAGCGCCCTGACGTGAAGGAGAGTACGAGTATGCCAGAGGTAGAGCTCTTCACGGCGAAGGACTGCCAAACGCTCGCTTATCAGACTTTAATAGATGAACAATATTTGGTTGCTGATACCAACCAGTAAATCATTTGCGACACCCATGGACAACCAAGTCCATGGCTCTTCGCTAACTTTTATTACTTTTTTATGATTTGATCACTACAAATTTCGATCGTTCATGCTACACAGTTACGCCGCTGTTGGCAGTTCGATTAGTAATTCATCACTCATATCTAATGTTTTTTTTCAAGCTAGACCGTTCCTTCGCTTTGAATTCAATCTGATGGCAGTTAGGTTTTTCATTCTTTACTTACACATTATTCGGTTTACTTTCTCAGTTTTTGCATTTATAACATTTAACTACCCAGAGGATATAGAAGTAAAAGAATTAGATTTTTTTGTATTTGAACTATGAGCAATTATAATAAAACCCAAGCAAAAAAACATAAACAACACCAGTGGTTTATCTCTCAGTTTATTTTAATCGCACTGTTTAAGAGAGGTGTAGCAAGGGTAGCATTTTTGTGTGAGTGTGTTGTACCTGTATTGATATCGTCCGTTTGGTTACAAGGGTCATCTTAAAATAATCAACTTATGTTAAATATGTTTCTATTTTTTAGCATGCAATAATTCCAATTTCAACGTTTTGTATTTACCACTGTGTCCATCGCAACGTATGTTTAAGGTCCAGCGGCGAGGCTCCCAAGCTACTGTGTCATCACAAGAAAAAGAAGTGAAACGATGGAACACAAACGAAATACTGCCTAACAATTTAATTTACTCTTGTCACACTCAAAATACCCATTAGATCGACTATTTTCATTCTCGTCCATCATGCCGGGACAAACTCCTCCAGCACTACTACCCGGTGCTGCGTCAAGTTTTGCAGGATGCGCTGCCAATGGTTCAGTGGCGCTTGTGCTGCCATCGCCGCCGCCTGCCGCCTGCTTCGCGTGTCGGTTGTTACTGAACAGTAGCTTCTTCACGTTGATGAACGGTGTCTCGAACAGGACCGTCAGCAGGAAGGATGAGAGAAACACGACCAGGTACTCGTTAGTGTTGAACTGCAATCGATAATGGCCGTCTGATTAGATCATGTGCAGCACCCGCGCGTGTGTCGTTGCTTCTACTTACGAT
This sequence comes from Anopheles coluzzii, assembly GCF_943734685.1. NCBI lineage: Eukaryota > Metazoa > Arthropoda > Insecta > Diptera > Culicidae > Anopheles > Anopheles coluzzii. Next base: position 11,329,828 of record NC_064669.1, read on the forward strand.
AACGGCTGGCCAGAACTCGAAATACTGTGGCGACCGCGTTCTGCCAACGTTGTAGAAGAAGATGGGAAACTGCGTCAGGTAGATAGCGTACGATATTCTGGTGGTGATGCGGAACCCACGCCACGAGAAAAAGTCTATCACCCAGTCTGCGCTCGGGTTTGGCGGGTTGGTAGCGGAAAGCAAAAAATAATAATAATAATAATTGATACATATATCCTCTTATTCATGATTTAAACTAAACCAAAGGCACACATCTCGGCGGCCACATACTTCGATAGCCCAGGTGGGCGGTGAAGACGGTCCAGGCAAAAAAGAGACACCACGCTATCGGCGAGAACGCTGCGTAGCTCGCGGCGTGCAGCGGATTGTACACGTAGTGCATCGAGCCCATCGGGGCCGGTCCGAAGAACGCCACGACAATGGACAGTGTGCTGATGTACCATCCGATTTTCATTTGTTTCTGTTAAGGAGGAGAGGAGCACATAGAAACAACAACAACAAAACATTTGATTTTATGAAAATAGTGACTGCATTGATAATCGATTGCACTAGTGATGCGTGATGGGAGGCAACAATCTGGGGTCGGCTCTGATCCTACTCCGATAATTTCGGAACCGATTCCGGAAGGTAGGTCCACCCAGAATTATCCGGAGTCGTTCGCAATCTCGACCGGAATTGCGACTGGAATTGCCCGGAGTCGTCTGGGGTCGTCCGAAGTTGTCCGGAGTCGTCCTGAGTCGTCCGGAGTAGTTCGCAGTAATTCGGAGCCGTTAAGAGCCGTTCGGAGCCAACCGGAGAGCCAGTTTGGCAAAATCCGAACCACTAGTTCCGCCTGGAATTGGAGTCGTCTGGAATTTCCCGGAGTTGTCTGGAGTCGTCTGGAATCGTCCGAAGTTGTTCGGAGTCGTCCGGAGTCGTCCGGAGTCGTTAAGAGCCCTTCGGAGTCACCCGGAGTTTCGGAGTTACCCGGAAAGCCGGTTTGGCAAAATCCGAACCATCTGTTCCGCCCGGAATTTCCCCAAGTCGTCTGGAGTCGTCTGGGGTCGTCTGGAATCGTCCGAAGTTCTCCGGAGTTGTCTGGAGGCGTCTGGAGTCGTCCTAAGTCGTTCGGAGTCGTCCAGAGTCGTCTGGAGTCGTACAGAGTTGCCCGGAGTTGCCCGGAGTCGGACTCTTGAAGATTCCAGATGACTCCGAACGACTCCAATTCTGGGCGGAACTAGTGGTTCGGAGTTTGCCCGAGTCGGAATCGGACAAACAATAGCCGGAATCGGATCGGAGTCGTGGGTGCGCTTCAAAGAGCACATCCCTTGATTGCACGGCGCTTACCTCGGTGAGTTGCATCGTTTTGTACTTGGAGCAAACGTAGCCTAGCATAACGCCCATGAGGTAGACGGTGACACGGTAGTACGGCAGTATGTACATGTAGTCGGCAGTTTCAAACAGTTGCTTCACGCTGCAACGAAACAAAAAGAAGAAGAAAAAATAACGCAAAAACAGATCAGCTATCATCATAGGCTTCAGCGAGAATCGCCAACAACCGACACCAAAACACCTACGACGTGCCGAAGTAGACGTAGTTGGCCAACCGCATACTGTAGGTGACGTAGAACCGGTGGACGGTGGTCAGTAGGGCGATCGCGGCCAGCCCCATCAGGCCGCGGCGGGGCCACTTCCACACGCAGTAAATGAACAGGGGCGCCACGAAGAACAGCTCCGTATCGATGCCGACGTGGTGCGTGTGCGTGAGGCACATGTTCTTGAAGCCGAAGTAGTTGTGTATGAACAGCATGTTGCGCCACCAGTACTGCTTGCAGATGTCGCCGTGGTTCGTCACCACCAGATTCCACAGCGGGCCGGTGCCGAGAAACGGCAGCACAAAGGTGCAGATCAGAATGAGCGCACCGAGCGGTGGGGCAATCCGCAGCAACCGACCAATGTACTCCTGGTGCAGCCGTACCCGCTGGCCCTTCTGCAGCCGCTCGATGAAGGAGAACGTGGTCAGGAAGCCGCTGAACATGATGAACGGATCGGTGAAGATGGCTGCCGCCCGGCCGATCACGGTCCACGGTTGGCCAAGCACCTGAACCAGCAGAGGGCACACAAACACACAATATATTGATTAGAAGAAGAAGAAGAAAAAACAACATCTTGCCATCTTTAGCGATGCTTTACGACTGTTGTACCTCGCTCATTTCCGTCCGATTGATGTACGGGTTGAAGAACAGGGCCATGGATTTGTGCGCAATCAGTAGCAGCATCGCATTCAGGAAGCGTATACCGTGCAGGCAAGCGATATCGTTCCGCTCCTCCTTGAAGCTCAGTATCGAACGGGTGTTTTTGATGAGCGAAAACACCGTGAACCATTCCGCTGCAAAACGTTTTCGCAAAGAGCGGGTCTAGTTTTAGCAAAGGGTGTGGTTTAAGATGAGAAGAACCCCCCCCCCCCCCACAATCAACAGCAGCAGCATCCCGTTCACGCTTGATACCTTTGGTCTGGAACTTCAGGTCGTACAGGGTGGAGGACAGCACCAGCAGCGCGTACAGCGCGAACGCGCACCACACCAGCAGCGTCCGATCGGTGAAGTACTCGTGCCAGATGTAGTGCTTGGTCTGGCACAGTGCCGGATGCACCTTTACCTCCGTCTGCAGGCCCGTGTCCGCTATGTAGTGGTGCAGGAAGGCGCCGAGCGACTGTTGAACGTCAGCCGCGGTACAGCCGGCCGGTACGCACAGCGCCCAGTGGACGGTGGAAAACCGAGGCACGCGGTGACCGGGCTGTGTGTGTGTGTGTGTGTGTATAGACGAATTAGAAACGTGCTTCCCCGGTCAGTCAATCACTTTGTAAGACACCCTCTGCCCACGCTACTTACATCATCCAAGTTGCTCTTCAGCATGCCGTGCGCCTGGACCAGCTCGAACAGGTGCTTCAGGACGCGCGTGTTGGGCTTGATCGTCGGCTGCACCTCGGCCATGCAGTACCGCCCCCGGAGCGGTGCTGCCTGGGCGGACGAATCGCCAATGCTGCCGAGGGTTTGCTGAATGCTAAGGCACTGGTCGAAATCGCCGTACTGGTTGATGTTCCCGTTCAGTATGCCGTGTCCCACCTTTGCACTAGCATCGTGCACTGGAATATGGCAGCGAGCGAAGAAAGCGTAGGTAAGTATTGGGGGCGCGGTGTCCTGGCATTTGCAACACGGTTTTACTTACTTCTGAGGGCCCACAGCTCGGATGCAGCATACGCGCGGAAGAACAGGGCCGACTGTCGTTTGCATTCGGCCGAGACGCGATCGCTGTAGGCAGGATCGAATGGCACATTGATGCTGAACACTTTCTTGTTCAGCGAGGTGATGTATCCTGCGAGCGGTTGAAATATTGTGGAGGAAAAATTGAGGTTCCTTTTAATTTTTTTTAACGATTATAATTCAAGGGTGTGCATATTTATATTGTACCATTTCGTTTAAAAAAAATATCGAGAAATAATATTGTTGGGTCAACAGTTGGTTTCACCTTCAACCACTACAACACCACACGGTACGTTTGATCGGTGAAAATTGTTAAGGATTTATGATTGGACGCTTAATGATATGCAATCCACAACTTTTGATGATGATAAGTTCCACCTCTTACCCCAACACTGGTTTGTTAAGGACGGAATATACCTCTAATAGGTATATTGAAATATATTATACGAGCAAGTGATGGAAAACTTATCAGGACACAACTGCGACATACATATGACCTGTTCCACTGCTATCAACGTTTGGCTCCAGGGCAGTACCTTCCAAAGCAGGTGATCCTAATGTATCTGGAATTGGCCACTTACAATAATCAATTATTGAATCCTGCTGTGATCTCACAGACCGTGTTCAGACAGTAAATTTTCCCCCAAAAGAAGCCGAATGTTCCCATGTACGCGCGCGTGTCTCAAGCCAATATTGTCTCTTATGTTTTTTTTCTAAATTCAATTTGAATGGATATAGAAAAATCTTATCATTATCATCAATATTGTGACGACAACTGCAGTTACATATTACATAGTGACATAGGACATCTACAAATAATTCACGTTACACAATTTACTGAACATAGATGACGCACTTACGTTTGAAATCAGCTAAGCTTCTCGCATTCTTAACTTCTCCGGGTAATCTGTTGTACCATATTACCCCTTTGAAGAACAAAGAGTTTCTGGCAATTTTAAGAATGGAAAACGAGAACCCTCGGCTCACTAGCACTGCGTGTACAGTGCCGATGGACGTCGTACCACCAAATTATGATCTCCCCCAGATACCCAGGCAACAGGCCTTTCTAGAGAATATCTAGCATTACAGTGGTTGGCGTACGTCGACCGCACCCCACAACTAACCTGATAATGCGGTTTTGCAACCTTTGAAGCCTTTTATCTTAACCCTCATTGCCAAGAAACAGAATGGAGAGCAGTAATCAAAGTTTGGCGAGATTAATTATTTGTAGACGTGAACTTTTCCAAAAAAAAAGTCGAGATGATTCAGTCAATGTGAGCGCGGAAATTCAACATGTCGCCTAAGATAACTCTCCGGTATTTAGCCTGTTTAACGCTTTCGATTCGTTCCGAATTTATCACAATAAATGGAGGTTCGTCTTTTCAACTAATCGAAAGACTAATCTAACTCTAATTGATAACGAAGTTCTTCATCATGAATGTATGATTATTTACAGAACAGAAAACGTGGAATTACACTCCTGAGGCAGTTCAAGACTGCAAAGCGGTTACAGCGCCGGATAAGTAAGTAGGTACGCAAATCAGCTCATTACTCATACTTACAGTGATGCTCGCCTTAACTCTAAAAATGTATAGTTCTTATTCATTACTCCAAATATGTGCTAAATCTAAAGGGTTCCTGAACAGTTCTTTAGATCTCATGTCAAAATATCATCTTCACATTCCGATGGAATACACTTCGTTTATGCTTGTGCAAAAAATCATAAAATTATCGAAAAACACTCTTAGAATATCTATCTGAGCTTTTAAATCGACTTTCGGAACTAGTACTCTAAACATTGGTTATTTACAGGGTTTTCATAGCTCTGGGACACTTTTGTGACTCTTTCTTACAGGAAATGAATTTAATGTGTTACGAATTGGACCTGTAGAAATCCCACAGGAAATTCTAAGGGTCCTGTCCAATGCGGTGCCATAGAGTCCAATTCCCAACGCTTGAAGTTCATTTCCCGTAATAGTTATTAAAGTGTCCCACAGCTATGTGAACCCCTGAAAACCCCAATAATAGGCACAATAATTACCAATGTAGCTTTTTTACAACTCTCTTGACTAATAACTATAACTTTTCAATTTCATCCCTGCATCAGCCAATATTTGCTAGCTATGAGGCCATTTTGTTAAGGAAAAGATACTACCCGACTATCCCGAAACAGTTTCATTGACCCGCGCCTAAGCGGATCAAAATTATCATCGTGTGAAATGTTTGTGTGTGATGTCTACGTATTAGGTTGCTTCGAGAATCGATTCCAGCTAGTGGTTCTCTATAAATACTTGTGCTCTGATACGATTTAAATTCATGGTAAAAAAATCAAAATTCCGTTAAAAACCGATTTTACCTTACAAAAATAAAATAAAAAGTTGGGGAATTAAAAACACATTAATTTCAATTTTAATTGTTTTTTTTGTCTCCAATAAAAAAAATCCCTAACGTTTTAGCTGTCTTGGAGACGTTTTTTTGAATTCCTTTCCCTGATTTAGTATGGCGATTTGACGCCTACTGCAGTTTCGACGTTCGGTGTCTATAATGTTTCCCTAAAACATATAACACAACTTTAACAACGCAATCGAGCTAAATTTTTCAACTCCTTTCGCACAAGGTTTGAGAACGAAAATAAGTCTTTTCGTCATCAAAACGCAGAAAAGCGTTCGAAGGTCGATAGATCAGTGCGCAAAACTTCTACGCAAAATAGAATCTGTTCCATCCACGCACAATTCTAATGCCGAATGCTCTTACAGCTTAAACGGAATGTAAACGATGCGCAGTATGAAGCGCTGCTACACGGCGACGGCAGTGGCGGCAGCGGCAGATTTGGCCATCGTGCGCGCGCAAACAAACGGTTGTGCACATTCGATCGGTCCATCGCGCGGATTGCTGGCGCGCGGGCACAGCGCGACGGCAATCGTAACACGCGCATGGCATGCATTTTAATATCTTTATTGTCCTCGTGATCGTTTCGCTATCGCGACTATCGGATCAGAATGCGTGTGTGTGTGTGTGTGTGTGTGTGTGTGCATTTATGCCCACACGTTTCGGGCATACCATTGCACGGGAAATAAAGCGCTGGGTAACAGTGATAAAAAAGTAAAGAAAATGAAACAACAATAGCTGGAAGAGCTACAGATATCCAAAACCCATACACACCCATACACTCGAAGACATACAAATACTCACACACACACACAATTATGTAAAACTCCGTACCCTCGGTAGTGTAATAGTCGCGATATAGTAGCAAGTACGCCTGCAGTTTTGTGCGTTACATCATCCGCCAAAAGTCGAACCGAATCCAAGGGTCGGCGCAGCTTGCACAAACAACCACCCACCCCCACCGGCCTCTTCCGGTCTTCCGTCCGGGCGCGCTGCCAATCATTATGCTCCCGCCGGTACAGTGGGTGCAATTTTCGGCTTTAATATGTCCAGCGGCCATGGCAGCGATGGGTTACGGGTCTGCGTGTGAGGTACGGAGCGTCCATTAACTTTCTAGATTGCTAGTTAAATACATACCCTCTCCCCCTGGGTGCGCGTCGGGTAGGGGCAATGTCACGAACTTCGCAGCCCCAATGGGTTGAACTATGAGCGCCGCATTAGATACCGATCCGGAGACCGGAATCTCATCTCAGCTTCATTAAACGATGCATGTGTTCCGTACGGGTTGGCTTTTTTTTTCTTGCCGCTACCCCGCTACTTTAATTCGCTTTGCCCTCCAACCCGCGCCAGGGTCGAGATATCGGTCGAGATGTACGCACATGTACGCAACCCACCGGCCAAGTGTGGCCCCGTTCCAGGTGTTAGCGCATTTAATCGCAGTAGCCCGGCGGCGGCAGCAGCTCGTTTACAGTGTCATGGTCTCGTTGGATGGCGTTAATAAGCCACTGTGCTGTACGAAATGTACAGTACGCGCGTACTTGATCTTTAGCGCCCGCACACCTTTAGACGGAGACGACCCCGCTGCGCGCTGCCCGTACCGAAGGTCAGTGCTGAAGGGTGCTGAAATTAGAAGCGTGGGAAGATTGGTACCAAGGCGGGGGACGGTCATGGGGTGAGCGCTCGGGCCGGTGATGGCAGATTGGAAGGAAGTTGGCGAAAGCAAAGCCAACGGCGCGTGGTGCGCTTTCTTCAGTATCGCGCATTGCACCTTGCGTCTGGACCCGTTTAGACGATCAGAATGGAGGAATGTTCATGGCAAAACACACATTGGCAGCGTTTGTAGGTCATCTACAAACGGGTACTGCGCTCAAGTCCGCCGAGCGCAGTGGTGTTGACTGTTTCGCTCTCGGAGGATGTGTTTTGGAAGAAAACCCCTGTGAAATTCTAACGCAAGTCACTGGAATTTTGGTGTTGTTGTGAGTCACTGGAAAACTTCAAACCAACACACGGACCATCAAAGCCTGAGTCAACAAAGCTGTTAGAATGGGGGTTATTTTGAATGGGGACGGTGTTAGCCGTTGCTTCTCCAATGCGGAACTCAGCTGCTGACTTGCGGATTTTGGAAGGTTTGCGAACGCGTCTATTCTCTGAATTGCTCCGAGCTGTCAGAACTTGGAGCATGATGAGCAACATCGACATGCCTGCTTAGCTTTTCATCATTTTGAGAATACCTTCTTGACTTCTTGTTTGAAATAAACTGTTTATGACAGGAATTGGACAAGACGGCACCTTTTTTGGGCAAATCGAATAGGAATTTCCATTGTGACTGTCCTAACAGGGTACTAATTCCAATCACATAAAGTTCATTTCCTCAGCAGAAAGAGTCCGAAACTTATGAGAACCCCTGAAAATCTCTGCATGTACTTGGAGCATAATGAGCAACAGCGAATGCCTGCTTAGTTTCTCATCATTTTTGGGTTCTCTTAATTTTGGAACACCTTCTTGTCTTTTCTCAGTTGAAATGAATTTTTTATGATAGGAATTGCACTCTACGGTACTCTTTTTGTGAAAATGCAACAGGAATTTCAAAAAGAATACTAATTCCCATCTCATAAAGCTCATTTCCCCTGCAGAAAGTGTCCCAAAATAATGAGAACTGCTGAAAATCTCTGCATGTAGACCGTAAAACAATATATGCAATAAGATCAATCCCAACTTTGATCTTCTATATGGTCCGAACGATACCAGAGATATGAACCAAACAGTTCACGGTTAACGGAAAGTATTTTAAATCCTGTAATATCTGCCTTAATGTTTTGTACAGGGGTTTGGACCTCGTGGATAAATGACAAAATAAAGCCCAAGGAGCAAGGCAACAACAACAAATCTCGACTGCTTCTTGCCACAATTTCTATCCCCGGATCTCGGATTGGCTCGATCATTGCTGCGTCTGCTTTTAAAACCGGCCAAGTTTGTCGTGCACTGGCAAAGGCCGAGTTACAACAAAAAAACGCATATGCGTGCCAGAAAAGCGGGGACACATCGAGTGTGAACGGTGGTGCACTTGAGCGTACCTCGAGCCGCTCGGTCGGTCGGGGTGGGGTGCAGCATAGCTAAAGAGGTTAGCACATTTGCGCGCATGACGCACCGACTTCACTTTCAAAACTCAATCAAACGTTTTTTTTTTCGCCCCAGAGGAAGAAGGAAGGAAGGGCGGAGAAAAACGCAACGCACAGTGCGCTATCATAATTCCAACCCCAACAGAGGGCCCAACAGAGAGCACTGCGGGACTGGGGGCGAGCCGCGCCGGGTGAAGCAATTCAACTCGGTGCAGTTTTTATGTCACTGTAGGGCGGGCGCGCCATTGCTTTCCCTCCACCCCTAGCAGGGGCTGGAAGGAAAGCGAAACCCCCGTGTGGATGTTTGTTTCTTCTGCTTATTCTTCTGCTCGGAGCATTGGGGTTTTGTTATCATAACCGTTAAAAAGCGTGCTATTGTTTTAGTGCTGGCAAAAAAAACAGCAATCGGCAGCATAACACCGCGGGCAAAAATGAAACCAAACGCGGGGTACCGTTTGTTTCTAGGCTCCAGTTCCAGGTACTGCACAACACACGGTTTGCTTCCGGGGATGATGGCTCGCGAGTTTCCGGGCTGACCACGGGCAAAGTTTGAACGACGTTGATGGGGGAAGCCCTGGGACTGTTCCGGTTACGATTGATTGATGAGCGTAATGAAAGTGAAAGTATTCTCTCTAGCACGTGTGCACCACTCCGTCCTGGTGTACTTGGGTGAGTCCTGGATGTTCTGGGATCATCACACGCACACACACACACACATACACACTTGATTGCTCACCTGTTTCGGTAGCGCTCAGCTCATCGCTGCCCGTTGGCGCAGTGTCCAGGCTGTCGCCGTCTGCCCCGAGCTCGAGCAAATAGTCCGCCATGTCCGTCAGGTTCGAGGGCGGCGGGAGCGCCGAAATCGTTTCGTTTGCCTGCACAATTAGACTGTCCCAGTCGACCGGTAGGCGATCGTCGATCTTGGTCGGTTCCGCTGCCGGCTCCCGCAGCAGACAGCTACCGTCCGTCCAGGGCGGGTAGATGCTGTCGAGCAGGGCGGACATCTTCAGCCGCTGGCTGACACTGCCCACACATTGTGCGTCGGTAGACGCAGCGCCCAGTAGTAGTAGCAGTAGTAGCAGCTGTTGTATCACGCCGACCACGGTGCTCGCTCCCCGCGAGGATCTACCCGAACAGGACATGCTCCTCGGAACAACTTAAACTGTCACACATACAACTCTCTCTCACACACACACGCGCGCGCGCACACATGCACCTCTCACAAAGACACAACAGAACGCACACACTGTCCCTTTTGATGCTGCTAGTTGTTGTTCCACGAATATCGATTACACCTCTACCCAGGATCGTTGTTGCCTGCCGGTGTCTATAGCATGCCAGGACCTCGCTCTGCTAGCCAACTAGAATGCCAACTAGCCCCAAAAGCGCCGCCCGGTTGTGCGAACGTTACTGGAGGAAGGTTAGTTTGCGACTGGCACCTCGCACATGGACACCATGTGACTACATAGTACTCTAGTGCACATGCTTCGTTTTTTTTTTGTTTTTGTTTCTGCACTACACTCGAACCAGGCGTTAGCGTTACCTTGCGGCTGCCCCCTTCTCCCCCGAACCCGAAGCTCCGCCACTACATGGCGAATCATATTCAGCTTCTCGTCTTTTTCACTCGCTCTTCTCTCGCTCTCTATTTCTTTCGTTTGATATTGGTGAAGGCTGTGTGAGCAGGTACGGAAAGTAGCGATTGTAATTGCTTGTTGGAAGTTTCATTAGAAACAGGGTACACGTCCGACGTTACCTACACACCGGTAGGAGAAAAGAAGCTCCCGTGAGTTACCTAGTATTAGGCAGATGAGATCATTGCTAAAATGACTGAAATGCTAGAACAAATTGACATCTGCGCTTTGCAAATGTAAGCTTCTAATTAGAGTTTCTTCAAAGTCTGGGTGCGTTTTAAAAACCTCCACACCCTTTTCTTGATAGTTCCCAAAGCCAGTTTTTCAACTGGCCCAAGGGTCCCAAAGTGACATCCCTTCCCCCCGTTGGCCGTTTGTTTGTACCTTCACTTAATACCTTTCACAGGTTATAATGTTCTAAACCCAGTGTGAAGTGGCGCCATTTGCCGTGCAGCACTTTGCGGGACATTTTGGGCCTCTGCCGGGAAGGGCAGGCTCGCACAGGTGCGTAAGTAAACTATTTACAATTTTTTGGTACTGTCAATAAATTAACGAGAGTGTCGCCTTGGGGGTGGCTTATTTTTGTTTTGTCTTCTTCTTTTCGCTAGCCACACACGCCACATTAACAAAGGCGGGGATCGGGTCTGCAATCTATTGCTTAACAATCTCCTCACGTACCTACGGGCATGCACAAGTGTGCTGGAGTGTTCATCAGCAATGTGCCTGTGTGTGTGTGTGTGTGCGAGTTTTAGGGAGTGTGAGTGTTTGCTAAACCCTTTCGGAATTAAATTGAACGTACAAACGGAGAGCGCCGTAGATCCCCGCTTACAATTGTGGTAAACAAATCATCGCTCCTACTACTTATCCTCTTTATGCTTTAAAGTGTCTCGGTTCTGCCGTTCGATTAACGTCATTCGGGCAGCCTGTCCCCGCGGACGGGGGGGTTTGGTTTGCGAGATTGTAGCATTCTGGATAATTCGTATTCGCTCGGCATAGCGGCCAACGGTGCGGAGAAATATTCTTCCCCGTTGGCCGTAGTTCAGCACCCGAATACCCAAATACGTACGGGTCCCGAGCCAAACCGAGTGCTACCGACACAGAATTATTGGTTTGGAGTAGATGATATCGGAGCACTACCAGAAGAGTTTGTGGGGAATTGTTTCTTTTTTTTGCCGCAAGGTACATTTAGCTGCGGGAAACCTAGATGCGCAGATCGAAAATATCGAATACAATTTAGCGCAGATGTTTGCCGCTAAACTTTACCCAAATTATGTATCATTTAGCAGAGCCTGCTTAATGGAAACAGTCAGCCTGAATTTAACCTATGGCCGAGCTGTCGTTATGTTGGCTGCAGAATTAGCTATGAATTGAACTTGGTGACAAAAACCGCTGCATGAAGAGTGACTTGAATGCCGTGCAGTCAGCTTTAGACCGACTACAGTTGTTTCTGCAAGCCACTTTTGTGGGCACTTTTGGGCAAAAGGTGTGATAAAAGTATTCCAAATTTGTGTTTAAAAAAATGTAAATATTGTGTTATGATTATGTAACAAAGATTATGATTCTTACAGTACATCTAGTACAACAATCCATACATCTGCTTTCGGTACATCCGTGCTTCTTTGGCATAACGAACATTAGGAGCTTTACTTGGTATACTACGTAACCGGGACGACGTTCTGAATGAGATTCAAACTTACCCGGACTTGTAGAAGCCTTGTATGCAGTGCTTCAAAGTGTCTTGAGCATCAGATGACGATCATCACCGAAAACAATGAGCATATCCGTGGTAGCTTGATGTTCATTGCTGATAGTACTCTGACTGACAAGCTGAGCTTAATGCCTTTGCAAGTATAATCATGACTATTTCTGACTGTGAACAGTGCTGCCAAATGCCAATGTTTCAGTCACCAACACTGAAACGAAGTTCAAGTCAGTTCACGTAGACAACTGAAATGATCAGTGGCCAGACTCAATTAGTTGGTGGACCAATCACATACTTGGTGACATTTTTTGTAGCACCCAACTCTTGTTCACTCACTTTGTCATGCCATTTTCCCCCTATGATAATCACGACCTTCTTGGGACATACTTGGCGAATGGTCCCAAACAACTAAATAAGCATGCTTTCTCGCTTTGATGATCTGTTGAGTAGAATGCTAAAGCATTTGAGCGAGGAAGCATGCTCGCTTTGTTGCGTGGAACTACTCGTACGCACCGCATATCTCCCATGAGTATCGTGATGATCACCGACAGAAAATATCGCAAGCAAGTGACTGACCAAGAGTTGGTTGCACAACAAAGCATGTGATGGTCGCATCAACTGTTTGAGTCTCACCTCTGATCATCACAGTAGAGCTCGTGACGTTGACATGACTTTTGTTTCAGCCCGAAATTGTCATGACTTTGTCAGTGACATTTTGCAGAACTGACTGAGTCATGACAAAGTGACTGGCCAAACGTTGGTTGCTAAAATGACACCACGCATGTATTGGTCACACCAACTGTTAAGAATAATGCTTTCCTGGGATACTTGGCTATGATTAAAATTGCATTCTATGATTGTACTTGGGTTCTTATCCTGCTGCAAAGAATCCAAGTACAATTTTTCATTAGCCATTCATTATCGTATGATGCTTTGTTTTATTGTAAGCGTTATACTTTTTTACTAAACTATCCTAATTCCTACCAAAAGTGGTGCAAAATAGTGGCTAGTTTCTTTGCAAATTTTTCGTTGTAAAGCTTCGACGCAGTGTTCCTGATGTCAATGATAAGATTTAAAAAAAAAATTACAGCATACTCTTTAACTTCTAAAAAGAAAATATTTGCTATATTTTCTTAAGCTAAACATTTGAGTTGAGAGTAGCTTAGAACCTTTCCAAAACAATCTAAAAATTTGTTGAAAACTGTAGAATCTACAATGGTTTAAGGAAGACACTTTTTTTTTCTTGCATTGCTTCACTCGGTGAAAAGAAATATGAAAATCAATTTTATGACTTTCATCCCGGCAGCTGCTCACTGCGCCAGTAGGAGAAAAAAAAACTGTACTTACTTCCGGGAGCGCATCTTCTCAGCCAGTAACGCACTAGGTAGTAACACGGTTGTTGGTGACAGGTGTACGCGTCGCCATATCTATATATATTTGATGCGCTAATTTTACACTTTTTTCCTTCCCGGTGTCTCGTTTTTGTTTTGTTTTGTTGCTTCATCTGTTTGCTCTAGAAAGTTTGTATTGCTCTTGTGGTCGCTAACGCGTCTAGGTTGCTATCACACTGGCGGAACTACACTAGGATTCGGGGGAGCTGGTGGTGGGCGGGGATGTAACTGCTGCACACAGCTGCCACTTCGTCTAACATGCTTCAACAATGTAAAACAGTAATATAGAGAGCGGGTGCTTGCTGTTGTGCCGCCATTCGTGATATATATATATATATATGTATATTTGTATGTGTAGTGTTAAAGCTTAAAGGGTCAACTTAAACGTAAGCGCAACGACTGATGCGACGTTGGGGTTCTTTCGATACCTTCGATCGGCTGCAAATGGCTTACATTGTGCCCGCTCTGTGGCATTTACCGCCGACCGAGACGGCTCGAACTCTGGCAGTACTCTTCTATTCCTACTTTCGTACATTGTATGTCTTTGTTATCACACTATCAGCGAATGTGTCCTGCTCGGACCGCGCATACCAATCTTGTTAATATATGTATATAGATCTATAAATAACGATTTGTGCACAGGGAAAGCATCTCACAGTAGGAACCAAAAACCAGGGCGGACAACAGTAACACAATAACGGTTTACAGCACTGCCACAAAACACAGCAAACAGGCAAATCGACGGAACTGAAACACCTAGAAGCGAGACCCGCTCGTTACATCCTACCCGCAGGGGTTTGTGGCATTTAAAGCTTACTTTTAACAGCACGCAATACCCATGTGTCGTGTTGGGGTCTATACATCTGTTGCTAATTATTGATTGAACTATGCTATTTGATACTCCATGTCCAGTGGATAACACTTCCTTCATCTATTGTTTCCCTCTCTCTCTCCTCTCTCTCTCTCTCAGTTTCTGCTCTTCTCTGGTTTGACATTTAGCGAACCTCATTGAATCCTCATCCTGGCTAGCGTTTCGATCGTTGTGTTCTAGTGGTACGCGCGCCCAAATGCGCCCAATGGATGCGCCATGCGTTTGCAAACGACGGCTTACTACCGCCGACGCAAAGACTGTCCCATTTCCCAGACATCTACTAGCCATCCGCGCTTAGCCTACTCCTGCCCCGCCTTGCTACCGCCAGCATCCGTCGACTGCTTCTGCAGCGAGCGGAACGGGAACGGTTTGGCGGTCGCCGAGCGCCCGGACGAGGACGGCTCGATGGCGGAGTACTGGCGCTGCAGCGGTTGCTGGTGGCCGGACGCACTGCACACCGAGTCGGAACGCTGCGACAGGCTGGTGCGGGGCGGTATGGCAGGCGGGGGGCCACGGTTCGACACCAGGACCGGTGCCTTGGTTGCCGGCGGGCTGCTGGTCACGGAGCCGGCCGTGGTGACCTTCGGACGGGCCGGCACCGTGGGCGGCTTGACGCGGTCCAGGCTGGCCGGCTCGGGCTGCGGCGTGGGCGGTGTGCTCTTCGGAAGCGTTTGGGCCGGTTGCGATTGTGCTTGCATCGGGGCCGGCGATGGAGCCGCGGCATGCGCTGCCGGTGGCTGGATCGTTGGTGCCGACTGCTTAGGGCTGATCGGTTTGCCAACGACCGTCTTCAGCTTGGGCGAGCTTTGCTGTGGAAGATGCGTCTGTTGAATTTTCTGCGACTGGTGCTGCTGCTGCTGCTGTTGCGGCTGGGGCGGCTGTTGGTGTTGCGATTGCGACGGTTTGGAGGAGGGCGATAGCTGCATGGTCGGTACCGGTACGTGCTGTGGTCCCGCTGTCCCAGCCCCTTTCGCCGCTGCACCCTGCTGCTGCTTGGTCTGCTCCTGGCCCGCCGCAATGTACGAGAAAACACACAGCACGGCGTAGCATATCTGGTCGGCCTGCAATGAGCAGCGAGTGGAAAGCCCGAAATTATTAGTACTTTTTCGGGAGCTCACATAAAGGTAAGCGGCGCACAAGCACTATGCACAATTGGTCACCTCGCTATTACGTCACCATCAGATGAGTAGCTTTGAGATTGACCTATCGGAGAAGTTGGCACTATTTTAGCACCGATGGTTTATGGCCCAATTGACCGGTCGAACCGGCTTACGGTAGGCAGGGTGTGACTGTGTTTTGCTGTTGCATTCAAACAGGTTCCACAGTGAGAGCTGTCTTAAACAAACTAACTATTGCCTTTGTCGCATGGAACATCTTTAGATACATTTTTTTTTAAATTGTTATGCATCTGGTTACGCGTGCAGTGCGGAGAATGCTATTCATTTCGATATTTAGTATCCTGTTTGTGCGATAATAACAGGTGGATGGTTTTAAAACATTCCACCTGTAACAGTTCGATATACTCTATTGTTTGGTGTTTGTTAGGATAAATGTGCCAATAGTAGTGCAATTGGTAGTAATTCAGATAATGGGGGTTAACGTATCAATAAGAAAAATATATGCATATTTTAACATTTAACATTTTAAATATGCTATACCTTTCTAAGCACAACAATTCATACCATGAAAAGAAAAAACAAATACATGAAACAATCCATTTTTGTGACTCCTATAGCATATCAATTTAATCGTATTGGATTCCTATACGCTAAGAATCATAATAAACTAAATAATGGAAATGGAATTGAGCTTTCAAGATGGTTTGATAAGAATTGCGAGGATTACTCTGATACTATCGTATTTTGGCATAATTCAGTGGTAATTCATGTGTAATACAAAATTGAATGTGGCACTGCGTAATGACTGTAGTGAACTCAGATCTGTAATGGTGGGTTTGATTTGAAGTATCTCATTCAGTTGGATATTTGTGAATGCCTTTGCCTTTGTCATTCTGTCAATTATAAACATGAAAAGGATTTATTGTGAAAACCGTCCACCGTGGACATATTCAGAATTTTTTTCCGGAATGGATTTTTTTGTTGTTTACTGTGCCCTATTGTAAATAACACCAATAATTGATAAAATAGGACAACAGTGCAATGACAGAGCATGTTCAGAAAATGATAAAAATTTCATAAAGTTTTGGTGAAAAAAAGAAAGTAATTCGTTAGACATTTTCAGAGTTCAGAAAGATACAAGTTTCCTTAGGGAATCCAGGGGCTTTCAGAAATTTTGCGATCTCAACGTAACGGAATGGCTTTATGAAAGTCCAGCGAAAACTTCATACTAACATACATAACTTAATTGCTTCCAAATTATCGTGGCACATGGCACCAACATCAGTGTACTGCAAATACTTTTGGTACAACCACCTCCACAGGTACATTTATACTAGTGGTGGGAGCTCGAAATCGAAACCATTCTCGGAGCCGATTCCGATTCCGTTTCCGGAATCAAATGCGATTCCGGTTCCGGGATCAATTCCGAATCCGATTCCGGAATAAATTCCGAATCCGATACCAGAATCAATTCCGAATCCGTTTCCGCAGCCGATTCCGAATCCGATTCCGGAGCCGATTCCAGTTCCGGAATCAATTCCGATTCCGAAGCCGATTCCGGAGCAGATTCCGGAACTGATTCCCAAGCCGGTACCAGAAACTGATTCCGGACCTACTATCCGGAATCGATTCTGGAAAATAAGGAGCTAGGCGGAATCGATTCCGACCAAAACTTCGCTTTTCCCATTACTAATCTATACCTTTTTATTTAATACATTCAACTGACCCCCTTAAAGCGGGATGTATCGAACTTACCATGGCGGATTTGTATTTTCGTTGAATAATAAGTCTTGTTTTGGGATCTGCAAACGAGGTGGAGAGAGATATGGGAAAAATTCAGAATGCAGAGCAAAGAAAACCACAATAATTGGCGGGCCGCAAGATACTTACTGTACTCCTCCAGAATGAACACGCCACCTTTCTGTGTGAAGCACTTCCGTATATGATTAAGCCGGATGAAGAACTAACCATGTACACCGAATGGCGGAAAATTGGTGGCCACAACGAGGGACAGAATGGTCGGCGGATTCCGTCGAACGATGCAAGAGAATAAAGAACGCATGTTAGTTGGCCATGCCTGTACTACTAGCTCTGGTACTTCTTGCGCGAGTTCTTGTTTCTGGGCGCGCGCGCGCGCGCATTTCTCTGTGTGTGTTGGTGTATATGTTTTACTAGTATATGTGTGTGTGTGCTCTATGTGCGGTGTGCACTATCTAACACTAATCAAAACTTCAATACAGTACGGTAGAGTCAGTCATCACTGGGTCGTAGGGTCGTTGCGATTGAAATGTTTCCGCCTTCACATGAATGCGATGGTACACAGGTTGGATTTTCGAAAAGGTTGCCATAAAAAAAAGCCGTACCATTCACACTGCGAAACATTTCAATCGCAAACCATTGCGCGTCCTTTCAGTCGATGTAGATCGCTTTAAACGTGTGCGTGTATGTATATATGGTATAGATGGTGTGTAATTCGCTTATGCAGGCATACAGGTTGAGAACGTGGGAAAAAGAACGGCATCAACTAGCAAAGAAGGTCGCTCGGCGATGGTTTCTTGCGCCGTTTTTGGTGGTTCTGTACGATCTCTAAAGACTACTTTTTTGTTGTTGTTGGAGGAATACTAAAAAAAAGTTGTCTAATGATTGGCTCTGTTGTAATACGACACGGTTTGTTTTTGTTACTAAACAAAAAAAATAAAATAAACAAAGCAAACTACTACTAAAACTGCTACCATCAGCATTCTATAGTTCTAGCTTCGAAGCAAAATAGTTAACCACGAGCACGAAAAAACATGGAAAAACTTAACCTAGAAACTGAAAACAGAGAGAAAACAAAACAAAAACGTAACGCAACTTGCATCGTAACAAGATCGGAGAGAAAGAAAAAAAAGAAACAACCCCGAATGACCTACGCAACTACCGGCAAAATGAGCGTTTTGTAGTACAATGGTATGGAGCAGAGATGGTGTGGCCGCATAACTAGCTTATGCTACCCGTGTGCGTAATGGTACACAAAAAAAAAACAAACGAATAAAAGCTACAAGGATGTACAACAAAACATATTGAGAAGAAAGAACAAACAATGGAACAGAAAAGCGCATGAAACTAATGTACGAAACGTAACTTCCAATTGTTTTTTTCTGTTTTTTTTGTTTGTTTGTTTGCTTGCGGTTGACTATGACACGCGTGTTAGAGCGCGGCTAAGAGCAATGATGGTGGCAAAACTCTAGGTGTCTATGTATAACATCTATGTATATATATGCACGGTATCGAATATATTGATGAGCTAAAGAAGATGCGCATTAAAATTGGCCTACGAACATATAAAGATATCAATTAACACCACTTGATAAAACACATGTCCATTATGGCGAAATTGTGGGGAAAGGGGGGGGGGGTGTGGTAGGGGAGAAGATTATCAAATACAAACAAATTTACTTGTGAGATGGTCTTCGAAAACGATCGGCACTAGAAACTAAACAGTAGTTTTGCTTCAATTGTGTTGTTTTTGTTTTACTCGACATATACAAAAAAAAAGGAAAATAGGAAAACAAAGTACTCGAAAGTCGAAACATACAGTATTAATTTCAAAACCAAACTGTTTCAAAAGAAAACAGTAAGAAGTTAAGGAGACACCAAAAAAAAAGGTAACCAAAAAGGAATTCAAAACTAAAAAAACGGCATTGCTGTGAAAAGTTCAAATGGTAAAACAGGAAAATGATAGCTGCATAGAGCTATAGTGTGACATCGGTGAGCGATCTACAAATGGTGGGTAAACAGAAAACGGGGTTCGGAAACATGATAAACACATTTGGTACAGCAAGTATATAAAAATCAAAACAAACTAAAACACAACTAGCGTTTGATGTTACAATCGAAAACCCAATCAATGACACAGTTCGGTTAGCAGGGGAGCGCGCAAACACTCTAAAAATCATGTCTTATGGTAAGAGTGGCAAGAAAAGGAAAAAGCATGCAAAGGTGTACCAGTTGTGATACGATGTAAATGAGAAACGATTAAAAAAAATAATAATAAACAAACCAAGAAAAATGGCTATATTTCAATCCAGGTTTTGTTTGCTAGACTTACTAAGCGCGTTCAATAAAATACACTAAGTAAGACAGGGAAATGGGTAA